>NC_069504.1:920567577-920900077 GCF_027579735.1 Bombina bombina
CTCACTTTTCAGCCGCGACTTTTCCATACTGCAGATCCCCTTACGTCAATTGCGTATCCTATCTTTTCAATGGGATCTTTCTAACTCTGGTATTTAGAGTCGTGGCTGAAGTGAGCGTTAGAATTCTAACGACAAAACTCCAGCCGCAGAAAAAAGTCAGTAGTTAAGAGCTTTCTGGGCTAACGCCGGTTCATAAAGCTCTTAACTACTGTGCTCTAAAGTACACTAACACCCATAAACTACCTATGTACCCCTAAACCGAGGTCCCCCCACATCGCCGCCACTCGATTAAATATTTTTAACCCCTAATCTGCCGACCGCCACCTACGTTATACTTATGTACCCCTAATCTGCTGCCCCTAACACCGCCGACCCTATATTATATTTATTAACCCCTAATCTGCCCCCACAACGTCGCCTCCACCTGCCTACACTTATTAACCCCTAATCCGCCTCACTAACCCTACAATAAATAGTATTAACCCCTAATCTGCCCTCCCTAACATCGCCGAAACCTAAATTCAAACATTAACCCCTAATCTGCCGACTGGAGCTCACCGCTATTCTAATAAATGTATTGAACCCTAAAGCTAAGTCTAACCCTAACACTAACACCCCCCTAAGTTAAATATAATTTAAATCTAACTAAATAAATTAACTCTTATTAAATAAAATATTCCTATTTAAAGCTAAATACTTACCTGTAAAATAAATCCTAATATAGCTACAATATAAATTATATTTATATTATAGCTATTTTAGGATTTATATTTATTTTACATGTAACTTTGTATTTATTTTAACCAGGTACAATAGCTAAAATAGTTAAAATAACTACAAAATTACCTGTAAAATAAATCCTAACCTAAGTAACAATTAAACCTAACACTACACTATCAATAAATTAATTAAATAAAATACCTACAATTACCTACAATTAAACCTAACACTACACTATCAATACATTAATTAAATACAATATCTACAAATAAATACAATGAAATAAACTAACTAAAGTACAAAAAATAAAAAAGAACTAAGTTACAAAAAATAAAAAAATATTTACAAACATCAGAAAAATATTACAACAATTTTAAACTAATTACACCTACTCTAAGCCCCCTAATAAAATAACAAAGACCCCCAAAATAAAAAAAATGCCCTACCCTATTCTAAATTACTAAAGTTTAAAGATCTTTTACCTTACCAGCCCTGAACAGGGCCCTTTGCAGGGCATGCCCCAAATAATTCAGCTCTTTTGCCTGTAAAAAAAACACATACAATACCCCCCCCTCAACATTACAACCCACCACCCACATACCCCTAATCTAACCCAAAACCCCCTTAAATAAACCTAACACTAAGCCCTTGAAGATCTTCCTACCTTATCTTCACCATACCAGGTTCACCGATCGATCCAGAAGAGCTCCTCTGATGTCCTGATCCAAGCCCAAGCAGGGGGCTGAAGATGTCCATGATCCGGCTGAAGTCATCATCCAAGCGGGAGCTGAAGAGGTCCATGATCCGGCTGAAGTCATCATCCAAGCGGGAGCTGAAGAGGTCCATGATCCGGCTGAAGTCTTCTATCAACGGCATCTTCAATCTTCTTTCTTCTGGATCCATCTTGAAGACCTCCGACGCGGAAACATCCTGCTGGCCCGACGGACTACCGACGAATGAAGGCTCCTTTAAGGGACATCATCCAAGATGGCGTCCCTCAAATTCCGATTGGCTGATAGGATTCTATCAGCCAATCGGAATTAAGGTAGGAAAATTCTGATTGGCTGATGAAATCAGCCAATCAGAATCAAGTTCAATCCGATTGGCCGATCCGATCAGCCAATCAGATTGACCTTGCATTCTATTGGCTGATCGGAACAGCCAATAGAATGCGAGCTCAATCTGATTGGCTGATCGGATCAGCCAATCGGATTGAACTTGATTCCAATCGGAATTCGAGGGACGCCATCTTGGATGACGTCCCTTAAAGGAGCCTTCATTCGTCGGTAGTCCGTCGGGCCAGCAGGGTGTTCCGCGTCGGAGGTCTAGGTCAAGATGGATCCGGAAGAAAGAAGATTGAAGATGCCGTTGATAGAAGACTTCAGCCGGATCATGGACCTCTTCAGCTCCCGCTTGGATGATGACTTAAGCCGGATCATGGACATCTTCAGCCCCCTGCTTGGGCTTGGATCAGGACATCGGAGGAGCTCTTCTGGATCGATCAGTGAACCTGGTATGGTGAAGATAAGGTAGGAAGATCTTCAGGGGCTTAGTGTTAGGTTTATTTAAGGGGGTTTTGGGTTAGATTAGGGGTATGTGGGTGGTGGGTTGTAATGTTGGGGGGGGTATTGTATGTGTTTTTTTTACAGGCAAAAGAGCTGAATTCTTTGGGGCATGCCCCGCAAAGGGCCCTGTTCAGGGCTGGTAAGGTAAAAGAGCTTTGAACTTTAGTAATTTAGAATAGGGTAATGCATTTTTTTATTTTGGGGGTCTTTGTTATTTTATTAGGGGGCTTAGAGTAGGTGTAATTAGTTTAAAATTGTTGTAATATTTTTCTGATGTTTGTAAATATTTTTTTATTTTTTTGTAACTTAGTTCTTTTTTATTTTTTGTACTTTAGTTAGTTTATTTCATTGTATTTATTTGTAGATATTGTATTTAATTAATGTATTGATAGTGTAGTGTTAGGTTTAATTGTAGGTAATTGTAGGTATTTTATTTAATTAATTTATTGATAGTGTAGTGTTAGGTTTAATTGTAACTTAGGTTAGGATTTATTTTACAGGTAATTTTGTAATTATTTTAACTATTTTAGCTATTGTACCTGATTAAAATAAATACAAAGTTACACGTAAAATAAATATAAATCCTAAAATAGCTATAATATAATTATAATTTATATTGTAGCTATATTAGGGTTTATTTTACAGGTAAGTATTTAGCTTTAAATAGGAATAAATTATTTAATAAGAGTTAATTAATTTCGTTAGATTTAAATTATATTTAATTTAGGGGGGTGTTAGTGTTATGGTTAGACTTAGCTTTAGGGGTTAATAAATTTATTAGAATAGCGGTGAGCTCCAGTCGGCAGATTAGGGGTTAATGTTTGAAGTTAGGTGTCGGCGATGTTAGGGAGGGCAGATTAGGGGTTAATACTATTTATTATAGGGTTAGTGAGGCGGATTAGGGGTTAATAACTTTATTATAATAGCGGTGCGGTCCGCTCGGCAGATTAGGGGTTAATAAGTGTAGGCAGGTGGAGGCGACGTTGTGGGGGCAGATTAGGGGTTAATAAATATAATATAGGGGTCGGCGGTGTTAGGGGCAGCAGATTAGGGGTACATAGGGATAATGTAAGTAGCGGCGGTTTACGGAGCGGCAGATTAGGGGTTAAAAATAATATGCAGGGGTCAGCGATAGCGGGGGCGGCAGATTAGGGGTTAATAAGTGTAAGGTTAGGGGTGTTTAGACTCAGGGTACATGTTAGAGTGTTAGGTGCAGACGTAGGGAGTGTTTCCCCATAGACAACAATGGGGCTGCGTTAGGAGCTGAACGCTGCTTTTTTTCAGGTGTTAGGTTTTTTTCAGCTCAAACAGCCCCATTGTTTCCTATGGGGGAATCGTGCACGAGCACGTTTTTGAGGCTGGCCGCGTCTGTAAGCAACTCTGGTATCGAGAGTTGCAGTGGCGTTAAATATGCCTGTACGCTCCCTTTTTGGAGCCTAACGCAGCCATTCTGTGGACTCTCAATACCAGAGTTATTTTAAAGGTGCGGCCAGAAAAAAGCCAGCGTTAGCTATGCGCGTCGTTACCGACAAAACTGTAAATCTAGCCGTAAGAAACTCTTTTTTTTAATTGTAGTAATATATGAGAACAAGGAATTTGGATGTCTTAACTTCTTGACAAAATATATGCTTTAACGTTAGAAACATCAATTATACACCTAATTAAAAACATAAATATATTATGAAAACATAACTAACCTTAATATGGATGAAATTAATATATCAATATGCTTTTGACTTTTTATGTATTAGATCTATACACAGTAGATGTTTGACCTCCAAAGGTCCATTAAGGACCTCCATTAAAAATAAAAAATGCCTAATCTAAAAAAAAAAAAAAATCCCATTACAAAAAATAACAAACAAAATTATCCCAAATAATAAAAATTATTTACATTCCAATACCCCGTTTAAAAAAAAAAAATACCCCAAAATAAAAAAAACTAATCTATAATAAACTACCAATGGCCCTTGGGCCTTTTGTAGGACATTGCCCTAAAGTTAACAGCTCTTTTGCTAAAATAAATACAACAAACACCCCACCACCCCCAAACATTGTAAACATTACAAACCTCCACCACCCCCAAACCCACAAAATAAAAAAAACCTAACTAAAAAAAACTTATCTACCCATTGCCCTGAAAAGGGCATTTGTATGGGCATTGCCCTTAAAAGGGCATTTAGCTCTTTTTCGGCCCATTAAAACAAATAAAAGCCCTAATCTTAAAAAAAAAAACACCCCAAAAATACTAACCCCAAAATCAGTACAAACAGTTGCTGAAGTCCGGCGAACGATCTTCATGCCAGCGGCAAAGCTCAGTGGCGTCACTAGGGGGGGGCGGGCCGAACCCGGGTGACACCCACCAGGGGGTGACACCAAAAAAAAAATTTTTTTTTTTTTTTTTTTAATTTTATTGAAATTCAAAGAAATACAATGTTGAGATGCATAGATTTTTTTTTTATTAGAGGGGCTGTCATTTGTGAACATTGGTGGGACTGGGGAAGATGTAGACACAATTTTTTTGCCCCTTGAGCCAGTGCTGCAATTTCAACAAATAGTTTTCCCGGCTGCTTTTGCTTGTTTGTACTTTGCTTCTCCCCTGCCCAATTTCGCTATGAATGGTGTGGGCATGCCGTGGGGCTTGCAAAGTTGCGCTGCTAGCCTAAACCTGCCTGCCTATCTGTGCTCACTGCTCAGTGACATGTGGAGCAGTGGAGTCACTCACTGCTGTGCTGTCTCTCTAAACGGGAACTGGCAAATCATGAGGGGATGTCTGGCACCTGACCGCATGACTGTTTGACACTGTCTTTAAAGTGAAGGAGCCACGTATGATGCCCACCAGACCATTACGGTTACGGTACACTAAGTGCACACTGAACAGGTAGGAGGGCGGGCGGGGGTGGGCAGAGTGCAGAGGTGACTGGCCATAAGAAGCGGTAGGCACGCGGCCCGGGGCTGTGCACTGACAGACTTGGAACAGAGTCAGAGAGCAGAATTTTCATAGTTTGCACCTAAAACTTTTCTTTAGTGATTTGTTTTTAGAGTGCTCTGTTTATCTTTCATTTGATGCTCTGCTGAGCCAGGGAGCAGCTCTAGGCATGAGCTTTATAATTAATGCAGTGCAGTTTACATATTTTGTATGTGTGTGTGTCTGAGTTTTTGTGTGTGTGTGTCAGTGTTTTTGTGTGTGTGTCTGAGTGTGTTTCCGAGTGTTTGCGTGTGCATCTGAGTATGTTTTAAGTGTGTCTGAGTGTTTGTATGTGTGTTTGCCTGTGTTTTTGTGTGTGTCTGCTTTCTGGGGGGGGGGGGGTGACACCATAACTTACCGCACCGGGTGACACCAACCCTAGTGACGCCACTGGCAAAGCTCATCCAGACAGCTCCATCTTCAGTCATTGCAGGATCGGCATCTTCTTCAAATCAGCCAATAGGAATGAGAACTGTTTAAATCTGCCAAAAGGATTTAAGCAGCTCTCTTTCCTATTGGCTGATTTTTTTGTAATAGTAGTTTTTTTTATTTTTTGTAATTTTATTGTTTATTATTTTTTGTAAAGTAGTTTTATAGTAATCTTAGTTTTTTTTCATTTTTAGTAATGTTAGGTTTTTTATTTTTAGTAATGTTAGGTTTAATTAGTGTAAGCTTAAGCTTTTATTTTTATTTCACAGTTAAGTGTGTATTTATTTTAACTAGGTAGTTAGTAAATAGTTATATTGTAGCTATCTTAGGTTTTATTTTTAGGATTTAAGGATTTAGGATTTAATCCAATAGGATTTAAGCAGCTCTCATTCCTATTGGCTGTTTATTATTTTTTGTAATTGTAGTTTTAATTTTTTAGTAATCTTAGTTTATTTTTTATTTTTAGTAATGTTAGGTTTTATTAGTGTAAGCTTAAAGGGGCATTAAACCCAAATTTTTCTTTCATGATTCAGAATAGAATACTATTTTAAACAATATTCCAATGTACTTCTATCATCTAATTTGCTTTATTCTTTAGAAATCCTTTGTTGAAGAAACAGCAGTGCACATGGGTGAGCCAATCACACAAGGAATATATGTCCAGCAACCAATCAGCAGCTTTTGAGCCTATCTAGATATGCTTTTAAGCAAATGATATCAAGAGAATGAAGCAAATTAGATAATAGAAGTAAATTAGAAAGTTGTTTAAAATGACATACACTTTCTAAATCATGATAGAAAAAATTTGGGTTTAATGTCCCTTTAAGCTTTTATTTTTATTTCACAGGTAAGTGTGTATTTATTTTAACTAGGTACTTAGTTAGTAGTTATATTGTAGTTTGCTTAGGTTTTATTTTTATTTCACAGGTAAGTTTGTATTTATTTTTAAATAGGTAGTTAGTTAATAAATGCAACTTTAATCTAGGTATATTTTAATTATGTTAAAGTTAGGGGGTGTTTAGGGGTTAATAGTTTAATTTAGGTTTTTGCGATGTGGGGGCCGGCGGTTTAGTAGTTAATAGGTTTAGTTAGTGCTGGCAATGTTTGGGAACAGCGGTTTAGGGGTTAACAGGTTTAGTTAGTGCTGGCAATGTTTGGGAACGGCGGTTTAGGGGTTAATAGTTTTAGTTAGTGTTGGTGATGTTTGGGGATGGTGGTTTAGGTGTTAATAGGTTTAGTTAGTGTCGGCGATGTCGTGAAACTGTGGTTTAGGGGTTAATAGCTTTATTTAGTGATTAAGTTAGTGTCGGCGATGTCGGGCAATGGCGGTTTAGGGGTTAATATCTTTATTTAGTGATTTAGTTAGTGTCAGCAATGTCGTGGAACTGCGGTTTAGATTTGAACAATGAAAAATTCCAAATATGAATAATGGATCCGAAAATTTGGAAACTGATTTATTCATTTTTGGAAATTTTCGGGATTTTAGTTATGGTGCCAATTTGGAAATTTGGATGCATTCGAATCTCTGAATCTGTCAAAATTCGTCCGAAAACGAAATTTGGCCGAGATGTACATGTCTAAAAAGAATATTCAGTGCCATACTATTTTTTTTCTTTTCTAATGCTTTAGCTTCACAGCTCATATTTCATAATAATGTATTTCTTATCCTAGAGCCATAGTTTAAAGGGGCATGTTAGTGAATTGTCACCCAGGAGAAGGATATAATCAGTGAACATAAATGTGCCGCTACGCATCATGAACAGTTTAGCAGTGTCCTTCCTGCAAGAGCATAACTAAGTGTGAATTAGGGTTGCCAGCTGTTTTTGGAAAAATTAAGGAGATTAAGGAATCGACTAATTTCACATAGGAAATTGACAAATTAAAGAGTAGTTATAGAAAAAAAACACTTTATTTTACTTAATTTTACAATTTGATATAGTTTGGTACAACACAATTCTTCATCCAAATCAACGTCATTTGCACAGTCTAGCCTAATACATCAAAATTATTAACTAAATAAAAGTACAATATTATGAAAAAAATTAGGGTTAAAAATGTTCTAAGAGCAAATAAATAAGAGAGAGTCCTGGAAATAAGAGAGGATTGGTTAACCCCCTTCGTACAGGGTTACTAAATGATTAATATTGTAGTCATTTAGTTATATCCTTCATTCAACTATCTCATCAAACTCCTGTGTTCATATCTAAGTGGAACCCTACCTTACACATCCAACCTTGATTCACATCCATTTCAGATTCTTTATGACCTATTTCTTCCTATTTCACTTTCATGTGCCTTCTCTCTTTCAGATCTAAACATTTTGATGTGCTTTTCACATTCCTTAAATAAATAATATATTTTTTGTTCATAATGGAAATATGTTGTTTGCTATGCATTCAAACCTATTAGGCAATCATCACTAATGCTTCCATGTTTGATTTTGTATTGGCTGCATATTTTACTTACATAAAGATCTACAAATATAACCTGTGACAACCCCAAACAAAAAATGTAGAAAAAACAATTTATCACAGTTTTTGTGTGTTTTTACCCAATCACAATATAGGTAAATCAGATTGTCCTACTGTAAGGTACTAAAAATTTGAATGTCCAATATAATTCAATAAGAGACAATATAGACAGCACTAAAAAGGGATAATATACAATATAGATCTATTTATTTTTTTATCATGTCAAATAGTACAAATGTATTCCAGTATCAATATGTTCCAAATAAAAGTATCACTGTACAAAGTGTATGGCTATTCAAACAGAAAGAATGAGTCCTAAACGTATGTGTATACAAAAACAATAACCGGTTAAAAGTCACAATATTATGATAAAATAAAAGACAAAACTGTTTTCTTGGCCAGGTAAATAATTCAATAGATTAGAAAGCCTTAGAAAAAGAAGCCAACTGGCCATGTAGAAAATGAAGGTTTTGCATGGCAAGCTTTAATGCATTGGATAGAGGGGCACGGTTTGAAAAGCAAATATATTTCTTAATACTAGTTTTAGATTTGATATATTATACAATCCTTATAATTGTTTCAATGACCCTGTAGTTTTGTTGATACATTTAAAAAAAAAAAAAAACATTTATATTTCTTCTTCCTTTTCTACTTACCCTGAGCTATATGTTTATTTTAACTAAATATAATTTCTAAATAATAATAATAATAATAATAATAATAATAATATTTATTTCAAAATTAGTGAATTCAAATGTTTCCCTATATCTGACAAATTAGTGGTATTTTGTGTTACCAAGTCTACTGCCACACTTGCTATTGTCAGTATATAATTGTATTATTGTATGAAACTAACTTTACATATATTACAATCCTTATATCTAGGAAATATTCTTGTATTGCATATTATTTATTTAAAAACATGCTTAAATTATGTTAATGCAGATAGCCAAGCTACTGGGCATAGGTCCAAGCAAGCCTTGATACATCATATTTTAAATTAACGTTTAAAGGGGCAGTAAACTTACAAACTAATGTTATATAATTCAACATTAACGTTATATAACATTAGCTTACCGGCACATTTATACTTTAAAAGATTGCAGAGAAATTGTAACTAAAACCTTCTTTTACCAGAACGCCACTCCTTGCTCTACTGAGTGGGTCTGGATTTTACACAGCGCATCTCTGCAACACTGTGTGCCCGGTCACGACATTAAAAGGAATGTAGCTCGCTCCCGCTATTGTCTAGTAGCGGGAGTGAGCTACATTCATTTTAATGGCGCGACCGGGCACACAGTGTTGCAGAGATGCGCTGTGTAAAATCCAGACCCGCTCAGTAGAGCAAGGAGGGGCGTTCTGGTAAAAGAAGGTTTTAGTTACAATTTCTCTGCAATCCTTTAAAGTATAAATGTGCTGGTAAGCTAATGTTATATAATTCTGCGCTATGTAAGTTTACTGCCCCTTTAAGATGATATACTGGTATACAGTGTTAGTTCTACTGGGAAATTAGAGCAAGTCATAAGAACCAATGAAGAGAAAAATACATCCATGAAGCAGGTAAGAATAAACATACTTATCTATTACATTGTGCCTCCTTAAAAAACATTTGTTACTTACTTAAGCTATCAAATATTTCCTAGTGCTTAAACAATTAAAATTGCTTTTTTATCAAAATAAATTCTGTTGAATCCTGACACCCACAAGTTTTCCATTTTGCCAATATTCCCATTACAGGTTTCTCAATCTTCACCTTTAGGAACAAAGACTCTGGCCCCAATTTATCAAAGTCTGGCGGACCTGATCCAACAGTGCGGATCAGGTCCGCCAGACCTCGCTGAATACAGCGAGCAATACGCTCGCCGTATTCAGCATTGCACCAGCAGCTCACAGGTCTATTTAAAATAAGACCTAAGCTTGCTACAATATAACTAATAGTTACATTGTAGTTAGCTTAGGTTTTATTTTTATTTCACAGGTAAGTTTGTATTTATTTTAACTAAGTAGACTAGTTAGTAAATAGTTATTAACTATTTAATAACTACCTAGCTAAAATAAATACAAACTTACCTGTAAAATAAAACTTAACCTGCCTTACACTAAAACCTAACTTTACCATCAAATTTAATTAATTAAATTAATCAAATACAATTATCTAAATTACAAAAAAATAAACACTAAATTACACAAAAAAATGAAATTATCAAAAATAAAAATGAATTACTCCTAATCTAATAGCCCAATCAAAATAAAAAAGCCCCCCAAAATAAAAAAAAAACATAGCCTACACGAAACTGCCAATGGCCCTTAAAAGGGCCTTTTGCGGGGCATTGCCCCAGAGAAATCAGCTCTTTTACTTGTAAAAAAAAAAATACAAACAACCCCCCAACAGTAAAACCCACCACCCACACAACCAAACCAAACCAAATAAAATAAATAAATAAACCTAAGCTAACCATTGCCCTGAAAAGGGCATTTGGATGGGCATTGCCCTTAAAAGGGCATTTAGCTCTTACATTGCCCAAACCCTAAGCTAAAAATAAAACCCACCAATAAACCATTTAAAAAAAATCTAACACTAACCCCTGACTTGTTAGGGTGTTAGATTTAAACATAACTTTTTCTTTCCCCATAGATATCAATGGGGCTGTGTTACAGAGCTTTTCATTCCACGATTGCAGGTGTTAGGCTTTTTTTTAGCTGACTCTCCCCATTAATGTCTATGGGGAAATCGTGCACGAGCAGCGCTTGTATTTGGGTGAGGTATGAAGCTCAACACCACCATTAGTGATGTTGCGAACTTAAAATTTTCCGTTCGCGAACGGCGAACGTGAACTTCTGCAAATGTTCGCGAACGGGCAAACCGGGCGAACCGCCATTGACTTCAATAGGCAGGCAAATTTTAAAACCCACAGGGACTCTTTCTGGCCACAATAGTGATGGAAAAGTTGTTTCAAGGGTACTAACACCTGGACTGTGGCATGCCGGAGGGGGATCCATGGCAAAACTCCCATGTAAAATAGTACATAGTTGATGCAGAGTCTGGTTTTAATCCATAAAGGGCATAAATCACCTAACATTCCTAAATTGTTTGGAATAACGTGCTTTAAAACATCAGGTATGATGTTGTATTGATCAGGTAATGTAAGGGTTACGCCCGCTTCACAGTGACAGACCAAACTCCCCGTTTAATGCACCGCAACAAAGATATGAGTGGTGGCACTGGGCAAGTGGGCACAGTATACGCTGTGAGCCTGACACAAAAAAGCAGACTGATGTTTCACAGTCCAAAAAGTTTTTATTTTTTTAAATGTACACTTACACTACTATTAAACAAGATATGAGTGGTGGCACTGGGCAAGTGGGCACAGTATACGCTATGAGCCTGACACAAAAAAGCAGACTGATGTTTCACAGTCCAAAAAGTTTTTTTTTTTTTTAAATGTACACTTACACTACTATTAAACAAGATATGAGTGGTGGCACTGGGCAAGTGGGCACAGTATACGCTGTGAGCCTGACACAAAAAAGCAGACTGATGTTTCACAGTCCAAAAAGTTTTTTTTTTTTTTTTTAAATGTACACTTACACTACTATTAAACAAGATATGAGTGGTGCCACTGGGCAAGTGGGCACAGTATACGCTGTGAGCCTGACACAAAAAAGCAGACTGATGTATCACAGTCCAAAAAGTTTTTTTTTTTTTTAAATGTACACTTACTCTACTATTAAACAAGATATGAGTGGTGCCACTGGGCAAGTGGGCACAGTATACGCTGAGAGCCTGACACAAAAAAGCAAACTGATGTTTCACAGTCCAAAAAGTTTTTTTTTTTTTTAAATTTACACTAGTGTTACACCATATATAAGTGGTGGTACTGGGCAAGTGGGCCTGGCACACACCCTGGCAGGCAGGCAACTGCAATTAGATTACACTAGCAGACTGATGTTTCACAGTCAAAAAAGTTTTTTTTTTTTAAATTTACACTACTGTTACACCAGATATGAGTGGTGGCACTGGGCAAGTGGCTTGGCAGGCAGGCAACTGCAATTAGATTACACAGGGGAAAAAAAACAGACTGATGTTCTAGCCCTAAAAAAGGCTTTTTGGGGTGCTGTCCTTACAGCAGAGATCAGATGAGTCCTTCAGGACTGTAGTGGACACTGAATAGACTAGCCTAGCTATCAATTTCCCTATTAAATCAGCAGCAGCTACACTGTCCCTCCTCTCACTAAGAATGCAGCTTCCGAATGAATCTAAAATGGCTGCTGTCCAGGAGCTGGGAGGGTCTGGGAGGAAGGGTCTGCTGCTGATTGGCTGGAATGTGTCTGCAGACTATGAGATACAGGGTCAAAGTTTACTCAATGATGATGAATAGGGGGTGGATCGAACATTGCATATGTTCGCCCGCCGTTGCGAATGCGAACAATCTATGTTCGCCAGGAACTATTCGCCGGCGAACAATTCGCGACATCACTAGCCACCATATCGCCCGCACAAGCCTGATTTTTTAAAACCTGTAATAGCAGCACTATGAAAGGTGAGCAATGAAAATAACGTACACGAAATTAGCGAGCAACCATAACGCCATAACTTGTAATCTAGCTGACTGAATGTTAATATACATCTATTCAAATGAACCTTTAAATCTTTAAGTTAAAGTCACCATAATATAAACTGATTTGATCACCATAATGATAGCAATGACATGTTTAATAAAGTTCATAACAAATATTATTTTTGAAGAAACAGATTTCTATTTTGTTTCTATGGCATTCTAAAGCAATGTTTCACAATACCCATTAATTGGATTTTGTCTAGAATACAGTATCTTCTAGTCCTCAGAGCAATCTAGGAAAATGTGATGATCAGCTAGACAAGAAAGATTAATAAGGCTTTGGGAGTGAAGGGGACAAGTTGGATAAAAGAGGTATACTGATGTAGAGGAAGGGAACAATTTTGTAAACATGTCACTGCCTTTAGTCCAATTTGATGGAAAATAATTGAAGAACTGGCTTATTGTATGTTGACAGTATACGCTGTGAGCCTGACACAAGTATACGCTGTGAGCCTGACACAAAAAAGCAAACTGATGTTTCACAGTCCAAAAAGTTTTTTTTTTTTTAAATTTACACTACAGGGAGTGCAGAATTATTAGGCAAATGAGTATTTTGACCATATCATCCTCTTTATGCATGTTGTCTTACTCCAAGCTGTATAGGCTCGAAAGCCTACTACCAATTAAGCATATTAGGTGATGTGCATCTCTGTAATGAGAAGGGGTGTGGTCTAATGACATCAACACCCTATATCAGGTGTGCATAATTATTAGGCAACTTCCTTTCCTTTGGCAAAATGGGTCAAAAGAAGGACTTGACAGGCTCAGAAAAGTCAAAAATAGTGAGATATCTTGCAGAGGGATGCAGCACTCTTAAAATTGCAAAGCTTCTGAAGCGTGATCATCGAACAATCAAGCGTTTCATTCAAAATAGTCAACAGGGTCACAAGAAGCGTGTGGAAAAACCAAGGCGCAAAATAACTGCCCATGAACTGAGAAAAGTCAAGCGTGCAGCTGCCAAGATGCCACTTGCCACCAGTTTGGCCATATTTCAGAGCTGCAACATCACTGGAGTGCCCAAAAGCACAAGGTGTGCAATACTCAGAGACATGGCCAAGGTAAGAAAGGCTGAAAGACGACCACCACTGAAAAAGACACACAAGCTGAAATGTCAAGACTGGGCCAAGAAATATCTCAAGACTGATTTTTCTAAGGTTTTATGGACTGATGAAATGAGAGTGAGTCTTGATGGGCCAGATGGATGGGCCCGTGGCTGGATTGGTAAAGGGCAGAGAGCTCCAGTCCAACTCAGACGCCAGCAAGGTGGAGGTGGAGTACTGGTTTGGGCTGGTATCATCAAAGATGAGCTTGTGGGGCCTTTTCGGGTTGAGGATGGAGTCAAGCTCAACTCCCAGTCCTACTGCCAGTTTCTGGAAGACACCTTCTTCAAGCAGTGGTACAGGAAGAAGTCTGCATACTTCAAGAAAAACATGATTTTCATGCAGGACAATGCTCCATCACACGCGTCCAAATACTCCACAGCGTGGCTGGCAAGAAAGGGTATAAAAGAAGAAAATCTAATGACATGGCCTCCTTGTTCACCTGATCTGAACCCCATTGAGAACCTGTGGTCCATCATCAAATGTGAGATTTACAAGGAGGGAAAACAGTACACCTCTCTGAACAGTGTCTGGGAGGCTGTGGTTGCTGCTGCACGCAATGTTGATGGTGAACAGATCAAAACACTGACAGAATCCATGGGTGGCAGGCTTTTGAGTGTCCTTGCAAAGAAAGGTGGCTATATTGGTCACTGATTTGTTTTTGTTTTGTTTTTGAATGTCAGAAATGTATATTTGTGAATGTTGAGATGTTATATTGGTTTCACTGGTAAAAATAAATAATTGAAATGGGTATATATTTGTTTTTTGTTAAGTTGCCTAATAATTATGCACAGTAATAGTCACCTGCACACACAGATATCCCCCTAAAATAGCTAAAACTAAAAACAAACTAAAAACTACTTCCAAAAATATTCAGCTTTGATATTAATGAGTTTTTTGGGTTCATTGAGAACATGGTTGTTGTTCAATAATAAAATTAATCCTCAAAAATACAACTTGCCTAATAATTCTGCACTCCCTGTAGTGTTACACCATATATAAGTGGTGGTACTGGGCAAGTGGGCCTGGCACACACTCTGGCAGGCAGGCAACTGCAATTAGATTACACTAGCAGACTGATGTTTCACAGTCAAAAAAGTTTTTTTTTTTTTAAATTTACACTACTGTTACACCAGATATGAGTGGTGGCACTGGGCAAGTGGCTTGGCAGGCAGGCAACTGCAATTAGATTACACAGGGGAAAAAAAACAGACTGATGTTCTAGCCCTAAAAAAAGGCTTTTTGGGGTGCTGTCCTTACAGCAGAGATCAGATGAGTCCTTCAGGACTGTAGTGGACACTGAATACACTAGCCTAGCTATCAATTTCCCTATTAAATCAGCAGCAGCTACACTATCCCTCCTCTCACTAAGAATGCAGCTTCCGAATGAATCTAAAATGGCTGCTGTCCAGGAGCTGGGAGGGTCTGGGAGGAAGGGTCTGCTGCTGATTGGCTGGAATGTGTCTGCAGACTATGAGATACAGGGTCAAAGTTTACTCAATGATGATGAATAGGGGGTGGATCGAACATCGCATATGTTCGCCCGCCGTTGCGAATGCGAACAAGCTATGTTCGCCAGGAACTATTCGCCGGCGAACAATTCGCGACATCACTAGCCACCATATCGCCCGCACAAGCCTGATTTTTTAAAACCTGTAATAGCAGCACTATGAAAGGTGAGCAATGAAAATAACGTACACGAAATTAGCGAGCAACCATAACGCCATAACTTGTAATCTAGCTGACTGAATGTTAATATACATCTATTCAAATGAACCTTTAAATCTTTAAGTTAAAGTCACCATAATATAAACTGATTTGATCACCATAATGATAGCAATGACATGTTTAATAAAGTTCATAACAAATATTATATTTGAAGAAACAGATTTCTATTTTGTTTCTATGGCATTCTAAAGCAATGTTTCACAATACCCATTAATTGGATTTTGTCTAGAATACAGTATCTTCTAGTCCTCAGAGCAATCTAGGAAAATGTGATTATCAGCTAGACAAGAAAGATTAATAAGGCTTTGGGAGTGAAGGGGACAAGTTGGATAAAAGAGGTAGACTGATGTAGAGGAAGGGAACAATTTTGTAAACATGTCACTGCCTTTAGTCCAATTTGATGGAAAATAATTGAAGAACTGGCTTATTGTATGTTGACAGTATACGCTGTGAGCCTGACACAAGTATACGCTGTGAGCCTGACACAAAAAAGCAAACTGATGTTTCACAGTCCAAAAAGTTTTTTTTTTTTTAAATTTACACTACAGTAGTGTTACACCATATATAAGTGGTGGTACTGGGCAAGTGGGCCTGGCACACACTCTGGCAGGCAGGCAACTGCAATTAGATTACACTAGCAGACTGATGTTTCACAGTCAAAAAAGTTTTTTTTTTTTTAAATTTACACTACTGTTACACCAGATATGAGTGGTGGCACTGGGCAAGTGGCTTGGCAGGCAGGCAACTGCAATTAGATTACACAGGGGAAAAAAAACAGACTGATGTTCTAGCCCTAAAAAAAGGCTTTTTGGGGTGCTGTCCTTACAGCAGAGATCAGATGAGTCCTTCAGGACTGTAGTGGACACTGAATACACTAGCCTAGCTATCAATTTCCCTATTAAATCAGCAGCAGCTACACTGTCCCTCCTCTCACTAAGAATGCAGCTTCCGAATGAATCTAAAATGGCTGCTGTCCAGGAGCTGGGAGGGTCTGGGAGGAAGGGTCTGCTGCTGATTGGCTGGAATGTGTCTGCAGACTATGAGATACAGGGTCAAAGTTTACTCAATGATGATGAATAGGGGGTGGATCGAACATCGCATATGTTCGCCCGCCGTTGCGAATGCGAACAAGCTATGTTCGCCAGGAACTATTCGCCGGCGAACAATTCGCGACATCACTAGCCACCATATCGCCCGCACAAGCCTGATTTTTTAAAACCTGTAATAGCAGCACTATGAAAGGTGAGCAATGAAAATAACGTACACGAAATTAGCGAGCAACCATAACGCCATAACTTGTAATCTAGCTGACTGAATGTTAATATACATCTATTCAAATGAACCTTTAAATCTTTAAGTTAAAGTCACCATAATATAAACTGATTTGATCACCATAATGATAGCAATGACATGTTTAATAAAGTTCATAACAAATATTATTTTTGAAGAAACAGATTTCTATTTTGTTTCTATGGCATTCTAAAGCAATGTTTCACAATACCCATTAATTGGATTTTGTCTAGAATACAGTATCTTCTAGTCCTCAGAGCAATCTAGGAAAATGTGATGATCAGCTAGACAAGAAAGATTAATAAGGCTTTGGGAGTGAAGGGGACAAGTTGGATAAAAGAGGTAGACTGATGTAGAGGAAGGGAACAATTTTGTAAACATGTCACTGCCTTTAGTCCAATTTGATGGAAAATAATTGAAGAACTGGCTTATTGTATGTTGACAGTATACGCTGTGAGCCTGACACAAGTATACGCTGTGAGCCTGACACAAAAAAGCAAACTGATGTTTCACAGTCCAAAAAGTTTTTTTTTTTTTTAATTTACACTACAGGGAGTGCAGAATTATTAGGCAAATGAGTATTTTGACCATATCATCCTCTTTATGCATGTTGTCTTACTCCAAGCTGTATAGGCTCGAAAGCCTACTACCAATTAAGCATATTAGGTGATGTGCATCTCTGTAATGAGAAGGGGTGTGGTCTAATGACATCAACACCCTATATCAGGTGTGCATAATTATTAGGCAACTTCCTTTCCTTTGGCAAAATGGGTCAAAAGAAGGACTTGACAGGCTCAGAAAAGTCAAAAATAGTGAGATATCTTGCAGAGGGATGCAGCACTCTTAAAATTGCAAAGCTTCTGAAGCGTGATCATCGAACAATCAAGCGTTTCATTCAAAATAGTCAACAGGGTCACAAGAAGCATGTGGAAAAACCAAGGCGCAAAATAACTGCCCATGAACTGAGAAAAGTCAAGCGTGCAGCTGCCAAGATGCCACTTGCCACCAGTTTGGCCATATTTCAGAGCTGCAACATCACTGGAGTGCCCAAAAGCACAAGGTGTGCAATACTCAGAGACATGGCCAAGGTAAGAAAGGCTGAAAGACGACCACCACTGAAAAAGACACACAAGCTGAAATGTCAAGACTGGGCCAAGAAATATCTCAAGACTGATTTTTCTAAGGTTTTATGGACTGATGAAATGAGAGTGAGTCTTGATGGGCCAGATGGATGGGCCCGTGGCTGGATTGGTAAAGGGCAGAGAGCTCCAGTCCAACTCAGACGCCAGCAAGGTGGAGGTGGAGTACTGGTTTGGGCTGGTATCATCAAAGATGAGCTTGTGGGGCCTTTTCGGGTTGAGGATGGAGTCAAGCTCAACTCCCAGTCCTACTGCCAGTTTCTGGAAGACACCTTCTTCAAGCAGTGGTACAGGAAGAAGTCTGCATACTTCAAGAAAAACATGATTTTCATGCAGGACAATGCTCCATCACACGCGTCCAAGTACTCCACAGCGTGGCTGGCAAGAAAGGGTATAAAAGAAGAAAATCTAATGACATGGCCTCCTTGTTCACCTGATCTGAACCCCATTGAGAACCTGTGGTCCATCATCAAATGTGAGATTTACAAGGAGGGAAAACAGTACACCTCTCTGAACAGTGTCTGGGAGGCTGTGGTTGCTGCTGCACGCAATGTTGATGGTGAACAGATCAAAACACTGACAGAATCCATGGGTGGCAGGCTTTTGAGTGTCCTTTCAAAGAAAGGTGGCTATATTGGTCACTGATTTGTTTTTGTTTTGTTTTTGAATGTCAGAAATGTATATTTGTGAATGTTGAGATGTTATATTGGTTTCACTGGTAAAAATAAATAATTGAAATGGGTATATATTTGTTTTTTGTTAAGTTGCCTAATAATTATGCACAGTAATAGTCACCTGCACACACAGATATCCCCCTAAAATAGCTAAAACTAAAAACAAACTAAAAACTACTTCCAAAAATATTCAGCTTTGATATTAATGAGTTTTTTGGGTTCATTGAGAACATGGTTGTTGTTCAATAATAAAATTAATCCTCAAAAATACAACTTGCCTAATAATTCTGCACTCCCTGTAGTGTTACACCATATATAAGTGGTGGTACTGGGCAAGTGGGCCTGGCACACACTCTGGCAGGCAGGCAACTGCAATTAGATTACACTAGCAGACTGATGTTTCACAGTCAAAAAAGTTTTTTTTTTTTTAAATTTACACTACTGTTACACCAGATATGAGTGGTGGCACTGGGCAAGTGGCTTGGCAGGCAGGCAACTGCAATTAGATTACACAGGGGAAAAAAAACAGACTGATGTTCTAGCCCTAAAAAAAGGCTTTTTGGGGTGCTGTCCTTACAGCAGAGATCAGATGAGTCCTTCAGGACTGTAGTGGACACTGAATACACTAGCCTAGCTATCAATTTCCCTATTAAATCAGCAGCAGCTACACTGTCCCTCCTCTCACTAAGAATGCAGCTTCCGAATGAATCTAAAATGGCTGCTGTCCAGGAGCTGGGAGGGTCTGGGAGGAAG
Source organism: Bombina bombina (assembly GCF_027579735.1). Taxonomy (NCBI): domain Eukaryota; kingdom Metazoa; phylum Chordata; class Amphibia; order Anura; family Bombinatoridae; genus Bombina; species Bombina bombina. The sequence continues at coordinate 920,587,034 of NC_069504.1, forward strand.
GGTCTGCTGCTGATTGGCTGGAATGTGTCTGCAGACTATGAGATACAGGGTCAAAGTTTACTCAATGATGATGAATAGGGGGCGGATCGAACATCGCATATGTTCGCCCGCCATTGCGAACGCGAACAAGCTATGTTCGCCAGGAACTATTCGCCGGCGAACAATTCGCGACATCACTAGCCACCATATCGCCCGCACAAGCCTGATTTTCAAAACCTGTAATAGCAGCACTATGAAAGGTGAGCAATGAAAATAACGTACACGAAATTAGCGAGCAACCATAACGCCATAACTTGTAATCTAGCTGACTGAATGTTAATATACATCTATTCAAATGAACCTTTAAATCTTTAAGTTAAAGTCACCATAATATAAACTGATTTGATCACCATAATGATAGCAATGACATGTTTAATAAAGTTCATAACAAATATTATTTTTGAAGAAAAATATTTCTATTTTGTTTCTATGGCATGCTAAAGCAATGTTTCACAATACCCATTAATTGGACTTTGTCTAGAATACAGTATCTTCTAGTCCTCAGAGCAATCTAGGAAAATGTGATGATCAGCTAGACAAGAAAGATTAATAAGTCTTTGGGAGTGAAGGGGACAAGTTGGATAAAAGAGGTAGACTGATGTAGAGGAAGGGAACAATTTTGTAAACATGTCACTGCCTTTAGTCCAATTTGATGGAAGATAATTGAAGAACTGGCTTATTGTATGTTGACATGTAATTAATAAAAAAATGGAAATTGTTATGGGATGCGGCATAAAACGAACTTCATCTCAGAAGCAGCATGTTAGTTTGGGACATCTGGTAGTGTACTAACTGCCAACTCCTAAATTATTCTACTTAAAGGGATAGTAAACCCCAAAATTTTTCTTTCATGATTCAGATAGAGCATGCCATTTTAAGCAACTTTCTAATTAACTCCTATTATCAATTTTTCTGTGTTATCTTTCTATCTTTATTTGAAATAAAAGGCATCTAAGCTAAGGAGCCAGTCAATTTTTGGTTCAGATCATTGGACAGCATTTATCCACCAATGAGCAAGGACAACCCAGGTTTTGAAACAAAATGGGCCGGTTTCTAAACTTACATTCTGGCTTTTCAAATAAAGATAGCAAGAGAATGAAGAAAAATGGATAATTGGAGTAAATTAGAAAGTTGTGGGGCGTGTCTGGTCGACGGCCATGTTAAGTCACAAAAATGGGAGCTCCTCATCACTCCTAAATAATCCGCCGATTATTATAATATAGCTGTGACATCAATGCTTAATATATTGTTCATGGGCTTTAACAGGATTACCTGCATTGATCGATATAACCATTGAGTATATTACCTTGTGAGGAGTCCTATTCCAAACCATTGAAGAGTTTGGTGGTGGCCTATCTACTACTTTCAATATCCCCGCCCTGGCCTCCATTGTTAAGCAGTATATACCAAACTGCGACATCAAGCTTACAGTAAACATCTACCACACAAGTTTTAGCAACCCATTATTCAGACCAAATATGGAAATTCTAACCATGAGCTATATATATTCTTAGAGGATTTGGGGAAATTTTTTTGTGCCCAAATGGAAATCCTGAATCCATCTCTAAGGCCAGGATTTGAGCAACCAACACCAGAATTAGGAGTACCCTTGGCTACAGCTAGCACATTGCAGTCTGAAGAACTACAACACAAAGTGCCATGCATTTTGACTTCACCTCTGATAACGGTTCCGAGATCGGATATGGAGACAGTGGATGAAGTAGGAGGTGATGAGATCATCCCCTCCATTCTTAATAAGCCTCTTGATGACATTAGATGTCACCCTACTCAGAGCACCAAAAGGAGTTTTTCTTGCGACTGGTATATAATGAGAGATTTGTCTATGCTAGAGGATCCTTATGTAACTATTACTGAACCCAGAACTGCTCCACTACTCCATTAGGATACTAAACAGCATGTTCCTGGGATGTGTGAGTTGTTTCTTTTTCAAGATGTATGGGCTAACGCTCTTAATTACTCGCTTAATAAGTGCTCTCCCTTATGTGCTTCTTCTCCCTTTAATTTACGAGTGAGTGTGTGGTTTCCCATCTCTGCATTTCAACACTTGGCTAGATATGGACTGTGTGTATCTGATATTTCCAAAAGAGGAATCGGATGAATTAGATGAGGAGGAAGAACTTTCACTATACCCTCCATTTTCAAGATAATTTTTTACAAGGACAGCCAACACATTGAGATACATTGACAAGTTTGTATGTCATGTTAACTTAATGTATGTCTGGATATCAGTATTTTTATGGAGGGTTTCTTAGTCTATTTGCAGCTCCTTGCAATTATTTCACCCACATGACCAAATGGATATATGAGGTCTGTACTGTCTGTTTTTTCAGTGTGCGCTTAGACATGGGATATGTAGTGTTTCCCCACAATAAGTACAATATACTAGTTTTCACCCTGTAGCAAATTATTTCCTTGGGGCATTAGCTATACATTGGGCTCAGATAATCCCTATATCAACATGAGCATCAATTACATTCTCCCTATGTGTCTCTTTACCTTATATTGACTATAGAACATTGTGATATTAATGTCTTGGTAGTTGCACTGTTAGCACAATTAACACCCTCTTAATACCTAATTATTTAATGATGTGCTGGGATGGGCTCTGATCACATATGCTCATATATGGGAGGTATGGTTACCTGCCATTACGTGCCTACTTATGACAAATACCTTGATATTAAATGTTTACTTGAATATATAAAATATTAACACCCAGTGTTTTTGCTGCTTTCAGATACCAGATCGTAGCACTTTTTAATGTAGTATTAATTGCCTTAGCAGAGTACTTGTACATAGGATCTGCGTACTGGTAAACTGTAGATCTATCTTATGTAACATCATTAAGAGGTTCTTATATCTAAACCTTGAAAGTATTAAACAGCCTCCTATATACATACTTAAGAGGGCTGATTAGTGGGAAATAGTACTTACACTGTTTGAAAGGTGTTCCAAGCACACATATTGTAAATCTCTATTTTATATATATATGCCATCGCTACTGAGACATATGTCAGTTGGTTATATGGGGTATTTCTGCTCATAAGGGCATACTACTACAATATAGGCCCCAAACCTGTTAGTTTTACACCTTTCCATGACATCCTGGCTTATTGACCTCCACACCCCCTGTGTATGTAGCTCCCCCCCCTATTAGAACCTGCTTGCATATAACCCTTATCATGCATAATGTTATGGGTAGATAAACCACTACTCCATATTGGCGGTTCAGAAATAACCCTCTATTCTGCAAACATAATCCTTACCTATATCATTGGGGTTTATATTTTCTTATATTACTCTTTGTTAATTCCATTCAGTTAGTAGTTGCTAATCTCTTATTAATTCTACAAGTTCTGATATACATGGTTCCAAGAGAGACCATGTATATCAGTTGAGACCCTCCCCAGTTTAAAGTTTTATCATCAAGGTACAAAAGTGACCCGGTCCAGGTTGGGAGTTTTTACATTATAGTCTTCTTATTGTGTAAGAATTGTATCTCTCATCCCTAATGATATATTATATTAAATATTTCAATTGCAAGTATCATTCTAGTAGACAGTATATCTAGATAAAGAGGTACTATGGTAATCTTGATACACAAAATAAAATCTACGGTATCATTAAAATATCTGCAATGCATATATGTAAGACATAGTAGACTTTATGTTATGACATGTTACAACCCTCAGAAGTTTTATACATGTAATTAGACTTATTAGCTACGAGGGTGCTCTTGTACTTTTCTTTTTTCATCTACTTTATTAAAAAAAATGATTTAAACAAAATTTTAGAAAGTTGCTTAAAATTGCATGTTCTATCTGAATCATGAAAGATAAAATTTGGGTTCAGTGTCCCTTTAAGAACTGTCTTTATGTTTAATACATTGATTAATTATTGATTGTATTTTCTGTGCAATTCTTAGAAGGTACAAAAGAAAATTAGATTTATTGATTTCCTCAGTCCTTATATAATTTTGTATAATACTTGTTTAAATGTTCTGTTCAAAAGATCTCAAAAGTGCTCCCATTGCAAATTAAATTATAGTACAATTATGGGCCTGAATGCTGTTTTATTTAAAGAATTTATGTTAAATATAGCAGCAGACCTCAAATTATACATGCAACAAAAAGCATCACACTGTTGTTTCAAGGTAAGTGAATATCTAAGTTCATTTTTAAATGTTACTGAATATTTCTCTTAATTTTTCATATTTTCATAACTGTAATAAATTTATAGTCATTTACGTGTCAACCTTAAAAAAACAACCAAAAAACAAAAAAAACAAATTAGGGGTGTCCTATGGCATCTATTTATCAAGCCTGCAAATACGCTGGAATTCCGCAGTGTATTTGTAGCCAGCCTGATTCTTGTTAGTTATCAAACTCTACGCAAGTTCAGCACTATCTGACTACTTTTGCTAGTTATCAAATAACTAGCAGGTACGCTTGGCCCAGCGTACCTGGTTTTCAATCCGCCGCCCTGGAGGCCGCGGATACCATAGGATTCCTATGGTAATGTCTACACCTAAATGATACCATTTATTCCTATGGTAATGTCTACACCTAACACCCTAACATGTACCTCGAGTCTAAACACCCCTAATCTGCCCCCCCTACACCGCCTCCACCTACATTATGCTTATTAACCCCTAAACCACCGCTCCCGGACCCCGCCACAACTAAATAAAGTGTTTAACCCCTAAACCGCCGCTCCCGGAGCCCACCACCACATACATTATATTTATTAACCCCTAATCTGCCCCCCTACACCGCGGCCAACTACATTATATTTATTAACCCCTAATCTGCCCCCTAATCTACACCGACGCTACTATATTAAATGTATTAACCCCTAAACCTAAGTCTAACACTAACCCTAACACCCCCTAACTTAAATATAATTTAAATAAATCGAAATAAATTATTCCTATTTATAATTAAATACTTACCTATATAATAAACCCTAAGATAGCTACAATATAACTAATAGTTACATTGTAGCTATCTTAGGTTTTATTTTTATTTTACAGGCAACTTTGTATTTATTTTAACTAGCTACAATAGTTATTAAATAATTAACTATTTAATAACTAGTTAAAATAAATACAAAAGTACCTGTAAAATAAAACCTAACCTAAGTTACAATTACACCTAATACTACACTATAATTAAATTAATTACCTACATTAACTACAATTAAATAAAATTAAATAAAATTGAAGTTCAATCCTATTGGCTGATCCAATCAGTCAATAGGATTGAGCTCGCACTCTATTGGCTGATTGGAACAGCCAATAGGATTGGACTTCAATCCTATTGGCTGATTGCATTAACCAATAGGATTTTTCCTACCTTAATTCCGATTGGCTGATAGAATTCTATCAGCCAATTGGAATTGAAGGGACGCCATCTTGGATGACGTCATTTAAAGGAACCTTCATTCTACAGTCAACGTTGATAGAAGAGGATGCTCCGCGTCGGATGTCTTGAAGATTGAGCCGCTCCATGCAAGATGAATGAAGATGGAAGATGCCGTCTGGATGAAGACTTCTGCCCGCCTGGAGGACCTCTTCTGCCTGGCTTGGATGAAGACTTCTGCCTGTCGGGAGGACCACTTCGCCCGGCTTCTTTGAGGACTTCAGCCCGGTTGGGTGAAGACGTCTCAAGGTAGGGTGATCTTCAAGGGGTTAGTGTTAGGTTTCATTAAGGGGGGATTGGATGGGTTTTAGAGTAGGGTTGGGTGTGTGGGTGGTGGGTTTTAATGTTGGGGGGGTATTGTACATTTTTTTCAGGTAAAAGAGCTGATTACTTTGGGGCAATGCCAAGCAAAAAGCCCTTTTAAGGGCTATTTGTAATTTAGTATAAGGTAGGGCTTTTTTATTTTGGAGGGCTTTTTTATTTTGTTAGTGGGATTAGATTAGGTGTAATTAGTTTAAAAATCTTGTAATTATTTTCTGTAATTTAGTGTTTGTTTGTTTTGTACTTTAGATAATTTTATTTAATTGTAGTTAATGTAGGTAATTAATTTAATTATAGTGTAGTGTTAGGTGTAATTGTAACTTAGGTTAGGTTTTATTTTACAGGTAAATATGTCTTTATTTTAGCTAGGTAGTTATTAAATAGTTAATAACTATTTAATAACTATTGTAGCTAGTTAAAATAAATACAAAGTTGCCTGTAAAATAAAAATAAATCCTAAGATAGCTACAATGTAACTATTAGTTATATTATAGCTAGCTTAGGGTTTATTTTACAGGTAAGTATTTAGTTTTAAATAGGAATATTTTATTTAGCTTTATTTAAATTATAATTAAGTTAGGTGGTGTTAGGGTTAGACTTAGGTTTAGGGGTTAATACATTTTATATAGTGGCGGCGGTGTAGGGGCGGCAGATTAGGGGTTAACAAATATAATGTAGGTGGCGGTGGGCTCCGGGAGCGGTGCTTTAGGGGTTAAACACTTTATTTAGTTGCAGCGGGGCCCGTGAGCAGCAGGATAGGGGTTAATAACTTTATGTAGGCGGTATAGGGGGCAGAAGATTAGGGGTTAATATGTATAATGTAGGTGGTGGTGGGCTCCGGGTGCGGCGGTTTAGGGGTTAATACATTTATTAGAGTTGCAGTGGGCTCCGGGAGTGGCAGTTTAGGGGTTAATACATTTATTAGAGTTGCGGCGGGGTCCGGGAGTGGCGGTATAGAGGGTAAACAGTATAGTATAGTGTGGGTGCTTAGTGACAGGGTACCAAGAAAGCTGTAAAAAAGTCGAAGAGCAGTGAGATCGATGACTGTTAGTTAACAACAGTCCACTGCTCATCGCACCGTACTTGGTGCGTGGCTTTTTGACAGCTTTTTTTATAACTTTGGAGAACGTATTCAGGTCCACAGCAGAGATGTTAGGCGATCTTAGGTGAGCGTATTGGTGCCGTCGAATGCAGGTAGGTTGACGGCTTGATAAATAGATGCCTATGTTTTGAAGTAAGTTAGGGATATTACCAAACCAAAACCACTTGAGACCACTGATCTTGTGGGAGAAGAGTTTTACTTCTCATTCTATTTTATATACTTTACTTTTCTTACTCACTGGGCAACATTGACAAAAGTTTTCTCCAAAGTCTACAACTTTACTGACCCCACCAGATTCTCCAGTTTCATCAGTTTGTCTATTAGTTTAGGTGGCTTATTTGTGAAAGATGACCGCATACAGTAGTAAAGAAATGTGTTCTGCTAGTGAAGCTGGGGAATCCCCTGAAACTGTGGAGCCTTTAAAGAGCACTTGGTGAATATAGCAGACTGACTCTCTTTTTTTCTTTGTCTTCCTATTTTACTTTAATTTTTATTTGTCTTTTTCTTTACCCATTCATCTTCTATCCAAATTGATTTCTTATTTTCTGGTAGATAATTGTTTACTACAAATTTTACAAACACTACAAATAAAGATTTATAGCTATATATATCTAATAAAAGCATTTAGTTTATGAGGTAAAATAAAAACTTATACAACTGTTATTCCATCAAAATTATTTTGGTACAAATACCTGATAATAATAATAATAAATAATAACAATGAAATTATAAGAGAATCAGCTACTTTTTCCATTTTGTTTTTCATATTTGCTCATTTTCATTAATATTATAATTATTCCTATACAGTTCTCCAGCTGTGAATACACATAATTTTGTTTTCAAAAATTCAGATGTAAAATTACCATAATTAGGTTTCCTGTATGAAACATTCTTATACAGCAAAAAGGGGAAGCTTTGAACTGTTAATGATAACGTTTGTCTCCTGAGCTGTTATTTCAAAGATGCACTGAATGGTGACACATTACATATGCAAGCAAACTGCAAAGCTTTCATTGAGCTATATGACGAAGGCAAAGTTGTTTGTTCAAAGCGTTTAAAGTTATGTTTTTCTAGAAAACACTTTAGTAAAAATAATGCATCTTGCATTCTTAGTATAGGGAACACAATTCAAAATGTTTTCTCTATGAGCCTGGCATTAATTCATACGATCAAACAATTTTAAATTGTTTAAATAAATTGAGGCTTTTTTATACTGTGGATTTACATTTTAGAATAAGAAAAAAAGTAGTGAGACTTCCGGTGGGCGGGCAGAGAGAGAGGACGCAGGTAGAAGGAGCTCCGGAGACATAGACTGATAAACTCCTAAAACCTGCACCACAATAGCCCACAAAGCTCGCCAGCCTTGACAGGTGACCCACTAGACCTGTCTGGACATTCTTGCGGCACGGAGCCAAAGCCAACGGCTCCCCCACCGGAACGACATACTGCTAACAGGAAAAGTCGCGGCCGCGACGAATCAACCGCTAGCGCCTCACCGCTACTGAGACTTCAACACACTCTGGCACGCTACCGGTCTTATAGGCTACCAAGATAACCGCTACTGAAATCGAGGAGTAGCGGAGTGGGAGACCTGATAACGGCATAGAGGGGAGCCGCCATCTTGGAAACGCCGCGGGTAAGAGACCTGGGCATTTGACACGAAAAGCATACTTAAGAGCCACGAACTGACCATTGCCAGACTCCCCTGTTATGCAAATAAACCCTGGCACTGCTATCCCTACAGCAATACGGCAGACCAATTCCAATATTAACCACTTTTCAGCAAACCCTGAGCCACGTGGCAGGCGGGCCTGCTCTGAGAACAGAGACATTCTAGCCACATTCACCGACCCGGTGTTACTTCACATTGGGGAAATAGAAGTCCTAACACTGAGGGGTAACAGGTGGGAGTAAAAGTTTAAAGGCAGGCATCCTCAGACATAGGGACTTACTATAAGCCACCTCCGTATAGACAATAAGGCAGATAAGGAGAGAAGAGGACTAACTATGCCGATCTCTTATACGGCTCTGGAGGATATTGAGAGTAATGAACAATTTCTGGATATGAAATAAACCTTTCACACTGCGCTGCACCCCCCACAATCCATACTTTCCCCGAATACTGCACCTAGAGTCATTTATAGCGTAAAACACTTTCCCTGAGTGGAAGCATAGTGCATGCAGAGGTACTACTCCAGTTTTGTGAAGACCACTGGTACAATGTCGAGCAGGCAGAAACACCAAGACAGAAAAACCAAGGCTGTGGCAGAAATTCATACTGCTGAGGTTATGGCCACTGATGCTGCAGATGAAGAGACATTGGAAACCCACCCTATAGTGTCCCAAATATCAGCCCTGTTCCTGCCTAAAATAGAACAACTACAAACGGGAATGGATGCTCTGTCATCTGAATTTAAATCATTCTCCTCAAGGCTCCAACATGTGGAACAAAGGGTGGGGGATGGAGAAATTAGGCAGCGAGAAAACTCCAGCAAAATAACAGCGCTTGAGGCCCAAAACAAGTTGTTAACTGACAAAATCGACGACCTAGAAAATCGCTCAAGGCGGAACAACCTGCGCATTGTGGGACTGCCAGAATCTGTCTCAAGCACTGATCTCTTGGAATTTGCAGAAAAAACCTTGCCCACTCTCTTGCACCTCTCATCTGGGGATATACCATGTGTAGCTGAGAGAGCCCACAGAATAGGGATCATTAATCAAGACCCAAAGACAGCTAGGGGACCCCGACAAGTGATGATACGCTATCTTAATTTCAAAGATAAAATCATGATCTTGAGAGCCTATCGTCAATGTTCCCCACTACTATTCGAAGGGAAGAAAATCCTCATCTTTCAAGATTATTCTGCTGAGATCTCCAGGAGAAGGAGGGAGTTCTCTCCCTACTGCAAATCGTTGATAGAGGCAGGACGATCTGTGTCCCTGCTGTTCCCAGCTAAGCTTAAACTCCCGACCCAACAGGGAATTAAGTTTTTCGATGACCCTAAACATCTGCGAAAGTTCCTGAGTCTTGAACAAGAACTAGCTGACAAGGAAGCCTGAAAGGGTGGAGAATGCAGCCTGAGGGACTGGTAATACGCTAAGACCTGTTGATATGTACCGAGAGGGAGGAAAATTAGAAAACTGACTATTGAGATCTCAACATTCACATGAGTCTACCTAATTAAAAGACTCTATGGAAGGGGACATTCCTCTCGCTCATTATGTTACTAGTTTTAGTTGCCTTTCAGTCGTTATTATTGTAATATGAATGCCTTTGGGAATATGTTTGTTCATTTGTTCTGTTTTACACCGCAAACACCTTTTAGATTCTAACTTTGGTGAGCAGTCAGTAGAAGAGTATTAGAGACTACCGAATGACATGGTTGATTAGTTAGCTCTATCTCCCAATTTCCCCCACTGTGAAAGCCATATCTACCAAGGGAGAAGGTACCCCCCGGCACATTACTAGAACCAGTGCTCCTATATAATATATTCGCTTCTTATGCTGACCCCCACTGGAAGGCGGGCGGAGAGGGCCACACGCTAGAACTGATAAGCTGCCTTCCAGTAATATAAATTGCACATGCGGGAGACACGCAATCAGAGGAGAGATGACCCTTCCTGGCCCTAGATAGTGGAGGTTTGAGGATATACGAGGGTAGTCCCAATTACATCACTAAAGGTAGAGAGCTGACTTGAGCAAATAAGGGAAAACCAATCCCAACATACCAATGTAAAGCAACTAAAGGGGACGAAGTGCAGCATAGTAATGAATAAGTTTCTACACAGTTTTTGATTTAGACGCTGAGTGATTGTTACTTCAATGGAAAGAAAAAATCAATTGGTTCTGTTTTCTGAAAGCTATCTGTTGAACTGCTTGTTTATTTTTTCTTCAATGTTGTTAACCGTGTTGTTTTTATTTTTAGTTAGCTGGCAGGATGCTCTCCTCCCCCCCGGGACTCTCTGACAGAGGGAAATGTTCTTAGTCTGAAACCTGGTGGTAAGGTACAAACAAGACACCCAAAATGCTTCACACACATTGAGTTACCAGACTTACGTGTAGTCAATTTCTTACCCTACATCCCATCCACAAACCGAGTTACAGATGACACATAATTTACATATTATGAGCTGGAATGTGGGAGGCATAACCTCTCCGCAAAAACGCAGATCTATCCTGCGCTACCTAAGCTCTAGAAGGGTTGACATAGCTATATTAGAAGAAACGCATTTGTCGAAACTCGAACACCAAAAATTGAAACAGGGCTGGGTGGGAGAAGTTGTATATACCCCATACGAACTGAGACGAGCTAGGGGTGTGGCGATACTACTTAGGAAAAACCTGACGTACACTATCACTAAGACCGAAATAGATCAGGAAGGGAGATTTGTAATGCTCCAATTAGAGGTCCTGGGAGTCCCCTTTGCTTTGGTAGGAGTATACGGGCCACAAAGACAGAAACAACATTTCTGGAGGGGATTGTAAGCTAAGATAATACAGTTTACCATGCTGCCCACTGTTGTCGGAGGAGACTTCAATATTGCTCCTCAGGTCCCTGCTGACAGATTCTATAACCCAGATAGGAAAGCCGCTACCCCTCAGAGCTTTAGAAACTCCAAAAAAGAATCCCTAATACTTCGCAACTTCAGGAAAACTTTAGGGCTACAGGATATCTGGAGAGCCAGATACCCGGAGCAGAGGGACTATACCTGCATGTCAGTAGCAAAAGACACCATGGCCAGACTTGATTACTTTCTGATATCCACAGAGCTATGCCCCAGAGTGTTGGGAGCTGAGATAAACCCAATAACGATCTCAGATCATGCCCCAGTAGCAGTCAAGATCCAACTTAGTCCCAGGAGGGGGAAAACTAATAGGTGGGTGTTCCCAGCGTATTTATGTAAAGATCCCAACTTCTATAGACATATTTTAGGGGAATGGCTGGCGTATGCAGAGGCCAATCAACCACACGCAGGGAAACAGCTAAGGCTGTCTTAAGGGGGGTTATTTCGGCTTACGCTGCAAACATCAAGAAAAAGAGCAAGGCACAGTCAGAGCTCCTACTAGCGCAGATTTTAAATGCAAGGAATAAATATCTTAGGAACCCAAACACAATTAACAGACTCAAATACAAAGACATTAAGCGCACAAGAGATGACTATATACTCCAACAAACTAACAAACCCACTCTAAAATGCAGGCCAGGTACTATAGGTTCGGAGGCAAGACGGGAAAACTGCTAGCGAGAATGACGAAATTGTCGACAAAAATAAATCCTATACTGGCTATTAAGCGGGGCGACGTAGTTTTGAATAGGGAGGAGGACATCCAAAGGGCGTTTACTGACTTCTACAAAGACCTCTACTCATCACAGGAGGTACTGCCAAGGGATATAGACAGATTCTGGGAACAGTTACAAGTACCGATGATTGACAGTGCCCAACTTGACAGACTCAACAGCCCCATTGCCTTGAATGAAATTCTGACCACAATTAAAGATTTAACATTAGAGAAAACTCCAGGGCCTGATGGCTTGCCAGCGGAGTTCTACAAGATAATGGGAATTGATATAGGCCCGACCTTGATGCAGCTGTTCAATGGTCTTCTCAGTGGTGAGGTTAGACCCTCCCCCAGATTTGCGGAAGCTAATATCAGTATTATTCCAAAGGAGGGTAGAGACCCCCTTTTAACACAGTCATACCACCCTATTTCCCTGCTTAACAAGGACTACAAAATCCTAACAAAACTCCTTGCAAACAGACTAGCTAATATTCTCCCGACATTAGTACACGGGGACCAGACGGGTTTCGTTAAGGGGAGATCCTCAGTACTTAACATTCAAAGAGTCCAAACAATTATTCAACATTACTGGAACATAACACAACACAACCCGAACATAGCGATACATGACGAGGCAACCCTGCTATTCTTAGACGCTGAAAAAGCCTTTGACAAGGTCTTGTGGGAGCATTTATACACCACCATGGATAAAATGGGCATTGAGGGTGCATTTGTTAGGGCAGTTGAGAATCTTTATAGAGAACCGCAGGCATCCCTCCTAATTAATGGCACACCTACCAGACCCTTTACACTCCACAGAGGCACTAGGCAGGGCTGCCCTCTCTCCCCACTCCTTTTCGACTTGGTCATAGAGCCCCTGGCAATAAAAATTAGGCAGACAATGCAGGGGATGCGCATAGGCGAGTCGATCTTACATGTCTCGCTGTTTGCTGATGACATGGTGTTATACGTACAAGACCCTCAAAAGAATATTCCAAAACTGATGGAAATAATTGATGAATTTAGCTTAGTCTCTGGATACAAAATCAATACTGACAAAACTGAACTACTCTGGTTATTGTCAAAAGGTAAAAAACAAATTCCCGGATATGATTTTAGAATAGTGGAGGGTAACTTTAAATATTTAGGTATTACACTACATACGGACCCACGTAGATGGTACTCTATTAACTATGGTCCCTTGCTCAAACAATTGGATAGCCTGATTGGGGGGTGGACTTTGCTGCCTCTGTCCCTATCGGGAAGGGTGGGACTTATAAAGATGATCTACTTCCCCAAGCTGCTTTATTTTTTCCAGACTCTGCCAGCAATACTGCGAAAATCAGACTTAAACCACATTAAGGGAAGGGTGCTTAACTTTATTTGGAATAACAAGAAACACAGGGTCAGTTTTCACAAGCTTACCGCCCCGAGGGAGATGGGGGGATTAGCACTACCCAACTTTGAATTATACAACTGGGCGGCCCAATGTAAATTCGTTATTGACTGGATGACGGGACAGGGAAAGTTCTCTGACCCCAGGTTGGAAAGCGAACTGACGAAACCATGGGCTTTAGAGATGATCCCACACATGACCCAAACCCAAGCAACTAAACACTTAAAAGACATGGAGCTCCTAGCCCAACCGGCGAGAGCTTGGAGACAGTTTTGCAAGAAGCTGGGGGGCAACCACAGATTGACCACATATCTGCCATGGTGCGGCAATCCTGAGTTCCCTGCAGGTATATCGACTAGGGCTTTCCTTCAGTGGAAGAGTCAGGGACTTCGTACAGTAGGTCAAACAATGACAAAGGAGGGGGGACTCATGCAGACTTTCGAGACCTTAAGAACAACATTTGACTTGCCCAGAACTCATCACTATGATTACTTGCAAGCCAGACATTACTTTGACACACTACGAAGGGAGGGGAGCAACAAAGACCAAACAGTTATAAAACAAAGCATAGAATTAGCTCAACATGGCATCACCTCTATAGCACCACTGTACACAAAGATGAACAGACTAGCGGGGACAGCCTGCATAGATAAGATAGCCTCCATTTGGAGTGATAAACTTGCAAAAGATGTGACAGCGGCGGAAGTCGAGAAAAGCATCAGTAGAGTAAAGTTGGCAACTCTCTCCTCAGAGGTGAGAGAATCCCATTTTAAGTTAATACACGACAGCTATGTTACCCCTGGGAAATTTCAGAGATGGAAGACGGATAGGGACAGTAAGTGTCCTAGATGCGGTCTGATAGACGCAGATATAGAACACATGGTGTGGAATTGTCCTAAACTAGTCAGATTCTGGAAGATGACAGCACACTGGGTGAAGACAAAAATGCAGTGTCCCTGTGAGGATTGGACATTTCAGAATGTAGTGTTCCTTGACTTCTTAGCCTACCCAAACATATTAAACTACTTATCTCTAATATAGTGTTGATGGCGAGATATCTGATTTTTCAAAATTGGCTCAAACGAAATCCACCCACTGTTACACAGCTAAAGCAGGTGTTGCTAAAACAACTATTTATTGAGCAAGCAGACGGCTTAGGAGACATGAATGCTAGAGTTCGGTCCTTTTTTAACAAATGGGGATCCTTTATTCGCACACTGCCAGACACTTCACGCACTATAATCATCGCACCATTCAAGAACACAGAATACATTTTGGAGGCAACACTGCGAGGAGACTGGTAGACTAGATCGGAGGAGTTCCCGGGGGAGGGGGGGGGAGAGAGGAGGTTGTTGGAGAGTGAACCATGCCAGTTGAGAGTTAGAAGGTTGATATTATTTGTGTTTAAGGTTAAAAGAAAATTGTGCACAATGGAAAATTTTTTGCTCCTTTGTTTTTTCCTTTTCAAGATCCAGGCGACAGAAATGACATGACACCTGTTTTATAACTGATGGTATCATTTGACTTGCAATCATATACTACTTAAATACTACCAAATGTAATTACCTCCATCTGTCTGTTGCACTTGAAAATAAAGATATTTAAAAAAAAAAAAAAGAAAAAAAGTAGTATTACTATTTTACATGGATAGATACCAAACACCACAAACTCTGTTAATGAACAGGTCACGGAAAAATAGGATAGGGGATAGGAACCCTGTGCTCAAATTCATACACTGGGCATGATTATAATCTTTCCAATCCTATTTATTGACGTTTTTTGGCTCCCAATCCATGATTTTTAGGTTCTGAGTGATCATAATCTAAGCAAAAACACCATTTCCATATTGCAAAATGTTAAAATCAGATCTGAACAAATAATGGAAAATCACCTAAACGATGTATGCATGGCAATACCTTTGATGATCCAAATCCTCCTGACCATAGCATTTGGACTTTATTTTGGCAATAAAATAGACTCATAAAATTCAACAACCAAATGGTGTTGACGAAGTGAAATACTGGCCCTTTTGACATGTTTGATATTAGTCCAGGACGATTTAAAATAATTCTATTATTTTGCGCATGGGCAATGCATTCTGAAATGATCACAGAGGCCATTTTAGATTTGTAAATCAATATATAGGCTAGATTTATTAAACCAATATCCAGCACTATTGTAGAGTCCCTTGGTAGAGGGTGGGGCAGAATTTATTAAATATATGCATTTAATTGATAATAGTAATATCTTGAACAGCAAACAAGATCTTCAGGAAACTTAAGAAAGGAAATTGCGACATGTGGAAATTACATTTATCAATTTCATGTTCAAGGTTTTCTTGATAAATGAACAATGAATTAAAAAATCAAGCATGTCCAGTATACCCAAATGGCATTCATATTGTTTAACACTATGGGGTCAATTTATCAAAGCCTTCGCAAGCCTTTCAACCCACTACGGCTGCAGGTACTCACAACAGAACCTGCACGTCGTATTTAACAAGTAGCGGTCATCAGACCATTGCTTCTCTAATCTTTTGCCACCTCTAAAGTGACGAAATTAAATCTCTGCGGTCTAGTCCGATCGGGGAGATTGACAGCTCCTGCCCACGCAGGTATGGCTGTGCGCGGGCATGGGGCAGGATTGCACTCGAGCACAAACTAGTGCTTGTGTGCAAGGCTGAATTCCGCCAGGGGAATTCAGCCCACAAGAGGCGAGCTGCGGTGGACAGGGGTGCACCTGTCTGCCTCAGCTTGATAAATCGCCCTCTTATCATAAAAAACACTCTATTCAATAGCAAAACACACACCAGAACTCAATTAGCCCATTAAAGGGTAATTAAACTGCTGAGTGCAACTACAGTAGCATGGCTACTAATTATTCTGCTATTGTTTTCCCACATGTACCTATAGCTCTCTTTAAAGTTGTTCTCTTATTTTAACCTGTTACAGAAGCCCGCTAAAGATCTGAATATTTAAACTAGACGCCGCCATCTTGGTACGCACATATTGTTGCATCCCGTCACAGAAACTGTGCACTTTCACAAATCAGTGATGGTGCTTGTTTTTGACAGCTGTACCTTGTACTTTAGATTAGCTCACCCAGTCAAAAGCAGAAGACACGTTATTGCAGAATTTACACAGTTTAAAGTTATATAGCAAATATAAAATACAATGTGCATGTAAACTGATGTGCATGATACAGTTTGTCAAGATGACATCAATATCACTAATCTATGAATGTACACTGCTTCTGTCTCAGGGTACAATAATACTTAAACTCCAAGATGGCGGCATCCTGTGTGAAGATTTTTTTTTTTACTAACCAGCACTTTTGAAGGGCTAAAATAAGAGAATAGATTTGAAGACAGCTATAGGTAACGGATGAAAATCAATAGCATAGTGAGTAGTAACGGATAAGTGGTTAGATGACACAGTAACTAAGGGAAGTAAGCTTACATAGAATTTTAGGGTGATTATGGAGGTGTAGTGTCACTCGCTCCAATCGTTGCTTCTGTTTGTGCTTTCCTCTTTGTGTTTGCATATGAAGATGCACTACCACTTTACATGAGTCAACATTATTAGCTTTGTTGATACTTTTTGATTAATGCTGCTAAGAAGTTGAAAGTAAAACTTTTGCAAAATCCGACACACACTAACTTCAGGACTTCAGATACCGCATGCTCACTAGCTTATCCTCCTAATAGACTTCATTGCAGAGCGCAGAAGAAAAAAACTAACACTGAACTAACACTTATTGCTCATGCTAACCCAACATAAGTTACTAATATTTCACATTACAATATTCTTCACTTATAGGAAAATGTTATTTTTATTTTAAATAGATGTTTATATATATATATATATATATATATATATATATATATATATATATATATATATATATATATATATATATATATATATATATATATATATATATAGGTATCCAAAACACCAGAACTCGCCCACAAAGGAAAACTGCCTGGGTGCAATTTTGTAGAGAATATTTAGCCAAGAAAAAATGCACTCTCAGGACTTTCACAAATAAGTTACTTATTTACCAGAAATAAAAGTAACTTATTTGTGAAAGTCCTGAGAGTGCATTTTTTCTTGGCTAAATATATATATATATATATATATATATATATATATATATATATATATATATATATATATATATATATATATATATATATATATACAGGAACAAAGGATGCACTCTCAGGTCTTTTTCACTCCAAGTATACAATACTTTATTGTGTAACATTTACGGGGATCTAGTCCCCTTCGTCAGCACACATAAGTGATAAAACAAACATCTTTTATAGTGTGAATAATTACAAATCAAACAAACCTGGTTAATCCCAGTAGTGCCAAACATTCCGTGTGTGGAACGCATATTGCGTTCCACCATTAGAGCCAAAACCGGTAGTTCAATTATGTCACTTCCGGTTCATTCCGATATGAAAAAATAGCAAAGTATGCTCATTATACAAACATGGCACAAATGTGAACTAAAGTCTTTGCAAATATAACACGGCAGCATTAACTTGTGTGTACATATAAACATTTGATGAACATAAGCAGATTTAGCCATACGCCATAGTTTACAAGTGGTAACCATGGGGACCAATGACGCTCTAGAAGCGTAAGTGCCACTACAGATTTTTTTTTTTTTTTTTTTTTAAAAACCATCATACCTTATATACATGCTTAGACTATGCAGCATTTGTGCAAACTTATATCAGAATGTGGCAAATAAAGACGTGACATAAACGGATTGTATCTAATATATGAAGTGCAAACAATGTAGGTTTTAATGCACAGATCAGTTTTTCTTGTAGTAACCTACTGATCAGACTACCGGATCACTTGTATCAATCCTATAATGGATTTATTAATATCTTGAAACCAGTGGTAGTCCTAACAACCACACCATAATACTTATTATTAAAAACAAGGAAAGGCTATATCGTAACAATGTATTATTACATATTAACAGTGTAGAAGCAGGGGATCTTATACAAATACTAGTTGCCCAACCTTTTCAGAGAACCAGAACAGTTACATGGGATAATTTCAAACTGTAAATCGGGATTTGTATTTCCATCTGCTGTCAAAGATAGGGTGATACTCTTATGTATATGTGACTTCACATAGACATGAAGCCTAATTCTTATATATTCATATTCCAATACAGGTTTCCTCAATAAGGATTTTTCAAACCCTGCCTTCTTAGGGTATTAACAATTATTAGGCTTAATTCATCCCCATTAGCATAATAGCATCAGCCACCCCCCTGCAGATCATAAGTATGAGTATACAACCACATCGACTTTTACAATGTCCCAAAAGATTATTAAGCCTAATAATTGTTAATTAAGTTTGCACAAATGCCGCATAGTCTAAGCATGTATATAAGGTATGATGGTTTTTCAAAAAAAATGTTTTTCTGTAGTGGCACATACTCTTCTAGAGCGTCATTGGTCCCCATGGTAACCACTTGTAAACTATGGCGTATGGCTAAATCTGTTTATGTTCATCAAATGTTTATATGTACACACAAGTTAATGCTGCCGTGTAATATTTGCAAAGACTTTAGTTAACATTTGTGCCATGTTTGTATAATGAGCATGCTTTGCTATTTTTTCATATCGGAACAAACCGGAAGTGACGTAATTGAACTACCGGTTTCAGCTCTAATGGTGGAACGCAATATGCGTTCCACACACGGAATGTTTGGCGCTACTGGGATTAACCAGGTTTGTTTGATTTGTAATTATTCACACTATAAAAGATGTTTGTCTTATCACTTATGTATGCTGACGAAGGGCACTAGATCCCCGAAAACGTTACACAATAAAGTATTGTATACTTGGAGTGAAAAAGACCTGAGAGTGCATCCTTTGTTCCTGTATGTCATTGCATCCTTGCACCCAGGCTGTTGTCGTGAGGAGGGTTGAGCTGAAGTTTGTATTCTATATATATATATATATATATATATATATATATATATATATATATGTACCTATACATGTATATATTCATATGGATATATAGGTATAGATATATATTTTACATTTCTATGTGAAGAACATTGGAGTGCAAAATATACAGGTTATAGCACCTGAAGAATTATGGCACTCCTGTCGGGCTTATGTGCACAAAACCAGACAGGAATATACTAAATTGTCATGTGTATTTATGTGTAATTATGTGTATTCATTAAAGGGACACTGAACCCATTTTTTTTTCTTTTGTGATTCAGATAGAGCATGCAATTTTAAGCAACTTTCTAATTTACTCCTATTATCAATTTTCTTCGTTCTCTTGTTATCTTTATTTGAAAAAGAAAGTATCTAAGCTTTTTCTTGGTTCAGAACTCTGGACAGCTCTTTTTTATTGGTGGATGAATTTATCCACCAATCAGCAAGGACAACCCAGGTTGTTCACCAAAAATGGGCCGGCATCTAAACTTACATTCTTGCATTTCAAATAAAGATAACAAGAGAATTAAGACAATTTGATAATAGGAGTAAATTAGAAAGTAGCTTAAAATTCCATGCTCTATCTGAATCACAAAAGAAAATATTTGGGTTTAGTGTCCCTTTAAATCTAAAATATTATACATTACAATGTTCTTCACATAGAACAAAAACAATATATTCTATATATAGCTAATGATTGTAATGTTTTATATATATATATATATATATATATATATATATATATATATATTACATTATATAGAGATATAGATATATACAGTACATATATATTTAGGAATAAGTATATACAAATACAAAGAAAATGTCCCCAATATAAAGAACATTGGAATGTTAAATATTTACAGTAAACACACAGGGGCCTAACTATCAAGCTCCGGATAGAGCTTGAGGCCCCGTGAAACACCAGTTATGAAGTAGCGGTCTAAAGACTGCTGCTCCTTAACCTGTCCGCCTGCCCTGAGCACGATCGGGTTGATTGACACCCCCCTGCTGGTGATTCTGCAGGGGGCGGCGTTGCACCAGCAACTCTTGTGAGCTGCTGGCGCAATGCTGAATACGGAGAGCGTATTGCTCTCCTTATTCAGCAAGGTCTGGCGGACCTGATCCGCACTGTCGGATCAGGTCTGCCAGACTTTGATAAATAGAGGCCACAGTAAACACATTATTAAATATTATTATAGAATCATTATTTAGACACACATTATTATTTATATGTGCATTAAATTAAAATTGTGCTCCAGTGAACATGCTTGCTTTCAACTTGTACTATGCGCGCACATTAACGTGAGTGCGATATTACTATATCGAGCATATGATAAATATAGCGCTTCTAGCCCTTAAAGGGACAGTCTACACCAGAATTTTTATTGTTTTAAAAGATAGATCATCCCTTTATTACCCATTTCCCAGTTTTACATAACCAACACAGTTATAATAATATACTTTTAACCTCTGTGATTATCTTGTATCTAAGCCTCTGCAAACTGCCCCTTTTTCAGTTCTTTTGACAGACTTGCAGTCTAGCCAATCAGTGCCTGCTCACAGATAACTTCTCGTGCACGAGCACAGTGTTATCTATATGAAATACGTGAACTAACACCCTCTAGTGGTGAAAAACTGTTAAAATGCAATCTGAAAGAGGTGGGCTTCAATGTCTAAGAAATTAGCATATGAACCTCCTAGGTTAAGCTTTCAACTAAGAATTACCAAGGGAACAAAGCAAAATTGGTGATAAAAGTAAATTGGAAAATTGTTTAAAATGACATGCTCTATCTGAATCATGAAAGTTTATTTTGGCCTAGACTGTCCCTTTAATAATACTAGCTATAGTAATGTATTCAAAACAAAAGATTAGCCTGAAAATACTATATATATATATATATATATATATATATATATATATATATATATATATATACTGTATATATTTTTAAAATGATATTAGTTGTTTAAATACTGAAGAAATAAGCATAATGTTTTAGGTTCTAAAGTACTTAAAGGGACATGAAACCCACATTTTTTCTTTCATGATTTAGAAAGAGAATGCAATTTTAAACATCTTTCTAATTTACTTCTATGATCTAATTTGTTTTATTCTTTTGATATTCTTTGCTGAAAAACATATCTAGATATGCTCAGTAGTTTCTGATTGGTTGCTGCACATAGAAGCCTTGTGTGATTGGCTCACCATGTGCATTGCTTTTTCTTCAACTAAGGATATCTAAAAAATGAAGCAAAATAAATAATAGAAGTAAATTGTAATGTTGTTTACATTTCTATTCTCTATCTGAATCATGAAAGAAAGATTTTGGGTTTAGTGGCCCTTTAAAGGGACAGTATACTATAAAATTGTTTTTCCCTTAATGTGTTTCCAATTACTTACTGTTTTACCAGGTATTACATTTTACAGTATAAAATGTATGACATTTGCTTTTTAATGTTTATTTGTGTATATGAAATGGCTGATTTTGTGTTTTGAAGCCAAAACCTAATAAAATGGGTTGAGCTTGTAGGTATAATCAGATCTCATTACTTTATAACATTGTGTACATATACCTGCTTCTTTACCTGTCCATAAACCAATCACCAATACTTGTAGAGATCAATGGAAGATTAACATTGTATTACCTTATCTCTTCTATACCCCACTGGGAGTGTAATTTCTTCTCCTGGCTGTGTTTACACAGCTTGGCCTTGAGACCAAAAAACGTTCAGGATAGGTGGGGATACCACAGGCTAAGTCAACTATTTCAAATGCCAATATAAGGGTAATCGAAATACTTGTAAACAATTTAATTAATATACTCGAGCAGGTAAAGTGGATCATTGGGAACAAATGAAATGGGAGAACATATTTGAGTAAACTGTCCCTTTAAGTTTCTGAAAAGTAATGGGAGTCACCATATTGAAACTTAAGTTTACCATACCCCATCTCATACCTTATTAAATCTTTTCCACCAAACGCCAAACTAACAGATGTTTCTATCTTTCTTGTTATCATCATTGTCAGCATGCTCAACCACATATACAGTTTGAAACTAAAATATACAAACCTAACTTTTTGTTGTTGTTGCAAATGATGACTATATCAAGGATCTTTGAGCAAATGTAACAATAAAATATGTTGTTAAATCTTTGACCAAATTCTCTGCTTTTCTAAAAATGAATCCAATTTCTACAGATTTTGCAGAGGTGTAACAGATTGACAGTAGTTGCTTACTTTAAAATCGTGAGATGAGAAATGCTAGCACAAGAAGTTAAATGAGATCCTAGATGTAAAACACAGCAACATTTAGATTTAAAAAAAACTAACATTGAAAAATACTTTCCCATACTTCTTAGGGGGTTAAATGGGACAGCAATCTAATAATTAGGCAATCCTGATTCAGATAGAGAATACAATGTTAAACAACTTTCTAATTTACTTCTATTATTTAATTTGCTTCCTTCTCTTGTTATCTTTTGCTTAAGGGTTTATCTAGTAAGCTCGGGAACAGCAAAGCACCTGGGTGCTAGCTGCTTATTCGTGGCTGCATACTGTATATATTCCTATTGTCATTGGCTCACCCCATGGGGCCAAATTATCAAGCTACGAATGGAGCCTGATGCCCCTGTTTCCGCTGCTCCAAAACTTGTCCGCCTGCTCTGAGGCTGTGAACATCAATCCGCCCCATCCTGTACGATTGGGATGATTGACACCCCCAACTAGCGGCCACAAATCTGCAGGGGGCAGCATTGCACAAGCAGTTCAATGATAAATGCCGACAGCGTATGCTGTTGGCATTTATTGATGTGCAGCGGACATGATACACTACACCGTATCATGTCCCCTCGCATTTTCAGAAAAATGGCCCCATGTGTTCAGTTAACAACCAGTAGTGCATTGCTGCTCCTTCAACAAATGATACGAAGAGAATAAAGCAAATTTGATAATAGAAGTAAACTGGAAAGTTGTTTAAAATTGTATGTTCTACCTAAATCATTAATAAACAATTTTGAGTTAGCTGCCCCTTTAACTAATTTCATTTAAAACACTTTCATGTGTCACACATAGGGCCAGGAAGACATTATTGCAGATTTAGGTACAGGTTGTTTTAGAGACTCCCTAGCTTCTTCCCCCTAGTGAATTCATAAGTTGCATTTACTTTCTCTATTGCCATCTCCCAAATATACAGTATCTGATTAAACAGGGCTAACACAGTATAATTTGCAAAGGTTTTTAAAGGATCAGCAAATACATTTTCCTGGCAATACATCTACCGCCCCAATAGATAAATAGATAAAATACTACCTATTTGATTGATAGATTTTTACAATAAAGGGCTAGTTTACGAGTGGCGTGCTAAATGGTATATAGCAGCTCTTTGCACATGTTGGAAGAAGTGCACGTATTACGAGTTTAAAGTGAACACGTTTTCTTGAGTGCTATTGAATTTAATGTATGTCGGGTTATTGAGAGTAAAGGGAAATAAAACCAAAAATGTTTCTTTCATGATTTAGGTAGAATATACAATTTTAAATAGCTTTCCAGTTTACTTCTATTATAAAGTTTGTTTTATTCTCTTAATATCATTTGTTGAAGGAGCAGCAATGCACTACTGGTTTCTAACTGAACAAATGGGTGGTATATATATGCAGCCACTAATCAGCAGCTAGAACCTAGGTTATTTGCTGCTCATGAGCTTCCCTAGATAAACCTTTCAGCAAAGGATAACAAGAGAAGGAAGCAAATTAAGTAATAGAAGTAAATTAGAAAGTTGTTTTAAAGGTACACTGAACCCAATTTTTTTATTTTGTGATTCAGATAGAGCATGCAATTTTAATAAACTTTCTAATTTATTCCTATTATCATTTTTTTTCATTCTCTTGGTATCTTTATTTGAAATGCAAGAATGTAAGTTTAGATGCCGGCCCATTTTTGGTGAACAACCTGGGTTGTTCTTGCTGATTGGTGAATACATTCACCCACCAATAAACAAGTGCTGTCCATGGTTCTGAACCCAAAAAATAGCTTAGATGCCTTCTTTTTCAAATAAAGATTGCAAGAGAATGAAGACAAATTGACAACAGGAGTAAATGAGAACGTTTCTTAAAACTGCATGTTCTATCTGAATCACGAAAGAAAAAAATTTGGGTTCAGTGTCCCTTTAAAGTGAACGATAAGAGTGACATCTGTTCTAGCATTTGAATGCAAAAAGGCAGACATTTACCCATGCCTAGTCTACATCACACATGCTGGTGATGAACTTCCTTGAATACTTTTAATATTTGAATCGTTATTTTTTTGTCATCTAATAAGTACATTTTATCTCCTTTATAAAATATGTTGTAATTAAATCAAAGTAAATGCTAAAGATTAAATGAACGGATAGATTAACTTTATTTAAAAATATAAAAAAATAAGAACCTGAAGCAATGTATCCAGCAATGTATTTCAAAATAACCTTAGTATAAACTACACTAACTGAAAGATGACTACATTTAATAATGTAAAAATGGACAAAAGCCGATCATTATGAGTAATCTTTTATTAATTTACAGTTATTTAATACAATGTAATATATTTTTAATTTGATAAATTTAAGAAAGATTGTACAAAATATCAGAGTAAGTTGGATATTTTAATTTTCAGTCTTTAAATATAAAAATGGCCAAAAGGAATTACTAAAGAAGTATAAATATCTAAAAATGGTAAAACTCATGGTATATTGTACATTAGTAATGCAATTGTACAGGGAGCTGAATGTGATTATTACAGTCCAGTGAATAATCCAGTACATGTCATTTATGGAGTTAAAACAGCCACATTTGTTAATATCCAACAGGGAGAAAGACTATTTCAAATTATCTTCAGACAACATCAGAAAATCTATTTCCATAATAGATTTGAAATTCTGATCAGGGAAATGCAAATGAAAGAATGTTTTTTCCTCTCCTACAAAACTCACAATAGATATGACTGTTTTCATGCTGGCATATTATATTTCATGTGCATATATGCAGATAATAATACACATTTTATTATCTAGTCCTAATGAACTAAGCATAGTTACATGTTTACTTGCTACAAGATATCAGAGTTTCCATATAAAGAAGTGTTTAATGAAGGTAAATAAAAAAATGTAAAAATGTTAATCAGAATTGCAATATAATTCATAACAACACATTTTGAGGTTGCATTAAAATGGCAAGAAGTATAAGCCAGGGAAATTGCATATAGATCAAAGTGACTAATATTCATACAGGATTATTTCCAATCCATTAACAAAATTGCAAAACAGAACCTAGATTTAAGAACCATTAGCAAACAATACTGGACTATAAATGGTACTATACAACTTTTGTGATTGATCTGTTTTTTTCCGGAGGGGTTAACATGGGCAATACGTTGGTAGAACAATTAGACTGCTGAAGCATAGTGCAGGGAACATTCATTTTCTAAAAATACATTTTTAACATGAAATATAAGACAATGTCTATATTTGCATTTTGTACATTGAGACACACATTTAAAGTTATTTCTACAGGAGAAAAGTATATTTCAACTTTAAACTAGGAACTCAGTCACTTGCTGGTAAGAACAAGACTGTTGTTTTAGTTTGTTGACAGCATTATAAAAGCTCCTTAATCATGATTTTAGACATTTTACATTTATATCAATATTTATTAACCGCTATTCATTTTTACTTTGTAAATTCTGTATACCGAATATATATGTGTTAATTTTTGTTAACATTTCTATGCATGAGTCCTCCAGGGTTAACAAATGTTTAGGAGTTTATTTAGCTGTCTATGAACTGATATCATAAATGTATATTAGTTGAAGGGAAACGTTGCATAAACCTACATTTGTATGGTTGATAATTATATGATATTCCTTTTCTCCTGCATCTGCAATTCTCTTCAAAGCCATTCTTTAATTTCAACCAATTACAGGTGCTGCTTGGAGAAGCTCCACATCTTCATACTGGGCGCCACCATCTTGGAACACACCTATTTTTGCACCCTGCATATTGACTGATCAATGTTGCTGCTATTTTTTTAAACAGATGTACCTTGCATTTTGGTTAAGCTTGCACAATACAGAGCAGAAGCATTACATTTTTTACAC
Organism: Bombina bombina; assembly: GCF_027579735.1. Lineage (NCBI taxonomy): Eukaryota > Metazoa > Chordata > Amphibia > Anura > Bombinatoridae > Bombina > Bombina bombina. The sequence goes on from NC_069504.1 coordinate 920,613,735, forward strand.
AGTTTAAAAGTTACATAAGAATTTTAAAAATCCCTAAGGAATAATATAGATAAATGTACCTCCTGCCCTCTATTGTGTACATTAAACTGAAGTGCCCCACAATATCACTTTAATTGAAGTGCCCCACAATGGCTGTTACAGGATGCAAAAAATACTTAAGCTCAAAGATGGTGGCACAGAACCAGTAAGTGGTTTAAAATAAGGAATGGCTTTAAATAGGGCTATAACCACATGAGGAAAACCAATAACATGGTTAGTAGAAACCCTGGTACTGTACAGGTGCCTAGCAGTTTAATGTCCCTTAAATACACAAGTATTTTTAACTGGTATCTTTTTTTAAAGGGACACTGAACTCATTTTTTTTCTTTTGTGACTCAAATAGAGCATGCAATTTTAAGCAACTTTCTAATTTACTCCTATTATCAAATTTTCTTAATTCTCTTGGTATCTTTATTTGAAAAGCAAGAATGTAGGTTTAGATGCTGGCCTATTTTTTTGTGAACAAGCTGGGTTGTCCATACTGATTGGACAGCACCAATAAATAAGTGCTGTCCAGGGTACTGAATCAAAAATTGTCTGGCTCCTTACCTTAGATGCCTTCTTTTTCAAATAAAGATAGCAAAAGAACAAAGAAAAATTGGAGTAAATTAGAAAGTTGTTTAAAATTACATGCTCTATCTGAATCACAAAATAAAACATTTGGGTTCAGTGTCCCTTTAAAAGCGATACACCAGTTACATTAGAAGGGGCAGGAACAAAATATATTTGTTTGTTTGCAGGAGTCAGTTAAATAATAACTACATACTTAAAATGACAATGTATCAGATGAGTAGATATAATACATGTAGTCCAGTGGAGAGAAACATATCATTATTATTTTTTATTTTGTTATTTTACATGGATATTTCTCTTATTATGTCAAATAAAAAAATATTGTGGTCAGGGTTCAATTTGAGGGGGACCACATGGGAACTGAGTTCCTGCACTATTTTTGCAGGATGAACTAAGTTCCCTCTGCACAGAGAACAGAAACACTTCAGTAAACACTGCTGCTGCTGATGGGAGGAGCTGGAGCACAGTCTGGTTAGAGGGATAGTGAGATCCTCTAGTATTGGGCAGTGACACCTACCACAATACACTTGGGGGCCCATTTATCAAAGGTCTTGCGGACCTGATCCGACACTGCGGATCAGGTCCGCAAGACCTCGCTAAATGCGGAGAGCAATACGCTCTCCACATTTAACATTGCACCAGCAGCTCACAAGAGCTGCTGGTGCAACGCCGCCCCCTGCTGACTCGCGGCCAATCGGCCGCCAGCAGGGAGCTGTCAATCAACCCGATCGTATTCGATCGGGTTGATTTCCGGCGGTTCCTGTCCGCCTGCTCAGAGCAGGCGGACAGGGTTATGAAGCAGCGGTCTTTAGACCGCTGCTTCATAACTTGTGTTTCTGGCGAGTCTGAAGACTCGCCAGAAACACGGCCCTTCAAGCTCCATACGGAGCTTGATAAATGGGCCTGTAAATGTAAGACTGTTAGCGGTTCTGCTGTGTTATCACCCCTGTTATGAATATTATCTTATCTTTTATTACACATGGTGCTTACATTTCTGTGTGGCTTGCTCTGGGGTTATTTAGCTCCCCTCAGTAGAAATAGGATTATTGTACCTTAAATGGGTGAGACTCTGTGACATAGAAGTAAGAGTTTACAACATCATAGCCGTATTAACACAAAAATGTTAGTTTTATGTACAGAATTGGTAATTCAGCATATAGGAAAATACATGGTGCAATAAATTCAGATTCCTGTAGCATATTGTTCTATAGTTATAACCTGAACAATTTCAGGCCTAAAGGCAACCATTCAACCCTTCATTGGATTTAACTTGCTTTCATTAACCAATGTTTATCGATTATATACATATAAATACAGTGTGTGTGTGTATATATATATATATATATATATATATATATATATATATATATATATATATATATATATATATATAGACATCAAAGATCGGTAAAGCACTCCAGGTAATCCCTTTTGTAATATCTCAATGCCCAGGGTGCTCAGTAATTATGTATATATTCATCAAGAAGAGAACGGCACTCACTGGGTCTTATCCATAGCAGTTTAATACATATAACGTTTCGGGGCCTCCCCCTTTATCAAATATACAGACAGGTAACCAAAAAAGTTAACTTACCCCTCCTTATGTACAGACATACAAACATTGTGAGCGCGCAATGCTGCCGACAGCGTCCGGAAGTGTCTCCTCCCCCAGCCAGGGTTGCGCTACGTAATTTCTGTAGCCATAGCAACCATGACGCTTGTTCAGCAGCGTCTGCAAGTGAAATAAAACAAAACAGAATATGGCTGAATAAAGCATACTTTGACCAGGTTAGACAATTTCTAAATTGGTCAAAGTATGCTTTATTCAGCCATATTCTGTTTTGTTTTATTTCACTTGCAGACGCTGCTGAACAAGAGTCATGGTTGCTATGGCTACGGAAATTACGTAGTGCAACCCTGGCTGGGGGAGGAGACACTTCTGGATGCTGTCGGCAGCGTCACGCGCTCACAATGTTTGTATGTCTGTAAATAAGGAGGGGTAAGTTCACTTTTTTGGTTACCTGTCTGTATATTTGATAAAGGGGAGACCCCGAAACGTTATATGTATTAAACTGCTAATAAAGGATATATAACAAAGTATTGAGATTAACTTTTGATATTGAAAAAAAATACTTATTTTCCACCATAATTTGCAAATAACTTCTTTCCAAATCAGACAATGTGATTGTCTGGATTTGTTTCCACATTTTGTCTCTCATAGTTGAGGTATACCTATGATGAAAATTACAGGCCTCTCTCATCTTCTTAAGTGGGAGAACTTGCACAATTGGTGGCTGACTAAATACTTTTTTGCCCCACTGTATATATATATATATATATTGTGAGGGAGGATGAAAGTCTTGGTGTGTTCCCACACTTTTATTTGTAGGATTTGACCCCTGATTGTGGTCTTTAATTCACCAGCAAGTGTGGCCTGTCGAGCCTGAAGGGGCCTTCGGGGTCCATACAACCAATCTATCTTCAACGTCCTGTTAGTATTTTGCATAATGGGGAAGCTATACTAAGCAAATGGAGGGCTAGATTACAAGTGGATCACAATAATATTAACTAACAAATTAAATCAGTAGCGCTTAATTTTTGTGCTATTTCTACAAGTTAAAAGTAATATTTTATCAATTGAGCAAAAGTCTAGGGTTTTCTAACCTCTGAATTATGTGCTAAATTCCTCACATAATAGACTTATTTGGGGGCTCACTGAAAACTCATGTTGGACATTGCTCAAGTGCTAAGCCAAAGGTGTGCTTATCCTCCACTCAAGTAGTGGAGTTCTTTACTGATGTTTATTCTATCATTTTGTATAGAAACATAAAAACATAAAAACACTGCACACATATGTATATACACACATAAATAACACCACCATTTGTCTTTGTTTTGCTGAGGCATGAAAGCTAGCTGCTTGTAGACTTTAAGAAATATTTTATATTGTTATGCCTTGGTTATTTGCAAACAATTACAGTTATAATCAAAAAGCACAATATGATGCAATGTTATTCCCGCTATCTAATTTTAGAGTTACTAATTTTACATTATGAGTTAATACAAAGGGGACGAATTATCAAGCTCCATAATTGGTCCGCCGCCTATACAATCAGGCTGACTGACATCCCCTGCTAGCGGCCGATTGGCCTCGAATCTGCAGGGGGCGGCATTGCCAGGGGGCACTACAGTAGAGTGCTATTGAGTGTTTGAAATGTCATTACAAGGAGTGAAGCATTAGCATTTGAGAGGATTTCTGAGTGTGCACTAAACCACTATGCACAGTGTGAGACAGGCATGGCACTTCAGTTTGTACAGTGTGTGTCTCAGTCAGATGGCTGATCACTTACATTTGCAGAGTAGGTAGGACTTACTTAGTAAATGTTTTTCATTTCCTTGTGCAATTTTGGATTGTAACTTCAGTGTGGTAGTTGTATGGTGGGGCCAGGGGGCCATAAAATCACATTTATTTTAGCAATATGCAGCAGTGTGTTATTTGACAATGCTGTAGAAATTCTATATTTAAAACCATGCAGAAATGTTTCCTCCTCAATACACAAATGGTAGGTGCCCTTTTGTCAGATATGATTATTTTTATTTATATATACATTTTAATTACATTCCAATTTACTTCCCCTTTTATGTAAGGACTTTCAAGATGCCAGGAGGCATTTTATCTAAGATTTTTACATCTGCATAAAATGTTATACTCTCGGGCTAAGATTGCTCAGTGTTTAAAATGTGACAGGTTAACTTGACACTGTTCAGTTTACACTACAGCTGACTTATTTTTTTTTTAAAAAACATATAAACAAGTCTAAATCCTGCATTTAACCTGATCTAATGGTGTAAGACTAAGTACCACAGCTTATGGTTCCACCAAGACCATATAGAGCACAGCATTTTCAAAATCCATAAGTACAGCTGACAGATGGGTACATTTGTACACCAGATTTGAATGGGTGCTCTTGGTTGGGCAAAATTGGGGGAAAACCCCCAAACATATTTCACCCTTTCAAAAGTACTTTTCTTCATCTACCTATTCTGACAGATCATTAATGGACAATTTTGAATTCACAGAAGTATTTTTGTTTGTACATTTACAAATATGATTATTTTTTTTAAAAAAATGGGTTCTTAATTTCTGCTATTTTTTATCATGCATGTCACACACTGTTGATTTAGGGGATGGCAATATGCAGACATTTTACCTCCTGTGAGTGTTCCTGTGGGTGTCTTTGTTTATGTCTTTAGTGTTTCTTTGAGTGTGTATGTATTTTTTTTTTCTTCTGTGGGTCTCTCTGTGAGTGAGTGTGTGTGTGTCTGTCTTTGTGCATTTTCTGTGTATGTATCCATGAGGGTGTGTGTGTATGTCTGTGCATTTTCTGTGTATGTCTCTGTGAGGGTGTGTGTGTGTATGTCTTTGTGCATATTCTGTGGATGTCTCTGTGAGGGTGTGTGCATATGTTTTTGTGCATTTTCTGTGGGTGTCTCTGTAAATGGGGTGTGTGTGTGTATGTATGTCTTTGCATATTTTCTGTGGATGCCTCTGTGAGGGTGGGTGTGTATGTCTTTGTGTGTTTCCTGTGGATGTCTCTGAGAGGATGTGTGCGTATATCTTTATGCATTTTCTGTGGTGTGTCTCTATGAGGGTGTGTGTGTATGTCTTTGTGCATTTTCTGTGGATGTCTCTGTGAGGGTGTCTGCATATTTCTTTGTGTTTTTTTTCTGTAGCTGTGTCTGTGAGGGTGTATGTGTGTATGTATGTCTGTGTTTTCTGTGGATGTCTCTGTGAGGGTGTATGTGTGTGTGTATGTATGTCTGTGTGTTTTCTGTGGATGTCTCTGTGAGGGTGTGTGCATATGTCTGTGTGTTTTTTGTGGGTGTCTCAGTGAGGGTGTGTGCATATGCCTGTGTGTTTTCTGTGGGTGTCTCTGTGAGGGTGTGTGCATATGTCTGTGTGTTTTTTGTGGGTGTCTCTGTGAGGGTGTGTGCATATGTCTGTGTGTTTTTTGTGGGTGTCTCTGTGAGGGTGTGTGTATGTCTGTGCATTTTCTGTGGGTGTCTCTGTGAGGGTGTGTGTGTATGTCTTTGTGCATTTTCTGTGGATGTCTAAAGCTAAGTCTAACGCTAACCCTAACACCCCCCTAAGTTAAATATAATTTTTATCTAACGAAATAAATTAACTCTTATTAAATAAATTATTCCAATTTAAAGCTAAATACTTATCTGTAAAATAAACCCTAATATAGCTACAATATAAATTATAATTATATTGTAGCTATTTTAGGATTAATATTTATTTTACAGGCAACTTTGTATTTATTTTAACAAGGTACAATAGTTATTAAATAGTTAATAACTATTTAATAGTTACCTAGTTAAAATAATTACAAAATTACCTGTAAAATAAATCCTAACCTAAGTTACAATTAAACCTAACACTACACTATCAATAAATTAATTAAATAAAATACCTACAATTATCTACAATTAAACCTAACACTACACTATCAATAAATTAATTAAATACAATACCTACAAATAAATACAATTAAATAAACTAACTAAAGTACAAAAAATTAAAAAGAACTAAGTTAGAAAAAATAAAAAAATATTTACAAACATTAGAAAAATATTACAACAATTTTAAACTAATTACACCTACTCTAAGCCCCCCTAATAAAATAACAAAGACCCCCAAAATAAAAAAATGCCCAACCCTATTCTAAATTAAAAAAGTTTGAAGCTCTTTTACCTTACCAGCCCTGAAAAGGGCCATTTGCGGGGCATGCCCCAAATAATTCAGCTCTTTTGCCTGTAAATAAAAACATACAATACCCCCCCCCAACATTACAACCCACCACCCACATACCCCTAATCTAACCCAAACCCCCCTTAAATAAACCTAACACTAAGCCCCTGAAGATCTTCCTACCTTATCTTCACCATGCCAGATTCACCGATCGCTCCAGGCTCCGAAATCTTCATCCAAGCCCAAGCGGGGGCTGGCGATCCATAAATCAGCTGAAATCTTCTATCAAGTGGCGGCTGAAGAGGTCCAGAAGAGGCTCCAAAGTCTTCATCCTATCCGGGAAGAAGAGGAGATCCGGACCGGCAACCATCTTGATCCAAGCGGCATCTTCTATCTTCATCCGATGACGAACGGCTCCATCTTGAAGACCTTCAGCGCGGATCCATCTTCTTCTTCCGATGTCCAACTGAAGAATGAAGGTTCCTTTAAGGGACATCATCCAAGATGGCGTCCCTTGAATTCCGATTGGCTGATAGGATTCTATGTATTACTGTACACGTTTGTATTTTACTTTGCCTCAATAAAAATAATATAATATAAATGACGTCATCCAAGATGGCGTCCCTCGAATTCAGATTGGCTAATAGGATTCTATCAGCCAATCGGAATTAAGGTAGGAAAATTCTGATTGGCTGATGGAATCAGCCAATCAGAATCAAGTTCAATCCGATTGGCTTATCCAATCAGCCAATCAGATTGAGCTTGCATTCTATTGGCTGTTCCGATCAGCCAATAGAATGCAAGCTCAATCTGATTTGCTGATTGGATCAGCCAATCGGATTGAACTTGATTCTGAATGGCTGACTCCATCAGCCAATCAGAATTTTCCTACCTTAATTCCGATTGACTGATAGAATCCTATCAGCCAATCGGAATTCGAGGGATGCCATCTTGGATGACGTCCCTTAAAGGAACCTTCATTCTTCAGTTGGACGTCGGAAGAAGAAGATGGATCCACGCTGAAGGTCTTCAAGATGGAGCCGTTCGTCATCGGATGAAGATAGAAGATGCCGCTTGGATCAAGATGGTTGCCGGTCCGGATCTCCTCTTCTTCCCGGATAGGATGAAGACTTTGGAGCCTCTTCTGGACCTCTTCAGCCGCCGCTTGATAGAAGATTTCAGCCAGATTATGGATCGCCAGCCCCCGCTTGGGCTTGGATGAAGATTTCGGAGCCTGGAGCGATCGGTGAACCTGGCATGGTGAAGATAAGGTAGGAAGATCTTCAGGGGCTTAGTGTTAGGTTTATTTAAGGGGGGTTTGGGTTAGATTAGGGGTATGTGGGTGGCGGGTTGTAATGTTGGGGGGGGTATTGTATGTTTTTCTTTACAGGCAAAAGAGCTGAATTATTTGGGGCATGCCCCGCAAATGGCCCTTTTCAGGGCTGGTAAGGTAAAAGAGCTTTGAACTTTTTTAATTTAGAATAGGGTAGGGCATTTTTTTATTTTGGGTTTTTTTGTTATTTTATTAGGGGGCTTAGAGTAGGTGTAATTAGTTTAAAATTGTAATATTTTTCTAATGTTTGTAAATATTTTTTTATTTTTTGTAACTTAGTTCTTTTTTATTTTTTGTACTTTAGTTAGTTTATTTAATTGTAGTTATTTGTAGGTATTGTATTTAATTAATTTATTGATAGTGTAGTGTTAGGTTTAATTGTAGATAATTGTAGGTATTTAATTTAATTAATTTATTGATAGTGTAGTGTTAGGTTTAATTGTAACTTAGGTTAGGATTTATTTTACAGGTAATTTTGTAATTATTTTAACTAGGTAGCTATTTAATAGTTATTAACTATTTAATAGCTAGTGTACCTGGTTAAAATAATTACAAAGTTGCCTGTAAAATAAATATTAATCCTAAAATAGCTACAATATGATTATAATTTATATTGTAGCTATATTAGGGTTTATTTTAGAGGTAAGTATTTAGCTTTAAATCGGATTAATTTATTTAATAAGAGTTAATTTATTTCGTTAGATAAAAATTATATTTAATTTAGGGGGGTGTTAGGGTTAGACTTAGCTTTAGGGGTTAAAAAATGTATTAGAATAGTGGTGAGCTCCGGTCGGCAGATTAGGGGTTAATGTTTGAAGTTAGGTGTCGGCGATGTTAGGGAGGGCAGATTAGGGGTTAATACTATTTATTATAGGGTTATTGAAGCGGGAGTGAGGCGGATTAGGGGTTAATAACTTTATTATAGTAGCGGTGCGGTCTGCTCGGCAGATTAGGGGTTAATAAGTGTAGGTAGGTGGCAGCGATGCTGGGGGGGGCAGATTAGGGGTTAATAAATATAATATAGGTGTCAGCGGTATTAGGGGCAGCAGATTAGGGGTACATAGGGATAACGTAGCTGGCGGCGGTGTACGGAGTGGCAGATTAGGGGTTCAAAAATTTAATAGAGTGGCGGCGATGTGGGGGGACCTCGGTTTAGGGGTACATAGGTAGTTTATGGGTGTTAGCTTACTTTAGAGCACAGTAGTTAAGAGTTTTATAAACCGGCGTTAGCCCAGAAAGCTCTTAACTACTGACTTTTTTCTGCGGCTGGAGTTTTGTTGTTAGATTTCTAATGCTCACTTCAGCCACGACTCTAAATACCGGCATTAGAAAGATCCCATTGAAAAGATAGGATATGCAAATGCCATAGGGGGATCTGCGGTATGGAAAAGTCACGGCTGTAAAGTGAGCGTTAGACCCTTTCCTGACTGACTCCAAATACCAGAGGGCGGTAAAAACCAGCGTTAGGAGCCTCTAACGCAGGTTTTGATGGCTACCGCCCAACTCTAAATCTAGCCGTTACTTTTTAAAATGCATGTTGAGTGCAGATTCTTTTAAAATATAGACCCTAAAGATATATACTAAAGTTATACAAAATGACTTCAATGTAAGTTAAAATGCGTAGTAAATCAACATAAATAATGCAGAATAGCTATTACAAAAGCTTTAGGTTTGTATTGTATTGTATAGGGCAGTAGTTCATTTAACATAATTCTTGATTAAAAAGCTTGATCTAGCATTGTTGTATTACAGATTAAAGTGTCATAAAACATGTTGAGATCTGTGCATATCATAAAAGCGCTAATTAAGTAAAAATAGTTTGCACATAAAAATGTTTCAAAATTGCTGGCAAGTATTTTAAAATAGTTTTCAAAAATAAGCAAAATTAGTTACAAAGCCATGGTGTCTGGAGTGTTTAGACACAGGCATTGTATTTCAACTGAGTTCACAGCTTCTAGGCATGCTCCAGCAGATAATCCCTAGGCACTGTTGCATTCTACCAAAGCAACAATAGATATAGATACAGCCATAGAAGGAAATGTGTGTGGGGGAGTTAGAGCTTTACAATTCAGAAACTAAAAAGAGGGTTAATGATGAGGCACTGCAGTATACATTTGCAGGTAATGTAATCAAAGTACATTTTATTATATTTTGTCTCTATCCCTAACTTGTTTTATGTCCCTTTAAAATTTAGAAACAAATTTCAGAGTATATTTTCTTTTTACTGTGCACATGCAAGACATGGAAATAAAATATCACACTGTGCAATGAATAAGAAATGTTATTATTAAAGAACCATTTAGATCAAACGCCACTACCAACAGGGACCAACGTCTTTGTATTCTTTTCTTTCACAATATTACAAATCCTACCTGCCTGAAGGTGTAGGAACATGATTCCAGTTCTACCCCCCTATGAGAGCTGCATGAAGTAACTCGCCCAAATATTGTTCCAAGCATTATAGTCTCTCAGACACAATACAAGCCAGTGTTAGCTTAGTGAGAACAGCATTTACATTTATCTTGGAAAAAATGTAGTTGAATGCCGCTATATTTGTAAACCTTGAAAATAATAGTATTCATTTTATAATTGTGCTTGTTTAATTTTTTCCTAACATACGGCTAGATTAGAGAGTTTCGCGGTATGAGTAAAAAAGCAGCATTAAGGCTCTTAACGCTGCTTTTTCACTACCGCTGGTATTACGAGCCTTGCAGATTTAGGGGCACCACACCCTTTTTTGTCCGTACCGCAAATTAACTTACGCAATTTGCGTAAAGTCTTTTTTCAATGGGACTTCCATAGCGCCAATATTACAAGCTTTTTATGGGAGGCCAAAAAGTGAGCGGTACAGCCTATCCCGCAAGATTCGTAATGCAATCTAAAGTCAGTAGTTATGAGTTTTACGCTACAAAGCTGTAGCATAAAACTCATAACTAAAGTGTTAAAAAGTACAGTAACACCCATAAACTCCCGACATCGCTGCCACTATAATAAACATATTAACCTCTAAACCGCCGTACTCCTGCCTTGCAAACATTAGTTAAATCTGGCGCCCCTAACATCGCCGCCACCTACCTACATTTATTAACCACTAATCTGTCACCCCCAAGGGTGCTGCCACTATACTAAATTTATTAAACCCTAAACCTAAGTCTAACCCTAACCCTAACACCCCCTAACGTTAATATAATTAAAATAAATCTAAATAAAACCTACTATTAATAACTAAATAATTCCTATTTAAAACTAAATACTTACCTGTAAAATAAACCCTAAGCTAGCTACAATAAAACTAATAATTACATTGTAGCTAGTTTAGGGTTTATTTTCATTTTACAGGCAAGTTTGTATTTATTTTAACTAGGTAGAATAGTTATTAAATAGTTATTAACTATTTACTAACTATCTAGCTAAAATAAATACAAATTTACCTGTAAAATAAAAGCTAACCTGTCTTACACTAACACCTAACCTTACACTACAATTAAATAAATTACTTAAATTAAATACAATTACCTAAATTACAGAAAAAAACACTAAATTACACAAAATAAAAAAAGAAATTATCAGATATTTAAACTAATTACACCTAATCTAATACCCCTATGAAAATAAAAAAGCCCCCCAAAATAAAAAAACCCTAGCATACAATAAACTACCAATAGCCCTTAAAAGGGCCTTTTGCGGGGCATTGCCCCAAAGAAATCATCTCTTTTACCTGTAAAATAAATACAAACACCACCCCAACAGTAAAACCCACCACCCACACAACCAACCCCCCCAAATCAAAACCTAACTAAAAAAACCTAAGCTCCCCATGGCCCTGAAAAGGGCATTTGGATGGGCATTGCCCTTAAAAGGGCATTTAGCTCTTTTTCTATTGCCCAAACCCTAATCTAAAACTAAAACCCACCCAATAAACCCTTAAAAAAACCTAACACTAACCACCAATGATCCACTTACAGTTTTGAAGACCGGACACCCATCCTTAACGAAGCCGGGAGAAGTCCTCAGCGAAGCAGAAAGAAGTCCTCAACAAAGCCGGGAGAACTTTTCATCCAAGCCGGCAGAAGTTATCCTCCAGACAGGCAGAAGTCTTCATCCGGGCACGGATCGGGTCAATCTTCAAGACATCTGAGGTGGAGCATTCTCTTCAAATGAAGTCTTCTTCCCGAATTAATGTTCCTTTAAGTGATGTCATCCAAGATAGCATCCCTTGAATTCCGATTGGCTGATAGAATTCTATCAGCCAATCAGAATTAAAGGTGAAAAAATCCTATTGGCTGATGCAATCAGCCAATAGGATTGAGCTTCAATCCTATTGGCTGATCTAATCAGCCAATAGGATTGAGCTTGCATTCTATTGGCTGATTGGAACAGCCAAAAGAATGTAAGCTCAATCCTATTGACGGATTGGATCACCATTTTCACCTTTAATTCTGATTGGCTGATAGAATTCTATCAGCCAATCAGAATTCAAGGGACGCCATCTTGGATGACGTCACTTAAAGGAGCATTCATTCAGGAAGAAGACTTTGTTTGAAGAGGATGCTCCGCCCCGGATGTCTTGAAGATGGACCCGATCTGCGCCGGATGGATGAAGACTTCTGCCTGTCTGGAGGACCACTTCTGCTGGCTTGGATGAAGACTTCTCCCGGCTTCGTTGAGGACTTCTTGCCGCTTCGTTGAGGACTTCTCCCGGCTTCGTTGAGGATGGATGTCCGGTCTTCAAAACTGTAAGTGGATCTTCGGGGGTTAGTGTTAGGTATTTTTAAGGGTTTATTGGGTGGGTTTTAGTTTTAGATTAGGGTTTGGGCAATAGAAAAAGAGCTAAATGCCCTTTTAAGGGCAATGCCCATCCAAGTGCCCTTTTCACGGCAATTGGGAGCTTAGGTTTTTTAGTTAGGATTTTATTTGGGGGGGTAGGTTGTGTGGGTGGTGGGTTTTACTGTTAAGGGGGTATTTGTATATTTTTTACAGGTAAAAGAGCTGATTTATTTGGGGCAATGTCCTGCAAAAGGCTCTTTTAAGGGCTATTGGTAGTTTATTGTAGGCTAGGGTTTTTTTATTTTGGGGGGGCTTTTTTATTTTCATAGGGCTATTAGATTAGGTGTAATTAGTTTAAATATCTTATAATTTCTTTTTTTTATTTTGTGTAATTTAGTGTTTGTTTGTTTTTGTAATTTAGGTAATTGTATTTAATTTATGTAATTTATTTAATTGTAGTGTACGGTTAGTTGTTAGTGTAAGACAGGTTAGGTTTTATTTTACAGGTAATTTTTTTTTTATTTTAGCTAGGTAGTTAGTAAATAGTTAATAACTATAAAATAAATACAAACTTGCCTGTAAAATAAAAATAAACCCTAAGCTAGCTACAATGTAACTATTAGTTATAGTGTAGCTAGCTTAGGGTTTATTTTAAAGGTAAGTATTTAGTTTTAAATAGGAATTATTTAGTTATTAATAGTAGGTTTTATTTAGATTTATTTTAATTATATTTAATTTAGGGGGTGTTAGGGTTAGACTAAGATTTAGGGGTTAATAAATTTAGTATAGTGGCAGCGACATTGAGGGCAGCAGATTAGGGGTCAATAAATGTAGGTAGGTTGCGGCGATGTTAGGGGTGACAGATTAGGGGTTAATAATATTTAACTAGTGTTTGCGATGCAGGAGTGTGGTGGTTTAGGGGTTAATATGTTTATTATAGTGGCAGCGATGTCCGGAGCAGCAGATTAGGGGTTAATAAGTATAATGTAGGTGTCAGCGATGTCGGGGGTGGCAGATTAGGGGTTAATAAGTGTAAGATTAGGGGTGTTTAGACTTGGGTTCATGTTAGGGTGTTAGCTGTAAACATAAATTTAGTTTCCCCATAGGAATCAATGGGGCTGCGTTACGGAGCTTTACGCTGCTTATTTGCAGGTGTTAGGCTTTTTTTCAGCCAGCTCTACCCATTGATGTCTATGGGGAAATCGTGCACGAGCACGTAAAACCAGCTCACCGCAGCTTTCAGCAGCGCTGGTATTGGAGTGCGGTATGGATCTCAATTTTGCTCTACGCTCACTTCTTGCCTGATAACGCCGGGTTTATGAAAACCTGTAATACCAGCGCTGTAGGGAAGTGAGCGGTGACAATAACGTGCAAGTTACCACTGCACCCCTCTTACCGCAAAACTCGTAATCTAGCCGATAATATTACTATTATCAGCCATAGTCTAGTCATGTCCTTATTTAAACCTTAGAACGCAACCTGCATTTTTAAAAAAAATACTTTTTGAAATAAAAATGAAGAATGCTTTATTTAAAAAGAGATTGACAAAGATAAGAAGATTATTTTTTTACGTAGGACATAGTTTGTGGGATGTGGGTAAAATAATTAGGATTGAGGAATTGTATTGGAATAGGCCCACTCTTTGGGCATGGTGAGTGGGGTAGCTGCCTAGGGCCTCACAACAATTAAGCAAAATGAGATTCAAACAAGGGTGACACATACCTTTGTAATTTTCCTAGACACATACAAAATAAATTAAATGGACTACACTCACACAAACCGGACTGGGTACACATTCTATGTCACTGTAAAACTTACACCCTGTGTCACCCTTGTTTGGATCCCAGTTTTTTTTTTATTGAAAGTGTGCATTTTGTTGCTGTAGGTCAGGGACCTAGGGAGGAAGAGACCTTGATGTGGTCCGGGACTTAAACCATTTGGCCAAATGTTCTAACAAACATTTTTGCTTTTTAATATTGCTGTGTGCTTGCAAGGAAGTGCCAGACTTTCTGCATGTTGATATCTTTGTTTTGTAATGTTCCCTATAGGCTTTGTACCCAGGCTGGTCAGGGGTTAACTGTGTGGCTGTAGCTCAGGGACCAAATGAGAAAGAGATTTCAACATGGCTTTTCACCATTTGGCCAAGTGCTGTAACTAACTGCATTTAATCAAGCTGTATGCTTGCAAGAGAGTGCCAGAATTTCTATATGTTGTTTTATAATGTTCCCTATGGGCTTTGTACCCAAGCTTATCTGAGGTTAACTAACCGAGTCCCGGAAAGCTGAGCAGCTGTTATGTGTAAGAACAAAATTTAAGCTTACATACTTATTGTCTGACACTGAAATCAATCACTTTTTGAAGCCTTTTCAGCCTTTAGAGCAACAGCTTTAATTGTAGGAAAAAGTCAGAATATTTTTTTGTTACATACATTTGTTCCTTTATTGTTGTTACAACAACCTCTTATTTATAATGTTTAGATGAATGTAACAAATAACAAAAATGAGTTGTTTTTCACATTTGATCGAAATTGAATGTGAATTTTAATGTACATGGTCTAGTAAGTTAACTCTATTAGGACTTGAAGACCCTCTATGTGTGTGTGTTGTGTATGTGTGTTTGTATGTATAATTCATTCACACCACTTGGCTGAAGTTAATTTGGTGCTTCCTGGATTTTTTTGTTTGATCCAACTGTTAAGCACAGTCAAATCTGTTGGCAATCTACAAATAACTGATAATAATAATAATACTAATAATAATAAGTAAAGTTTCTGAGTAGCTAAACTTGTACAAGTCACAAATTGCTAAGGAATTAGTGTCCCTTTAAGGGAAAGCACTCCTAGGCACATATCATGATGCAAAACGTGGCTCTGTCTTTGCAGCTTTGCTTAATTTATAACATTTTTGATACAGCTATAACTTGGCTCAAGTGTAATCTGGTTTACAAATCTAAAAAAGTAATCCTTGTCTTTAAAAATGAAATGAATGCCATATTTTCCATTAAAATAATCCAGTTTCCTATATAAATGGTAACATGTACCTTTTAGTAGAATATATTTTACACAAGTAATAAAAAAGTGACTGTAAAAGTGGAAAATCTCACTGAAGTGGTCTGTATTAAATGTTGTCTGTTCATGAAATTCTCTTGGGTAACTAAAGACTGACAGTATCATGATCCTACCATAGTAACTTATGGCTTTCTGAATGACCCACAAATATCATAATTTTTATTGCTCAGCTGAAAGCTGTCAAGATGTTGCTGTTAGGTAGAAATAATTATATTCCCTGCTACTCAAGTGTGAAAATATAATGTGATGTAAAGGGAGGAAACACAAAATTTAGTTTCTAGACTAGATCACTTATGCTTATCTTAAAATTCACAAATATTCGGTAATTGATCTTTGGGTCAGGTAAAATGTCAGATGAATTAAAGAGCAATGTTGCAGGAAATAGAGAAACCTAAGTTTAAAAAGTTAGGAATTTTCATATGTCAATATATGTCAGTGTCACTTGTGATGTAAAATACAGAAGTGTCAATGTTTTAAATCTAGTTAAAATAGAAAAAAGAAAAACAATTATACTAAAATGATATGACTTAAAATTTGTGATATTCAAATAGTAGGATAAATGCTTCTATTGACAGCCCCTCTGACATTTAGGGGCTACATTACCAAGTGGCACGCTAATGTTAGCGTGCACAATATAAGAATATCAAGAGCGTGTTCATTTGCATGCGTATTAGAAGTTGAAAGTAAACCAAATTCATAATTAAAATGGCTGCTATAATTGGGGGATACCGAGTCAGAGTAAACAGTGTAAATGGTTAAAAGATCAAAAGCCAGGTGACACCACCAGAGGTCACGAATTGGACACCGGGCTTTGTTATTCACCGATTTAACATACCTCACATCTGTTTGAGGTAATTTATGTGAGGGCAACTTTGCTTCTGATTATTGTTCTTTGATTAAATGGTACACACTATGTGCTAGTTTACAAATGGAGAGCTAATTAATGCTCCCGCTCCAGCGTTAACTGCACTAGAAGTAAGCTTTTTGTGTGCGTCAGGTGTTGACAGTGAGTTGAAAGTAAACTGTTCTCACTTGCGGACTAGTTCGACGAGCTCAAAAAGCCAAACTTATAATATCACGTGTGTGTTCCCGTATTCCCTCATAGAAGCCAATGGAGAAAAAAAAATGGAAAAAGAAAAACAAACACCATACTTGCATGCAAACCCGATCAAATAGTCTCATGTGCTAACCTGACATGAAAATATGAATATTTTACATTCCAGTGTTCTTCACTTAACAGAATATGTTCTATTTATAAATAAATAAATATTTCTACATATATCTGTTGGTATTTTGGTACAATATATACATTATATATATATATATATATATATATATATATACAGATGACAAAATATAGTTATAGATATATGCAGATACATAGTAACATAGTAGATGAGGTTGAAAAGAGACCGAAGTCCATCGAGCTCAACCTATACAAATCTAAAATACTTACAAAAAGCTCCAGTTAAGATTAAATAATCCCACTAAAATTGACCCATTTAATACGAGCAATCATAACCATGAATTTTGTTTCTAGACAGAAATGTATGCAAACAATTTTTAAATGTATCTAGGATATTGGCATTCACTACCTCCTTTGGTAATGAGTTCCACAATTTTATTGCTCTTAAAGTGAAAAAATGTTTCAGTTGCAGGAGATTAAATCTCCTTTCCACCAACCTTAAATTGTGACCTCTTGTCACAAACAATTTTCTTGGAATAAATAGAGCTTCTGCCATCTCTGTATATGGGCCTTGGATATATTTATATAAAGTAATCATGCCACCTCTCAAGCGCCTTTTTTCTAAAGAAAACAGACCCAGTTTGGCTAGCCTCTCCTCGTAGCTTAAATTCTCCATTCCCCTTTAAGCTTTGTGGCCCTTCTCTGAACTTTTTCTAGTTCTGCAATATCTTTTTTTGTGATCAGTCCCCAGAACTGCACTCCATACTTAAGGTGAGGTCTTACCAGAGATTTATATAGTGACAGAATTATGCTTTCCTCCCTTGAATCAATGCCTCTTTTAATACATGCTAGTATCGTATTAGCCTTTGAAGCTGCTGCCCTGCATTGTGCAACCATCTTTAGCTTGTTATCTATTACTGCTCCCAAATCCCTTTCCTCCTCTGTATGGCTAAGTCTTGTCCCGTTTAAATAATACGTTGCCAGCTTATTTTTACTTCCAAAATGTTGACCCTTGCATTTTCCTCGTATAAAATCTCATTTTCCATTTACCTTCCCATACTTCTTATTTTTTTCAGATCCCTTTGTAATGAAAGTTCATCCTGCTCTGACCTAATGACCTTACTTAACATAGTATCAATCTGCAAAAATAGAGATGTTGCTATTTTTTGGTCCAAGTCATTTATAAAAATATTAAAAAAATCTGGGCCCAGTACTGATCCCTGGGGGACTCCACTTATTACCTTTGTCCAATCTGAGTATGATCCATTCACTACTACTCATTGCTCCCTCTCTTTTATCCAGTTATTTATCCATGAGCTAACATTACCAGTATTCCCAGTCCCTTAATTTTGTGCATTAATCTCTTATGTGGCACTGTATCAAATGCCTTTGCAAAATCTAAGCATATCACATCAACTGATTCCCCTTTATCTATATTTTTACTTCCTTCCTTATATAATCTAATTAGATTAGTTTGCCATGATCTATTTCTTATAAAACTATGCTGAAATTCAAATATCTTCCCCACTAATGATGTCGGACTAACTGGTTTATAGCTTTCTGGATCATCCCTGCTTCCCTTTTTGAAGAGTGGCACCACATCAGCTGTACGCCAATCCCGGGGTACTATGCCTGAGGATAAAAGAGAGTCTTGAGAAAGTAAGAGTAGAGGTTTGTCTATAACAGTGCTAAGTTCCCTTAACACCCTTGTGTGTATTCCATCTGGGCCTGGAGTTTTATTTACCTTAATATTATCCAGTTTTTTTCCTGACATCCTCTATACATAACCCAGTTAATGGTATGGGCTAGCATGTTCTAATTTGGTGCAAAGTATTGTACATTGGTTCCTCTCTTGTGTATACGGAAGAAAAAACTGGTTTAGTACCTGTCACTGTTAACCATGCTACCCTCCGCACATTTTAATGTACCTATATTGTCCTTCTTAGATTTTTTGCTATTTATGTACTTAAAGAACCTTTTAGGGTTAGACTTAGAATCCTTTGCAATTAATTTTTCATTTTAAATTTTGGCTAATTTTATTGCTTTTTTTGCATGCTTTGTTATATTCCTTATAAATATGGTATGTTGAGCCTGTACTATTTTCTTTAAATAATTTAAATGCCCTACATTTTTTCCTAATTTCTCTTAACACATTTTTATTTAGTGACATTAGCTTGGATTTTTTATTTTTATTTTTATAACCATATGGGGGGATATCTATCAAGCCATCAAGCGCATCAATACGCTCGCCTAACATCGCGGCCGCATATCTCAATACACTCTCCTTATTTATAAAAAAAGCCGGCAAAAAGATGCGCACCAAGTACGGGGCAATGAGCATCGGACTGTTGTTAACTAGCAGTCATCGATCTTGCGTCTATTTGGCTTTTTACCAACTTTATTTATACCCTGTCACTAAACGCTGCCTCTATGCTAAAATGTTTAACCCCTATCCCACCGCTCTGCCACATCGCTGCAACCAAAATAAAGTTATTAACCCTTATCCTGTCGCTCCCTGACATAGCTGCAACCAAAATAAAGTTATTAACCCCTAACCTGCCGCTCCCCGACATCGCTGCAACCTAAATAAAGTTATTAACCCCTATCCCGCCGCTTCCCGCCACCGCCACCACTAAATAAACATATTAACCCCTAAACCTCTGGTCTCCCACATCACTACCACTAACTAAACCTATTAACCCCTAAACTGTCAGCCCCCACATCGCCAAAAACTAAATTAAGCTATTAACCCCTAAACCAAACAACCCCATAACTTTGAATTAAAATTACAACATCCCTATCTTAATATTAATTAAAACTTACCTGTAGAATTAAAATAAACTATTTATTAACCTACCCTAACTATTATACTACAATTAAATTAAAATACAAATTAAATAAACTAAACTACATATTAAAGAAACCTAACCCTACTCAAATTATTTAAATATACTAATAAACATTATTAAAAGTACTAAATTACACTGTTACAAACCCCCCCCCCCACTAAATTACGAAAAATAAAAAAACAAATTATCAAAAATAAAAAAGAATTAATCTAATAGCCCTATCAAAATAAAAAAATACCCCCAACAGTTAAACTTACCACCCAACCAACCAACCCCCCCAAATAAAATAACATAAGCTCACCATTGCCCTGAAAAGTGCATTTGTATGGGCATTGCCCTTAAAAGGGCATTTAGCTCTTTTACATGCCCAGACCCTAATCTAAAAAAAAAATCCACCCAAAAAAACCTTAAAGGGACAGTCAAGTCCAAAAAAAACTTTCATGATTCAGATAGGGCATGAAATTTTAAACAACTTTCCAATTGTCTTTTATCATTAAATTTGCTTTGTTCCCTTGGTGGTACTTTTGAAAATATAAGCCTAGCTAGGCTCAAACTGATTTCTAAACCGTTGAAAACTGCCCCTTAGCTCAGAGCATTTTGAAAGTTTTTTTTACAGTTACAGAGTACTAGTTCAAGTGAGTCATATAGATAACATTGTAGTCAATCCCGTGGAGTTATTTAGGAGTCAGCACTGATTGATTAAACTGCATGTCTGTCAAAAGCACTGAGATAAGGGGGCAGTCTGCAGAGGCTTAGATACAAGGTAATCACAGAGGTAAAAAGTGTATTAATATAACTGTGTTGGTTATGCAAAACTGGGGAATGGGTAACAAAGGGATTATCTATCTTTTTAAACAATAAAAATTCTGGTGTATACTGTCCCTTTAAATAAACCTAACACTAACCCCCGACGATCCACTTACAGTTATTGAAGTCCTGCTTAAAGGATCCATCCAGCTGGCAAGAAGTCTTAATCCAGACGGCCTCTTCGATCTTTATCCAGCCGGTGAAGTCCTCATCCAGGCGACAAGAAGTCTTCATCCAGACGGCATCTTCTATCTTCATCCATCCAGCGTGGAGCGGATCCACCCTGAAGACATCCAGCGCAGAGCATCCTCTTCATACAGTCGCTGCCGTAAACTGGAACTTCAATGCAAGTGATGCCATCCAAGATGGCGTCCCTTGCATTCCTATTGGCTGAAAGATTTCAATCAGCCAATAGGATTAGACCTGCTAAAATCCTATTGGCTGCTCCAATCAGCCAATAGGATCGAGCTCTCATCAAAACTTTATTTAGATTGTTGTGGGGTCTGGGAGCAGCGAAATAGGGGTTAATACATTTTATTTAGGTTGCGGCGATGTAGGGGTGGCAGATTAGGGGTGTTTAGACTTAGGGTTTATGTTAGGTGTAAACGTTACTTGTTTTCTACCTTAGAAATCAATGGGTTATATTTCTTTGTCTTGCAGCATCGAACATAAGCTTTCGCTGCTTTCAGACTCTCATTGATTTCTATGGCATCCACGGTCTCCATGGTGGCGTATTGAAAACCAGGTACGATACGTCCGAATAGCCACGAGCATAGCTGTTAAAAGTTTGATAACTGTGAAAATGTGTCAGATAGAGCCGAATGTGTATTCATAAAAATCTGTAATGACGTAAGCATCAATCTGTGTCGGATTGAGACCGGCGGATCATATGTTACGTCACAAATTTCAACTTTTGCCGGTATGTAGGCTTTAATAATTAGGTCGGATCAATAAAATCATTTAAAAAAAAATTTAAATAAATTGCAATATGTGATACTGAACCTAAGCAGTGTTGAAAAGTAAATAAACATATAAATTTCTCCACTGTGAATTAATTTAATATGCTTTTGAACGTGATTCCAGTGTGAGGTTAGCTGGTTAAAGAGATTTAGGGCAGCCAACAAGTGCAAAGCAAGGTAAAGACTGAGGAGGAAGCATGGAGGTGCAGACAAATATAAGTTTACTGACTGAAACATCAAAACTACTATGGAAAGCTGTAAAATCTAGGACATAGAGAAAAAAAACTATAAAAATAAACCTTACCTTAAACCTTACCTTAATATGTGAAGTATCAGCATGACACTATACATCAGCCACTGCAGCTCATGTCACTTCTTTGTTAGGAACAAGTTCCCTCTCACCCTGCATCTAGACAATGCTGCATTGGGGAGGGGTGTCTGTAAACTCACTTATTTTTACCACGGACACCTTACTACAAAGCACTGTTCCCCTAACAAACTTCAGTTAGTTGATCTTAGGGCCACAGCAGAAAGAGCAGGGCTAAGGGGACCAGAAGACTGGATGCTGTATGTCCAAGGCTGCATGGATACAGTGTGAGACAAGTCCCACAGCCTCAAGACTGAAGAGAGCAGTGTGTGCAGCTGCACGGATGCTCAAATCCTCACGTACCTGCTGCTCCAGCTTTCTGCTGCATGCGCCTACAGTCAGCCCTACCAAGAAACAATCCCCACCACCAGAGCAGTTAACTGGTAGCAGTGGTAACCCCAGCAGGACCTTTTCTGATGCAGTGGGATTGACTGGATGCTGAGTTAGGGCTTAGCATTCAGTGCTGCACAGTGCACAACTAAAACAGCGCATGGCACTAGCTTGGCATGTCACATGACACCGGCACAAATAAATATAAGCAGAGAACTTTTGACTGTTACAGAATTAGGACTGACTGTGTATGTCCCTCATGTCACATGTCTGGCATGAACCAAAAAAAAATATTATTTTTTTTTAAGGACTCTTGGGCCCCTCAACAAAGAATGGGCCCTGGGCAGCTGCCCCTTTTGCCCTGTGTTAAAGACTGTCCTGCTTCTGGATGCGTTAGCTCTCGAGTGAAAGTACCAAACACTTGTAATCTAGTCCTAAATGTTTCCATGGGATGGCTGTTAATATTAGAATATCAAATGTAACAATGGAATATTACAAATTAATATTTATTCCCATAGACTGCTACTGAAAACTGTGGGAATCAACATTGAATTTTATATAAATATTCAAATATTACATTTGCTAATTGAATATAGTCAAATTTGTGAGCCCTGCAGAGGTAAACAGCTTATTACTTACAGTGAGAGCTGTTTAAAAAATTCATACACCCCTGAAGGGCATCACAGACATTGTGCTAACACTCTTATACCAATTTTACAAAACATATAATAAAAGATAATGATTTAAAAAAATAAAATGTTATACTCACTATCAAAAACAAAAAATACTAAACTAATAATTTGTCTTTTTTGTTTACTAGTTTGTAAACTGTGTCTGCTCGCTCTATGGGTAAAAAAGAAAATGATATTCATGTTAGTGTTTGGGCTTAATTGTGGTGATGCATTTGGGATCTAAGTAATAAGACCAAACAATTAAGTAGGAGGATTAAAAAACTCCCCTCTACATCTGCAGATACCAATCTGGTCATTATATTGTCTTGTTTGATGATATTGAGTATTTAATGAAGTATTAGTAAGCAGTGATTTTTGTTTTTCTTATTTTGATTACACTCAGCTGCAAGCACATTCTGCTTTTATTTATTGAAGGGTCAAAATAAATATATTTTAATGGCTGTTGTAAAAAGGCTGTTAAAATAATAAACATCTTTATAAATTAAATATATTGAATTTCTGAATATATGTATTCTTTCATAGTTAAAGTGTTACACAATTATTCTTAAATGCTTTTGTTTTCTAGTTTTAGGAGTAGTAGTCATTTTCTAGCTAAATTCTATCATAAGCTTATTCAACCAGAATACAATCTACCCAATAATTAGATAAGTGTTGTGTGTTTATTTTAAAGGTCTTGCTAAAAAAAAATTCCAAAAATATTTAATGCCCTTATTTTTTATGTAATAAAACAATTAAGCTATTTTAACACAATATATAATTTTGACAATCAAATTACAAGATCCTTTTTATTCTAAATTAATGAAATTTTAACTTACATACACAACCATTTTATCATAATAATAATTTATTTCTATTTTGGTGTGCTTTAAGAAAGTCTTTCCGTTTACTGATTATCAAAAGTTTGCATGTAAAATGTGAAAAAACACGTTTAGGCTTACAGGTACAGTCTTCGTGAAATTATCAAAGAAAATGTGCTGTCCCTGTGAGTGGTGAGCTGTCTCCCATAAAAATAATGATAGCTCTCTGCTATGTAAAAGTTTGCAATGGACGAAGTACACAGGAAGAAACTGGCATATGTTTAAACTTTAATATTACAAATTAAAAATACTCTGTTTTTAGTGAACTGTACCTTAAATTCACTGTTATTTTCTTTTGCATTTTTTTTCAGAGTAGTTAGTATTTAGGGGCCGATTTATCAAGGGGCGAATGGCCCCTGATGCCCCTGTTTCCGTGCGAGCCTTTGGGCTCGCCGGAAACAGCAGTTATGAAGGAGCAGTCTTAACAACGCTGTTCCTTAACTGGTCCACCTGCTCTGAGGCTGCAGACAGCAATCTGCCCGATCCTATATGATCGGGCTGATTGACACCCCCTGCTAGCGGCTGATTGGCTGCAAATCTACATGGGGCGGCATTGCGCAAACAGTTCTCTAGAACTAATACAAATACTAGTTCTATACTTGATATTAAGATGTTACAACAATATCTGTACAGAAATGACAAATACCCCCCACTGGATGGACCGCTGCCTTCTATCAGTCTCTCCCAAAAGACTGTTACAGAAGTGTAGGTAGTGGATATAGAGGCGCAGATCCTGTAATATTCTGATTCGATACTCCATCTAACCATGGTTCCCAATTTAAATCTGAATATATCAGAGACTAACTTCCTCAACTTTTAAGGACAAATGATCAATAGAGAGTGGAGCTTCTGTCTAGTCCCCCCAGATGTTTAGTGTAACTGCAGATGATAAAGCTTTCACTGAAATATATTATATACACCAGTGTAAATAATGTGCAGTATACTCACTCCGAGATATTCAGAATCCGGCTCCTCACAAAATGACTGTGGTGATAGTGTTGCAATTCCAACAGGAAGCAGACAAATATTTGTTTACAAAACAAACATTTATTAAACATATAAAATGGCTCTATAAAAGTGGCTCTACGCGTTTCAACAATAAACTCGTCTTTCTCAAGGGCAATTTAAAAAATGAAAGATGCTGCCCTCGGAATATACAGGTGCTTTATATACAGAGTAATTAGGGTTCCTCTTCTGGTATTACTGAAATTGGACTCACATAGTTTACATTGTATAACATCCAGAATTTATCTTTATCCAATTTCAAATGTTTCATATTCAAAATTAAAATCTCAATTTATATGTACGACCAGATAAATATAAACATATTAACATTATCGTCATCTTAACCAATCAATGATGAGTAGTGGGGGAAGTTTCCTTTCGAGTCTTGTGGAGATATAGTTCCAAATCAGGTCCGTTGTTCTGCTGAAATCATGTGTTTAGATAGTACCAACAAAAGCACCGTGCACGCTTTCATTGGTACTATCTAAACAAGTGATTTCAGCAGAACAACGGACATAAATTGGGAACCACAGTTAATTGGAGTATCGAATCAGAATATTACAGTTCTCTAGAACTGCTTGTGCAATGTTAAATGCCAACAGTGTATGCTGTTGGCATTCAGCGATGTCTGGCGGACATGATACACTACATTTTTTGCACATCCAGTGTACTTAAAATACGATTTTTATTTTGTGGATATTTAATACTATTTATTTCTGTGTAGTTTACATACAACATTTATATTTTTTACAAAATACAATTGGCTAGATTACGAGTTGTGCGGTAAGATGAAAAAGCAGCGTTAACAGGTCCTAACTCTGCTTTTTCACTACCGCTGGTATTACAAGTCTTGCAGGTTTAGGGGCACCGCACACTTCTTTGGCCTTACCACAAAACGACTTACATAAACTTTGTAAACCCTTTTTTCTATGGAACTTCCATAGCGCCGGTTTTACGAGTCTGTGCTGGGAGGCCAAAAAGTGAGCGGTACACCATCTACCTCCAAGATCCATAACGCATTCTAAAGTCAGTAGAAAACTCTTAACTAAAGTGCTAAAAAGTACACTAACACCCATAAACTACCTATTAACCCCTAAACCGAGGCCCTCCCGCATCGCAAACACTATAATACATTTTTAACCCCTAATCTGTCGCTCCGGACATCACAGCCACTAGAATAAACATATTAACCCCTAAACCACCGCAATCCGCCTCGCAAACACTAGTTAAATATTATTAACCCCTAATCTGTCGCCCCTAACATCGCCGCTACCTACATTATACTTATTAACCCCTAACCTGCCATCCCCAAATTCGCCGCCACCATATTAAATGTATTAACCCCTAAATCTAGGTCTAACCCTAACAGCCCCTAACTTAAATATAATTTAAAAAAATCTAAAGAAAATTACTATAATTAACTACATTATTCCTATTTAAAACTAAATACTTACCTATAAAATAAACCCTAAGATAGCTACAATATAACTAATAGTTACATTGCAGCTAGCTTAGGGTTTCTTTTTATTTTACAGGCAAGTTTGTATTTATTTTAACTAGGTAGAATAGTTATTAAATAGTTATTAACTATTTCATAACTACCTAGCTAAAATAAATACAAATTGACCTATAAAATAAAATCTAACCTAAGTTACAATAACACCTAACACTACACTATAACTGAATAAATTAACTAAATTAAAAACAATTAAATAAATTAAATTAAACTAGCTAAATCACAAAACCCCCCACTAAATTACAGAAAATAAAAAACAAATTACAGATCTTTAAAGTAATTACACCTAATCTAATAGCCCTATCAAAATAAAAAAAAGCCCCTCCACAATAAAAAACCCCTAGCCTAAACTAAACTATCAATAGCCCTTAAAAGGGCCTTTTGCAGGGCATTGCCCCAAAGTAATTAGCTCTTTTACCTGTAAAAAAAAATACAAACAACCCCCCAATGGTTAAACCCACCACCCACACAACCAAGCCCCCTTATAAAATACTAACTAAAAAACCTAAGCTCCCCATTGCCCTGAAAAGGGCATTTGGATGGGCATTGCCCTTAAATGGGCATTTAGCTATATTGTAGCCCAAAGCCCTAAGCTAAAAAATAAACCCACCCAATACACCCTTAAATAAACCTAACACTAACCCCCTGAAGATCGACTTACTGTTCTGAAGACCAGACATCCATCCTCAAGGAAGCGGCAGAAGTCTTCATCCAACCGAAGCCAGGAGAAGTCTTCATCCAAGCCGGGCGTAAACCGGACATGAAATTATTATTATAAAAGGCACAAAGTAGACCAGCACACGTAGTATCAATGTCCAACATAAGCTCCAAAGATAGGTGCAGACAATTTCAGAGAATAACCTCTTGCTCCAATGTATCAGAGAAAGCGAGGAAAAGCTGCACTCTCATAGGTGGAAAGTGAAAATCCTTTATTAGGTGAACAGCAACGTTTCGGGGCACCTGCCCCTTTGTCAAACTAAAAACATAGTGCACATATCAGCAATATATATGAATCCCAATAAAACATGGACCAATGGCAACACATCACATTGGTGGGGTTACAAAAATCCCATATGAATCTAAACAAGCAACATATTAACCCTTTCATCACCCTTTTGGTAAAGCACAAAGGACCAAGATTAAAAACAAACTGAGGAGAAAAGCATTCAACATAACATATGAAAAATGCAGCAGACACATTTATAGCATAAATCACAAAGTAAATAAATAGATCATATGGTATCTATCTACAGTTAGGGGTTTAAGTCAAACTCTAAATTCATACCTTTAGGATATAATGTATCCAACTCCATATCCATTTAGCCTCCTTATATTAGAAGGTCCCTTTGTCTATCACCCCCCCCCCACCCAGGTTTTTTCTTAGCCTGATCTAATACCATAAACTGCAATTGGCTCATTTGGTGAGCCATTTGTAAAAAAATTAGCCGGCACTGGTACATTTTTTAACTCTGTGTTTCTAATATTTGATTTGTATTGCCCTATATGGTCTCTGATTCATTGTGTAGTCTCACCTATATATAATAGCCCACATGGACACTTAAGTGCATTTACCACAGAGGACGAATTACATGTGTAGAAACCCTGTATTTTAAATTTACAACCAGTGTAGGGGTGAGAGATTTCTCCACCCTTAATCCCACTGTTACAGTGGGAACATCCTAGACACGGGAATGTAAAATCCTTGGGTTTTCCAAAGAATGGGTTAACAGTTGAATCAGAATTGACTACTGCTTTAGTGATTCTTCTACCACAAGTATAGCCCTTGCGGTAAGCTACTATGTGTAAACTCCTTAATATCAGGACAAGATTCTCTCAGGATATGCCAATTGTGTTTCAGATTCTCTTGTATCTTGTTACTTAGAGTATTGTATGTACTGAAAAAGGTGAGCCTATCACTCTGCTGCCTGTGTTGTTTTTTTATGTAAGTTAGACCTTACATGTTTTAATATCCACGTTTTACAAATTTAGACTGAGTTTCATCAAGCCTACGTTCTTTCCTAGTGGGATCAGATACAATCCGATCCAACCTTAAGAATTGAGATTTGGGAACAGACTTAAATATTGCAGTTGGATGAAAGCTTTTTCTATGCAACAATGTATTTCTGTCTGTAGGCTTAACAAATAGGTCAGTTTTAAGTTATCCGTTTTCCTTATAGAGCAAAGTGTCTAGACTATAAACAGGTTGTCTATGTACAGATACCAGGTTAGGCAACACTGTTTGAAATGTGGGTGATTATAGACAACACTTTCCTCTATATGATCCATAACTATACAAGCATAAGATAGGGCCACATTGGACCTTTTGGTCTTTTGAAGATAAAACATTTGATCAAATAGAAAATAATTTTGTGTCAAAATTGCTTCAAGTAAATCCATCATGAACCCTACATGCTGTTTATTGTATTTGCCACATGTTTCAAGTGTATTCTTAACACAACCAATGCCCATTTCATGGGGGATCACAGTATTAAGACTAGAAACATCCCATGTGGCAAGAACAATATTATCATTTAACTCTCTTGAAAGTGTTTGATTTTATTCAAGAAATCACCAGTGTCTCTTATGTAGGTTTTACCCATTTGGACCAGGGGGGGCAAGAACTCGGTCCAAAAACTTTGCTGTATTACTCATCACAGAACCAATCCCTGCCACAATAAGATGCCCATAATACAAATATGTCAAATTCCAATATTCTTCACATAGTACAATATATTCTATTTATTCATAAATACATATTTCTATATATATCTGATGTTTATTTGGTAATAGATAGATAGATAGATAGATAGATAGATAGATAGATAGATAGATAGATAGATAGATAGATAGATAGATAGATAGATAGATGATAGATAGGAATATACATTTAAAAATACTTAGAACATATTTCCCTATGTGAAGAACATTGGAATGTGAAATATTTACAGTACAAACACAGTTAAAATTGTATTAAATATGAATATTGCATACAAATGATTTTACATGTTTTAAGCTACTTAGCTGCAAAGGGCCCCAGTGCAATTATGTATATGTCTATATATGAATACATATGTACTTATTCATTTATATGTGTATATATATATATGTCTGTAAATATATATATACACATATAAATACATAAATACTTAAATACACACATATAAACATGCATATATATATATATATTTAGACATGTATATGTATGTATCTCTATGTTAAAGCCCTTGCAGCCTTTTCTCTATTTGTAATACCTGAGACCTCATATCTTTGAACTCTTCTAACTTTTTATTGCATTTAAAAAAAAATATATTAGAAAATGTTATTATGCGTGTAACTGTACTTTTGTTTTTTGTGCAACTTTTTATTTGAGCGTAACAGTAAACCAGAGCTCTGAGGTCACGCTAGCCCGACGCACGTTAAGTTCAATTGCGCCCAAGTGAACACATTTACTTTCAACTTGTAATCTGCACACTACCGCATGGAAACAACTGTGATAAACCCGGTATCGTTCGTGCTCAACTGTTAGCGAGCCACTCATAATCTTGCCCTCTGTCTGACACTTCAGCCTTAGGACTCAATATTCAAAACCTCGCTGCTCAGGCAAGATAATCCAGGCTCTGTGTACATTAGTGAAAATGTCTATTTTTAAAATTAAAATAAAATACACGTTTAGCTTTATTCTCTTAGCTTTACACCATAAATACCATCAACAATTCTATATTCTAGATGCAGACTACTGGGAAGAATCTATTCAATGCTATTGGATTTGTGTCTTTTTCAGAGCAAGTATTACATCTTCTTTATTTTGTATCTTTTATAGTGTAAATTCTATGTACACAAAAAAAACAACAACAAACAAACAAAAATAAAAAAACACAAATGACTAACATTTAAACTATCATTATTTGTTTTCTTGGTATATCCAATCTTTACAAGAAAGCAACCATTAATTTTCTAAGCAGTAATGTTGCCCTTTGTTTGTCAAATATAATAAATTACTTGGGCATGATGTCAAGTCGTTATAACTAAATACAGATGGAATCTAGTATGATTATATTGATGGTATTTTTCACAATATAAATTACTGCTCTCAAAGCATCAATCAACTATCAAATTTATTGTTAAGTAACTAGATGTGCCAACAATCTGCTACTTGTTTACAACTGCTATAAATTGTTTGTACAAGTCCTAAAGGATTTGCTGGTTTGTAACATAGGGTATTTTGGGACAAGTATAGGAATGTGTTCTCACCTCCCTAAAGCTGAGAACATATATCATTGTGAGTTGACTAAATCAGACTGACAGACATGCATGGGGTTCTTAGAAAAAGGGCTGCCAGCAATTAAGGGGTTAAGTTACTGGTCTGGTGACACTGGTCTTATATAATTAACATACATGTCATTTCAAATGCTTTTTTTCCCCCTAAGTTGAATGCAACATTTAAAAACAGTTTAACACTGTTTTTTTTTTTTAATTTTATTTTTTTATTGAGGTTGAATAATAAAGTACCAACAAGATCCCAGTTTACATGAGAAAAACACATCATCACATCAGACATTAAAAAATGACAACATCATATGTTACTCTGTCAAGTAGTATTGCCTGTTATCGAACAAGAGAGTTGTAGGTGAATCATAAATATATAAACTGGGTATTACTATGTGGAACCTCTTTTTCTAGATACCAAATTCTACGTAGTATTATGAATCGTAACATGGTGTAGTGTGTATGTGGTCAGGCACATGCCTGAATTTACCGTCCTGCTTTTCAACAAAAGATAACAACAAAACAAAGAAAATTTCATAATAGAAGTACATTGTTCCAACTAAATCATGAAAGTAGTATTTTGGATTTTATGTCCCTGTAATGACCATGTGGGTGGGTGCCACCATTTTGTAACTTAGGTTTCCTTTTCTGCTGAGGCCATTTCGGAATGGTTATAAAAGGATTACTAGAGTGTGCTATTGTGACTGTATGGAATTTAGCTGTGTCTACACCTTGTTTAACATTAACTGCAAAGCCCACAATATTCAGAATTAAATACCAGGAAAGGAACCAAATAATAAATGAAAGAATATGCATTTGTTCTTACATGTAATTAAACAATTAATTTATATTAATATCTTGAAAAGTTTTATGTCCCTTTAAGGGTACACCAATAATAGAAAGTGCAGTTTAAGAATGCAAACACTTAAAAGGGACAGTAAACTAATAAAAAAATATCACATTAATGTTTTATTTTCCATATGAATAATAAATCATCAATATATATTGATTAAAACTATTTTTCCCCTTTAGTTAGTAACGAAGTCTTGCATTTTTAATGATTTCTAAGCCCTCCCTGATATTCATTATGCAAGTCCTATCACGGAGGGCTTCCTGGGTGCCAAGCTTGTCAACGCACATGGCACCGCAAGCATTCACAGTTTAGTCAGTCTAACGTCAGTGGGATAATAGCATTTATTAGCACAGTTTAAAACATCAAATGTACACATTACACTCACACGCGGTAACTGCAGTTTTTGGTGCTTGGAGTCTTGGTGGGAATCTATCTCCAGCGGCTTCCATACCTTGTAGCTGATACCATAAGGATTTACAATGATGTCACAAAAAGGCGGCGGCAGAAGAAGCCAGTGTGGTGCATAGACTAAGTTGTGCCTACCTGCATTTGTTGGGGGCAGTTCATACTCTATCACAGTGAACAGTAATGAGGGAAAACTCTCCTATGGATTGCGGAGCTGCTCTAAAAGAGCGGTAAATCATGCAACAATCTGCTTTTAAACCTGAGATCTACTAGTGCTAATAGGGTAGATTCCAAACCACATTTAAGACATACCTGATAAATATTGTACTTTATTATAAACATACTTTTACATAGTTATAAATGTGTTCTTTTACTGCAAATTATACTAAGAGCATTTTATACTTTATGACTGTTTACCTACATTTTATACTTTGAGCAGTGGATTTGAGAAGTAATTATACCAAAACTATGGCATGGTTTTATTCTATCTGCAAGTTTAATCCACTACTATTGTGTGGCAAAGCATCAACGGACTATTATTATAGTGTGTTGTTATGCATGATGCAAATGCATAATTAGTTCTAGCGCAGCAATTTCATTTATTGAAATTATGCCACGCCCACATTTGGAGAAGGCTGTCTTAATGTTGCCTCTCTGCAAGGCTATGAAGATTTTTAAATTAAGATTTTTAATATAATGTTTTAATTGTACAGTAAGTATGTCACTGTACTATTAAAATAAGACATTTAAAGAGTATAATAAAAACAAAAGTTTATTGGTCTTTTAAAACCACTTTACTTCATTATAAAGAAAGGTATGTTTGGATTTAAACTATTAATTCCTAAACTACTAAAGAAAAAACAGTGATAAATTTCTCCCTGAACTAAAAGCTTACTGTAAGATAATCTTCATATGGTGGTTTAAACATCTCAAATCAAATGTTGCTCAGTGTCCAAACCCCAGTATATTTCCACTTAATGGAGATTATCTTTGGGGTGTCAACATCCCTTGAAGGTGTCCATATCCCTTGAAGTATATAAGGAAGTATTATCTTAGACTATACTAAGGTATATAATTAAATATTGTCATAGGTCTTATACATTTGCTGTATGTCAACTCCATATCTGCTCCACCTAAATACATTGCACTCTACCTCTTCTATTATACTGCACTGCATGCAGGGAACTGTAGTTCCTAGAGATGAAGTTTATGAAAAGTTAAAGAGCAAGGCCGAGTGCAATGCAATTATGCTATGGTGCACCTGCCAGGAGCTGGGCCCTAGAAATACAAATGACTAAATTTAAAAACAAACCCATTCAATTTTCTGGGGACAATGGGATCAGTTCTTTTTAAAAGGGAACATTTGGTCACCTTATCTTACATGTCAAAGACAGAACTTTACCCCAATATGCAATCTGGGTAAAGTTCATTTTACATTTTGTAAGATATTTTTTTTTTATATTTACAGAGAACATTTATGTATATATTTATTTATTTACATATTTATTTGTGTATACTGTATAAAAAATAGTTTTAGATGTGCTTCAACTTAAAATATATCACAGCAAGGCTTACTGGCTTGCCATTTAAATAAATTGAATAGTTTGATTAACTTAGATGAGAAATACATTCATTATATGTATGTGTGTGTGTAAAAATACATATAATATAATATATATAAATTAATAAAAGAAAGTGAGAATGATTTAAATGCCAGGGCCAAAAGTGCAATCCTGTCCTGCAACATCAGTTTTTCATACATATGATTTTTAAAAAAGGTTAGCATGTGACCCTCATATTAACTCATGTGATGCCAGGGAGTTCTGCAAAGCAATGAGCTGTAGCCCTCTATCGCATTTATAGGATTAATTCTGACCCTTGCCAAAATGATGAAGCGGCATGCAATAATTATGTCGACAATGATCCTGACATTGACATCCTGAAATGTCATTTTGAAATGACAACAATGTTGTCAGCAGTACTGCGGATCTAAGACTGCAAGTGACAACTTCTCAGATTTTGATAGTTTAGTTGGATACCAGTGAAAACGAGTTAGAAGAATAAGAAGAGTGTGTGGAAAACAAAAAAATGACATTGCGACAGTGTTTAAGCGATGAACTCTTACTGAATGGACATCATCTTAACTGAGTGAAGTTAGTTGAGAAATTAGTCCACAT
The DNA here is from genome assembly GCF_027579735.1 of Bombina bombina. Classification (NCBI taxonomy): domain Eukaryota; kingdom Metazoa; phylum Chordata; class Amphibia; order Anura; family Bombinatoridae; genus Bombina; species Bombina bombina. The sequence continues at coordinate 920,647,538 of NC_069504.1, forward strand.
TTATTTTTTTAAATAAATAAACTACAATATGCTAAAGGCATTCATTCACAAGTTAAGGGTAATATTGCTATATTATCATATGGTAGTTCTAATAGAACATTTCTTTATAGAACACTATCTCAGAGCAGAGGGTTTGCACATTTTTTAAGCATATAGGGAACTAAGAGGACATATAGTAATGTAAATGCTATGTAATATATTTCTTATTTTGATAAAGAAAATTAGTAATACAAAATCATAAGGCACTGGACTAGATTCACAAACATCCTCCTTAGCCTCTCTTTGCTTTCCAGTCTCTATGTTAACCTCAACTCTCCATATTTAAATGCATGACCTCTATAGAATAACATGGGAAAAAAAGGAGATGCTAAAAAGAACAAGAGAGAACATTAGAGGATCTATCTAACTTTTTTGCTGCCTAAATTGCTGTACATAAGATGTCATATGAACTAACAATTTCATGTATTTATGCATCTTGACAGACATTTTAGCTAAATGGAAACTCACAGATAATTCTAACCACACACACAGAAAAAAAAATCTTTTAACACTAGTGTTTCTCCTTATGTAAGATATGTTAAAAAAGGATGTGTGCTTAGTATGCCTGAATAAGAAAGTAAGTCCCTGAAATGATGTTTATAGCATGTTTATGTGATAAATATTTGTTATGAAATATGTGTCACATGCATTATGTAAAGCAAGTATGCAAGACATGCTGGAAATAGAGGTAAATTTACCTGAATCGTGTCCAGTACCTGTGTAAAAATAATTGGATGACAAGATATAAGTTTGTATAACAGTATTTAGGACAAGGCATGTCATTTAATTTGCCATCTTTGAAGCAATCACACACAAATAGAAAAAATCCTAACCCAAAAATTATGCTAGAATGATTTTGAGTACAATAGTGATAGTGCACTTACAGTTGTAATCAAAATGATTCAACCCCATTGTAAATCAGGTTTATTGTTAAAATCTACAGACTTTCAGCTGTTCACAATAAACAAATCAAACAAAAGCAATTGAAATAGCTCAACAAAACGAATGATTCAAGTCGTTTCCCCAAATTCAACTGAAAATGCAACTTTTAATGAATTTTGCAGTCTCAAAATTATTCAAACCCTTCATGGCAAGCGTCTTTAGTATTTACTAGAGCAGCTGTGCTGTTATGAACTGCTGCAAACAGGATGCATAGCCAGACACCAGCTTCTCGCAGCATTCCTGAGGAATCTTAGCCCATTTCTGAGGAGCAATGGCCTCCAGTTCAGTAATATTCTTTGGTTTGTGTGCTGCAACCAACGTCTTCAAATCCCACCAGAGATTTTCTATGGGGTTCAAGTCAGGTGACTGTGATGGCCACTGTATAATCCTCCAGGACTTCTTCTGCAACCAATCATTGGTTGAGTTTAAGGTATGCTTTGGATCATTGTCCTGTTGGAAGGTCCAATGATGCCCAAGCTTCAGATTTCTCAGACGTTTTCTCCTAGGATTTCTTGATACCTCAATGAATCCCGCTTGCCTTTCACATGCTGCAGGTTTACAGTGCTAGTGGAGGCAAAGCAACTATCATGCCTAACTGTAGGCATAGTGTTCTTTTCAGCATATGCTTCATTCTTCTTCCTCCAGACATACCGCTGTTCAATCGGGCCGAAAAGTTCCAGTTTTGTTTCATTGCTCCACAGAACAGGATCCCAAAACTTCAGTGGCTTATTTATATGATTTTGAGCATATATATTGCTTTTGGGTCAGTAGGGGTGTACGTCTTGGAGTTATGGCATGGAAACCATCTGCACCTTACTGTCCAAACTAAAGCCACCAAGTCTTGTTGCTGGACTTTTGCAGTCACTCAAGGGTCTTTCTCAAGCTGCCATCTCATAAATCTGGTTGCAGCCATTGATAGCTTCCATTTTCTGTCCCGTCCAAGTAGTGTAACCACTGTTCCTTTAACTTTGAACTTGCGAACTATGCTTCCAATGGTGTCTCTAGGAACATTCAGTGCCTTCGCTATCTTTTTGTATCCTGTTCCTTGTTTGTGCAGGGTGATGATCTCTTCTCTTAACTTTTTGGACTATTCTTTTGCCTTAGCCATATTTTTAACATGCAGTCAAATTCCACAATCAACAAACCCCTAGCCAGTTCAGGTATTTCATGTGTTCTAGCTCAAGCACACCTGGTGCAACTAATGGTTAGTTGCATCAGGTGTGCTCGAGACAAAACCTGTTTTGCATTTTTGTGCTGTTGTGAGGGATTCTATTCAGGGGTTGAATAATTTTGAGACTGCAGAATTCATTAAAAGTTGCATTTTCAGTTGAGTCTGTCAAAACCACTTGAAGCATTCATTGTGTTGAGCTATTTCAATTGCTTTTGTTTGATTTGTTCATTGCAAAGAGCTGAAAGTCTGTACATTTTGACAATAAACCTGATTTGCAATGGGGTTGAATCATTTTGATTGCAATTGTATATACTATAACATGACTGGATTACCTTATTAATTAAAATATCTAAAAATACAGTTTTGTCTACAAATGAAGGGACCAGACTTCTGTTCTTTAAAGGGCCATAATATTCTAAACATTAATTCATTAGAACATGTAATATTAAGACTATCGACAATGCGCTACTATGTTTTTAACCCTTAGAATCAGTAGCGCTAGTTGCACAACTGACTGGTGCAACTAGCACAGCTGATTGGGGGAGCAGCTGTTTCAACTCAGGACCAGCATTGCTCTGTGAGTAGTGAGCTGGTACTCCTACTGTTTGTTTAACCCCTTTGCAAGAATTTAACACATAGTAGTAAAGAGTTTCTAGTATCAAATTTACATGTTTTAATGAATTAGAGCATGTCATGTTTTGACTGTTATGGCCCTTTAAAGGAAACACTAATGTCAAAATTAAACTTTCAGGATTCAGATAAAGCATGCAATTGTAAACAACTTTCCAATTTACTTCCATTATCTAAAAATGCAGGCACCAGCTTCTACTGAGCATGTGCAAGAGCTCAGAGTATATACATTTATGCATTTTGTGATTGGATAATGACTGTCACATGATGCAGGGGGAATGAAAATTGAACCAGCTTTGAAAGTTGTCAGAAAAAAATTCTGCTACTCATCTGAAATTTAAAACAGTACTTTTGCATTGTATTTTTATTGATTATGCAATTCTGCTGTATTTAATGGTCCTTTAACATAAATGTCAATAGATTCTTTATTTAAAAATATTTTTTGTTACAGTACACACTGTCCCTTTAACACAATGTGACTAAATTCCTCATATGTACATCTCCTTACATCTACTTGCTAAAATCCAGTGTGAGCTTTGTATTATTATTTTTCTCACACATATGTTACAGTATTGATTTGAGATAAACTAGAGTGGAGATTATGGGGCCGATTTATCATTTGTCGGATGGACATGATCTGCTGTAGCAGATCATGTCTGCTGCACATCGATAAATGCAGACAACATATGCTGTCGGCATTTAACATTGCACAAGCAGTTCTGGTGCAATGCCACCTCCTGCAGATTTGCGGACAATCGGCCTCTATCAGGCGGTGTCAATCAACCCGATCGTATGTTGGCTCATTTGGGCTGTAATAAATTGTAATAAATTGGGCTTTAATAAATTGGCCCCTGAGAGTGAGAAAGTAAGCATATTACTACATTTAGAAAGTGAAAAATGTTAAGGATTGAATAGGCATCTAGACTAATAACAGAATAAACTGTAAGAAACATAAATAAGGCCAATAAGTAATTTGTTTTTCAAAACAATATTTAGTATGTGTTAACCAATTAAAAATGGCAAAATAAAAAATATATACAATTACAATTTAAAATATATTCATAAATATATCAGAACATTTTAAGTTTTCCTAAATTTTTAATTTTTTTAAGAAAGTTTTGAGAATACGTGCTTTAATGTTTTTTTTTTTAGCTTTGACATACCTGATGTAAGGGGGGGGGGGGGGCTATTGTTAGGGCTGAGCAGTAGCAAGGGGTGCCAGGACACTACAGAGGGTGTTTGTGTATGACCATGAAAGTAAGTTTCTAACTCAACTACTGCTGGTGCTGCAGAGAGTAGCTTCCGTATTGTCTCGGCACCTTCTGAACTGCTGATAAGTAATCAGCTCCCTAAAACTTCCTGTGGCCTCCCTGCCACTAACCCGCCCACTTTACCAAACTGTCAGAGTTGCACATTTTTCAGTATGTGTGACGTATGTAAGGAACACAATTGAATTTGTGGCAAAAATGGGTTATCAAATAAACTCAGACACAACTATGCATCTTCCACATCCTTAATTCATCACACAGGCTGTCGATGGTGTTGAGGGCAAGATTCTGCTGTAGGTTGGTCAAGCTGAGTGACTGAGAACATGGCTGGCTTCTTTGAAAAGGCAACTCTAAAAGGGGACATATGAATGGCAAAACAACTGGATAATGTAGCTATCTAGAAGAATCTAGAGTACTGACCACCCAAGGGTTGGTGATGAGATACTTGCAGTGTTTATAGTTTTATAAACCAGGGATATAGACAGTATACAACCATTATACAGACATTGGACAGTGACAGTGTAAACAGTCACACACAGACATGGGGCACAGGCAGTCCCCATACATGGTGGCATTATAAACATACATGGTTACACAGACATGTGACTCAGAGCTGTAAATAACACAGTACAAAGTATATGGGAAAGGAGTGGTATTTGTGTTGTTTAAAGGACAGGAACAATTATACCAGTAAATTATATATACATGTGTGCCAGCTTAACAAGATGGTTTATAGGGTGATGGATTTGCATATTTAATTATATCAACAGAAGAGAGAGAGATCTACTGGGATATCTTAATCAGTATTAATGGCATCATCTTCTTATTTAAAGGGGTATAAAACCCATAAAAAATCTTTCAGATTCAGATAGAACGTACAGTTTGAAACAAATTTGCAATTTACGTCTCTTATCTAATTTGCTTCAGTCTCTTTTGTATCCTTTTTTTGAAAAAGCAGCAATTCACTAGCTGAACACCAGGTGAGCCAGTAACATGAGACATACATGTGCAGCCACCAATCAGCAGCTTCTGAGCCTACCCTAGGGAGAACAAAACAAATTATATAATAGAAGTAAACTGGAAAGTTATTTGAAATCACATGCTCTATCTAAATCAAAGAAAAAATTGCGCTTCATGTCCCTTTAACAGTTTTCAAGTCTCATATTTTTATAGAGTCAAATATTCATACAAATATTGTGGTATCTGTGTCTGTGTGTGAGAAATTGTGAGTGTGTTTGCTTGTATATGTGTTTGTGTCTGTATGTTCGTCTATGTGTGTTTGTGTATGTGTATGAGTGTATATACTTTAATGTGTGTGTTAATTTGGGATTGGTGAATGTTTCTAAAAAATTCGAAATTTAAAACGAATTTTGATACATTCGTTCGTTCGAATCGAATTTCGAATGTTTGTATAACATTCTATTTTCGAATATTTGTTTGAATAATAGAATGTTTAGCTATGTATTCATTCAATTTCGAAATGTAATATTCGAATTTGAATGTAACATTCAAATTTGAAATAGTATTTCTAGTCTACAACTGTGTTTAATAAATGTAATATTCAAATTCGAATGCTACATTTGAATGTCACATTCGAATTCAAAATATTATTTCTAGTGTAATACTGTGTTTTTTAAATGTAATATTCAAATTCGAATGTGACATTCGAATTTGAAATAGTATTTCTAGTTTACAACTGTGTTTAATAAATGTGATATTCGATTTGAATGTGATATTCAATTTGAATGTGATATTCGATATGAATGTGACATTCAAATTCAAAATAGTATTTCTAGTCTAATACTGTGTTTTATAAATGTAATATTCAAATTTGAATGTGATATTCGATTCGAATGTGACATTCAAATTTGAAATAGTGTTTCTAGTCTACAATTGTGTTTTATAAATGTAATATTCGAATTCGAAAGTGACATTCGAATTCGAAAGTGACATTCGAATTCGAATGTGACATTCGAAAACTGTAAATAACATTCGAAAATTGAATTTTTAAGAATATTCGTTAAGAATATTCGTTCTATATAATTTCTACAATAACATTCGTTCTAACATTCGAATTTGAATATAAACACATTCTCCCATCCCTAGTGTTAATGTAGTATCATACTTTTGGGGAAACAAGAGACTTCATATGTAACCCATTGAATATTGCTGTCTGTCCATCACTGGTGTTGGATCTCACTAATTATTGAGTCAAATGCTAAAAACTATTTTCAGTTCCATAAATGATCATTTAAACATTACATTTCTCAGCCTCCTTCCTATGAGTAGCGTTGTCACTCAGTAAGACATGCGAAGTCCAGGAGGTGGAAGGATTTTGTTTTTTGGTTTTTTTGGGGGGGGGGGCATTTTGGACTTCTGCCCTGGGAGCCAAATTGTCTAGAAACTGCCCTGGCTGACATTGCATTCCATCTATATGTTTCAGAGCAAAGTTCAGTAACTTGACATTTGTGCTTATGAAAAGGTCAAAATACTACAAATGTGAGCAAGCAGGGCTGTAGAACCAATCATAAATATCAAACAAGAAACTGCAACACTATAATATAAAAATAAACAAAACTGTTTTATAGGTCAATTCTTATAACTGACAAAGAAGTGATTTAATATTAAAGGAAAATGGCTAAATGGATTTCTGCTACCATGCTCAAAAAAATGTTATACAATTTTTTTTATTATTTATATGTTGGTTTTATTATGCTCATATGACACTTCTCAGTACATATATTGCTTTTATATCACACTTGTTTAATTACTTATTATCTCTTGCTTCTCTATGATCTTAGGCTTTCTAATAGAGCTAGCATTTTGTCTAAGTGTCCAGCACTTCACAAAGGATTTCCTGAATAGGAGCCCTCAAACCCACCTTCCTTTCTTATTGCCCTGCTTTACACTGAAGAAGGCATTGTATAAGCATACCTTCATTGCTGAAAACTATATAAATAATCATCTTAGCAACATGTCCTGTTCATTGCACGTCCAGCCCCTTATATGCAGGCTTTGTGTGTGATCCAGCTCAGTACAGAACCCTAATAATTGTATTATTATTATTATTATTATTATTATTATTATTATTATTAACAGCCTAAACTTAACCAATAAAGCAGTGACACATTTGGTTTAAATCTTTATATCACGTTTATCATTATAGTTGTACACATATACAGATTAACTTTTTGGCAAACTGAATTTCCTATAAAAAAATTTTTATAAAGTTTTATAGAAAGTTTATGACACACCTGTGTGTTTCTCTAAGCACTTTTGAAAGTGGTCATAGCACATTCTAATTAATGTCAATATATCACGAGACACTAACCACAAACACTGTTAAAAAAAAAAAAAACATTTCAAAACTCAGTTGCTAATAACATTTTTACTTCTATATTACGGCTAGATTACAAGTTGTGCGGTAGGGTAAAAAAGCACCGTTAAGAGGTCCAAACGCTGCTTTTTTACGCCCGCTGGTATAACAAGTCTTGCAGGTTTAGGGGCCCGCACACATTTTTTGGCCTTACCGCAAAACGACTTACGTAAACTCATAAAGTCTTTTTTCTATGGGACTACCATAGCGCTGATATTACGAGTCTGTCCTGGGAGGCCATAAAGTGAGCGGTACACCCTACCCTGTCAAGATCCCTAACGCATTTAAAAGTCAGTAGTTAAGTGTTTTATGGTACAAGGCTGTAGCATAAAACTCATAACTAAAGTGTTAAAAAGTACACTAACACCCATAAACTACCTATTAACCCCTAAACCGAGGCCCTCCCGCATCGCAAACACTATAATAAAAATTTTAACCCCGAATCTGCCGCTCCGGACACCGCCGCCACCTACATTTACATTTACATTAATGAACCCCTAATCTGCTGCCCCCAACATCACCGGCACCTAAATTATATCTATTAACCCCTAATCTGCCTTCCCCAATGTCGCCGACACCTACATTATATTATTAACTCCTAATCTGCCGCCACTAACGTCGCCGCCACTATATTAAAATTATTAACCCCTGAACCTAAGTCTAACCCTAAACCTAACACCCACTAACTTAAATATCATTTAAATAAATCTAAATAAATATTCCTATCATTAACTAAATAATTCCTATTTAAAACTAAATACTTACCTATAAAATAAACCCAAAGCTAGCTACACTATAACGAATAGTTACATTGTAGCTATCTTAGGGTTTATTTTTATTTTACAGGCAAGTTTGTATTTATTTTAACTAGGTACAATAGTTATTAAATAGTTATTAACTATTTAATAACTACCTAGTTAAAATAAAGACAAATTTACCTGTAAAATAAAACCTAACCTAAGTTACACTAACACCTAACACTACACTATAATTAAATAAATTTACTAAATTACAATTAAATAAATTACATACAATTAGCTAAATTAAATTAGCTAAAGTACAAAAAAAACCTAAATTACAGAAAATAATAAACAAATTACAGATATTTAAACTAATTACACCTAATCTAATAGCCCTATTAAAAAAAAAGCCCCCCCAATATAAAAAAAAAACCTAGCCTAAACTAAACTACCAATAGCCCTTAAAAGGGCCTTTTGTGGGTCATTGCCCCAAAGTAATCAGCTCTTTTACCTGTTAAAAAAATACAAACAACCCCCCCAACAGTAAAACCCACCACCCACACAACCAACCCCCCAAATAAAATACTATCTAAAAAAAACTAAGCTCCCCATTGCCCTGAAAAGGGCATTTGGATGGGCATTGCCCTTAAAAGGGCAGTTAGTTCTTTTGCCGCCCAAACTCCCTAACCTAAAAATAAAACCCACCCAATACACCCTTAAAAAAACTAACACTAACCCCCTGAAGATCGACTTACCAGGAGACGTCTTCATCCAAGCCGGGCCGAAGTCCTCAGTGAAGCCGGGAGAAGTCTTCATCCAAGCCAGGCGAAGTGGTCCTCCAGACAGGCAGAAGTTTTCATCCAGACGGCATCTTCTATCTTCATCCATCTGGCGTGGAGCAGGTCCATCTTCAAGACATCCGACGCAGAGCATCCTCTTCTGCCGATGGACTAACGACGAATGAAGGTACCTTTAAGTGACGTCATCCAAGATGGCGTCCCTTATATTCCGATTGGTTGATAGAATTCTATCAGCAAATCGGAATTAAGTTAGAAAAAATCCTATTGGCTGATTGGCCGATTGGATCAGCCAATAGGATTGAACTTCAATCCTTTTGGCTGATTGCATCAGCTAATAGGATTTTTTCTACCTTAATTCCGATTGGCTGATAGAATTCTATCAGCCAATCAGAATCTAAGGGACACAATCTTTGATGACGTCACTTAAAGGTACCTTCATTTGTCGTTAGTCCGTCGGCAGAAGAGGATGCTCCACGTCGGATGTCTTGAAGATGGACCTGCTCCGCGCCGGATGGATGAAGATAGAAGATGCTGTCAGGATGAAGACTTCTGCCCGTCTGGAGGACCACTTTGCCCGGCTTGGATGAAGACTTCTCCTGGCTTCACTGAAGACTTCGGCCCGGCTTGGATGAAGACGTCTCCCGGTAAGTCGATCTTCAGGGGGTTAGTGTTAGTTTTTTTAAGGGTGTATTGGGTGGGTTTTATTTTTAGGTTAGGGACTTTGGGCGGCAAAATAGCTAACTGCCCTTTTAAGGGCAATGCCCATCCAAATGCACTTTTCAGGGCAATGGGGAGCTTATGTTTTTTAGATAAGTATTTTATTTGGGGGGTTCGTTGTGTGGGTGGTGGGTTTTACTGTTGGGGGGGTTGTTTGTATTTTTTTTTTACAGGTAAAAGAGCTGATTACTTTGGGGCAATGCCCTGGGTACTGGTAGTTTAATTTAGGCTAGGGTTTTTTGTTTTTTTTTGTGGGTTTTTTTTTTATTTTAATAGGGCTATTAGATCAATAGGGCTATTAGATTTAATTAGTTTAAATATCTGTAATTTGTTTATTATTTTCTGTAATTTAGTGGGGGGTTTTTGTACTTTAGCTAATTTAATTTAATTTAGCTAATTGTATGTAATTTATTTAATTGTATTTAATTTAGTAAATGTATTTAATTATAGTGTAGCGTTAGGTGTTATTGTAACTTAGGTTAGGTTTTATTTTACAGGTACTTTTGTATTTATTTTAGCTAGGTAGTCATTAAATAGTTAATAACTATTTAATAACTATTCTACCTAGTTAAAATAAATACAAACTTGCCTGTAAAATAAAAATAAACCCTAAGCTAGCTACAATGTAACTATTAGTTATATTGTAGCTAGCTTAGGGTTTATTTTATAGGCAATTATTTAGTTTTAAATAGGAATAATTTAATTAATGATAGCAATATTTATTTAGATTTATTTAAATTATATTTAAGTTAGTGGGTGTTAGGTTTAGGGTTAGACTTAGGTTTAGGGGTTAATAACTTTAATATATTGGGGGCGGCTGATTAGGGGTTAATAAATATAATGTAGGTGTTGGCGACATTTGGGGAAGGCAGATTAGGGGTTAATAAATATAATGTAGGTGTTGGCGACATTGGGGAAGGCAGATTAGGGGTTAATAAATATAATTTAGGTGTCGGTGACATTGGGGAAGGCAGATTAGGGGTTAATAAATAGTATGTAGGGGTCGGCGATGTTGGGGAAGGCAGATTAGGGTTTAATAAATATAATGTAGGTGTTGGCGACATTGGGGAAGGCAGATTAGGGGTTAATAAATAGTATGTAGGTGTCGGCGATGTAGGGGGCAGCAGATTAGGGGTTAATACATATAATGTAGGTGGCGACGGTGTCCGGAGTGGCAGATTAGGGGTTAATAATATAATGCAGGTGTCGGCGATGTCGGGGGCAGCAGATTAGGGGTTAATAAGTGTAAGATTAGGGGTGTTTAGACTTGGGGTTCATGTTAGGGTGTTAGGTGTAGACATAACTTTTATTTCCCTATAGGAATCAATGGGGCTGCGATACTGAGTTTTACGCTGCTTTTTTGGCAGGTGTTAGACTTTTTTTCAGCCGGCTCTCCCCATTGTTTCCTATGGGGAAATCGTGCACGAGCACATTACACCAACTCACCAGTGACTTAAGCAGCGCTGGTATTGGAGTGCGGTAATGAGCAAAATTTTGCTCAATGCTCACTTCTTGTCTTTTAACGACGGGTTTCTGAAAACTCGTAATACCAGCGCTGCAGGTAAGTGAGCGGTGAGAGAAAACTGCTTGTTAGCACCGCACAGCCTCTAACGCAAAACTCGTAATCTAGGTGCTAGTATGGCAATGATTTAGTATTCCCATGATTTAAAGATCACTCGCATTGAAAAAGTGTGGCCTGCAATATTGCACTGATGGCGGCTGATCAAGATCAAATCTCTTTTTTTTTATTTTTTTTACTATTGGAAGGCATAAACATTTGCAATATTTCAGAAGTGTGTTGAACGAATGGTGATTACACTGAAATATAATAAAATATTCATGTGTCTAAGTGCCCTCCTTTTTCGATCAGGTTAGAATTTCTTAATCTATCCTCATATTTGAGGAAGTTAATGTTCTACAAACATTGGACAATAGTTTAGAATGATCATAATCGTACAACCATTTTTATAAACAAATGTACTGAATTAACCATAGGCAAAGAGCTGCTTAATCTCAAATCTATATATTATAGAATTTTATTTAAACAGATTAGAATTAAAATTTCATCCATGATAATTTATCCCTTGGGTTAAATATAATTATATATTATTATCTAATTACTTGATATATCATGGGTACCTCAGCTAATATATGTAATATAAAGTTTAAAATATGTCATTACAATTATAACTGTAAAAATATAACTTTGTACAACAGAAGACTTAATTCATTGACATGGTTGCAATACACTATTGAATTGTTCCTGAGAAAAGATTAATTTAGTAGTGTTAAATCTCAACACTTAATCCATCTGAATATCAATATAGTTATGTACATTTATGTCATATTTGTTCCTGCATGATAAAGTTCACATTCCCTAGCTGCTGGTGTCTATACTTGTGAAACCACAATATATAATTGAAAAAAATGAAATGATCAGACATCAACACTAAGCTTTGAGGGAGCATTTGGTTTTAAATCCCTTTACGTCAAGAATGCCTAGAATAGTCTTTGTTTGCGGTCCACTGATTTTATGGCCCTAAAGGATTTTCAAGAGACAGACACATCTGCCCAACACTGAAATAGCATGAGGTAGGAAATAAGTCAAGCTGAATTATTTTACAGGCAAAATAAATATCTGTTATATGTTAGTATTATATAACAACATACACACAGTAAAACTCTAAGACTCAGCATTAGAAATACGACAAGCAAAAGTCCATTATTTTCTTTTTTTTTTTTACATATATATTTTAAAACATATAATTTAACAATCTAATATCTAATAATTTTACTCATAACACTGAGTAATCTAATCCCAAAAGGCAGCTCAATCAATTTTTATTTATTTATTTAATTATTTAATTAAGTCATTTAATTCAATTTCGTTTTATAAAAATCAGATGTATCTCAGAATTTTTAAATGTTGAAGCAATATTGAAATATTGCATAAAGAGGCTAGATTCATAGACATTATTCAGACTACCAAGAGCCTCACTGTAAAGGAGAAAGCATATTTAAAAATAATTGAAACTCACTTTACCTATCTTTTCCACCGTTTTTGTGAGTAATCCTTCCTTTACCAGATAAAGGGCCAGATTACAAGTGGTGCTCTAAATATTTTTTTCTGTTTTTCCGTGCACAAACACCACTCAAAGTAAACTTTTAACGCTGGCGGGTTATCGCTTGTATTAAAAGTTGAAAGTGAACTGTTGGCACGAGAGTTGCCCTAACTTCAGGACTTCGGATATCACGACCTTGGTAAAATTTCTTCTTCATGAGGACTTATTGCTTGTGACTTATCTCAAAGTGTATATACTGTATATATACATATATGTATATACATGTGAATATATATACATATATAAATACACATGTATATACACATATGTACATATAACTACACCCATACACATATTTAACCCAAAAATTGCAAATTATGTTTCCGCTCAAGCACACCCATTTAATTTTAATATAATATGTGCACAAATTAGAGCAGTCACGATATTGCTTATTGTGACCCGTGCTATCTTTAGTGCGTCATTCGTAATCTAGCTCATATTTTAGGAAACACAATTATTAAATGCCGTGGGCATTCTGGCATGTTCTAAATCTTATTAAAATTCAATAAATCTCACCATTTTGAAGCTGATGAGGCTGTCTCATTTTTATTTTTATTTTTATTTTTGTAACCATTTTCAAGTTTTCTTTTGTACATACGTTAGAGTGGACTGTTTTATATTATCACCGCAAAGGACCATTACCGCCTCCAAGGAGCACCACATCTGGAAACACTGATCCACATCTCCGCTCCGCGCCGCCTTTGCTGTGGATGAAGATGATGGACCCGTCTGGAAGAAGATCTTCTCCGCCGGACTTCAGGACCTGTGAGTATGTATTTGGGGCTTTAGTGTTAGTTAGTTTTTTTATTTGTATGTTTTTTTTTATTTTTTAACTTAGATTTTTTTTGGGCACTTTGCAAAAGAGCTAAATGCCCTTTTAAGGGCAGTGCAAAAGAGCTAAATGCCCATACAAATGCCCTTTTCAGGGCAATGGGTAGTTTACTTTTTTTTTAGTGTTATGTTTTTTATTTTGTGGGGGGGTTTACTGTTAGGGGGTCTTAGTATCTTTAATTCTTAAAAAAGTTGTTCAACTTGCAAGGGCTATTGGTAGTTTAGATTTAGATTGGGGGTGTTTTTATTTTGGGGGGCTTTTTTATTTTCATAGGGGAAAAAAATAATTAACCCTTAATGTGCCAAACCGGACATCGCCGCAACTATAAAATATTTATTAACCCCTAAACCGCCGCCCTCCCGCATCGCAAACACTAGTTAAATTTTATTAACCCCTAATCTGCCGTCCCTAACATCGCCGACACCTACCTACATTTATTAACCCCTAATCTGCCGCCCCAACGTCGCTGCCACTATATTACATTTATTAACCCCTAAATCTAACCCTAACTTAAATATAATTTAAATAAATCTAAATAAAATAACTATCATTAACTAAATTATTCCTATTTAAATCTAAATACTTACCTATAAAATAAACCCTAAGCTAGCTACAATATAACTAATAGTTACATTGTAGCTAGCTTAGGGTTTATTTTTATTTTACAGGCAAGTTTGTATTTATTTTAACTAGGTACAATAGTTATTAAATAGTTATTAACTATTTAATAGCTACCTAGTGAAAATAAATTCAAATTTACCTGTAAATAAATCCTAACCTAAGTTACAATTACACCTAACACTACACTATAATTGAATTAATTACCTAAACTAACTACAATTAAATACAATTGAAAAAAATTATCTAAAGTACGTAAACCCCCCCCCCCACTAAATTACAGAAAATAATAAAATAATTACAAGTTTTTTAAACTAATTACACCTCATCTAATCCCCCTAATAAAATAAAAAAGCCCCCCAAAATAATAAAAAGCCCTACCCTATACTAAATTACAAATAGCCTTTAAAAGGGCCTTTTGCGGGGCATTGCCCCAAAGTAATCAGCTCTATTACCTGTCATAAAAAATACAATACCCCCCAACATTAAAACCCACCACCCACACACCCAACCATACTCTAAAACCCACCCAATCCCCCCTTAATAAAACCTAACACTAACCCCTTGAAGATCACCCTACCTTTAGAAGTCTTCACCCAGCCGGGCCGAAGTCCTCAACGAAGCCGGGTGAAGTGGTCCTCCAGATGGGCAGAAGTCTTCATCGAAGCCGGCAAAAAGAGGTCCTCCAGACGGGCAGAAGTCTTCATCCAGGCGGCATCTTCTATCTTCATCCATCCGGTGCGGAGCGGCTCCATCTTCAAGACATCCGAAGCGGAGCATCCTCTTCCAACGAAGTCCAACTGAAGAATGAAGGTTCCTTTAAATGACATCATCCAAGATGGCGTCCCTTGAATTCCGATTGGCTGATAGAATTCTATCAGCCAATCGGAATTAAGGTAGAAAAAATCCTATTGGCTGATTGGATCAGCCAATAGGATTGAACTTCAATCCTATTGGCTGATTGGATCAGCCAATATAATTGAATTTCAATCCTATTGGCTGATCCAATCAGTCATTAGGATTGAACTTCAACTTCAAAAAAGTGAGCGTAGAGCAAAATTTAGCTCCACATCTCACCTCAATACCAGCGCTGCTTACGTTAGCTGTAAGCAGGTAAAACGTGCTCGTGCATGATTTCCCCATAGGGATCAATGGGGCTGAGCCGGCTTAAAACACCCCATTTAAGGTGAGATGTGGAGCTAAATTTTGCTCTACGCTCACTTTTTTGCGGCTAACACCGGGTTTCTAAAAACCCATAATACCAGCGTTGTCTGTGGTGAGTGGTGAGGGAAAACTGCTCGTTAGCACCGCACAGCCTTACCGACAAAACTCGTAATCTAGGCGTTAGATTTTTAAAATATTTTATAATTTTAGGAATTTTTTTAGTTTTTGTAAGTTTAGATATTTTTTTTAAAATAAATTAGATTTTAAATAACTGGAAGTGATGCCTGTTTTACTAAAAATGTTGTATATAAAGAAATATACTTAAAGTAGACATAATTTATTATGTATTTATTTAGGACGGTAGTTTGTCCAAATAGGGTGTGACCATGGCCTCTAGTTATCAAGCCGTCAACCGCAAATACGCTGGAATTCCGCAGCGTATTTGTGGCGAGGCTGATTCGCCATAGTTATCAAGCCCTACAGCCCGGCAAAAGTTGAATTTAGTGACGTAACCTACGATCCCCCGGACTCAGTCCAACACAGATTGATGGTTATGTCACTACAGATGTTCTGAACGCAAGTTTGGCACAATCTGACTACTTTTGGTAGTTATCAAATACCTACCAGGTATGCTCGCCAGTATTCTGGCCCACGTACCTAGTTTTCAATCCCCACCCTAGAGGCGGCGGATCCCATAGGAATCAATGGAGTCTGAGAGCAGCGAGAGCTCATGTTCGCTGCTGCCCGATATCCCATTTATTCCTATGGGAAGTGTCTGCACCTAACACCCTAACATGTACCCCGAGTCTAAACACCACTAATCTGCCCCCCCTACACCGTGCCACCTACTTTATACTTATTAACCCCTAAACCGCCGCTCCAGGACCTGCCACAACTAAATAAACGTATTAACCCCTAAACCGCCGCTCCCGGACCCTGCAGCAACTATAATATATTAACCCCTAATCTGCCGCCCCTATACCTCCGCCACCTATCTTAAATTTATTAACCCCTATCCTGCACCCCCTATACCGCCGCCACTATATTAAACTTATTAACCCCTAAACCTAAGTCTAACACAAACACCCCTTAACTTAAATGTTATTTAAATAAATCTAAATAAAAATTACTATTATTAAATAAATTATTCCTATTTAAAAATAAATACTTACCTGTAAAATAAACCCTAAGCTAGCTACAATATAACTAATAATTATATTGTAGCTATTTTAGAGTTTATATTTATTTTACAGGCAACTTTGTATTTATTTTAACCAGGTACAATAGTTATTGAATAGTTATTAACTATTTAATAACTACCTAGCTAAAATAAAGACAAATTTACCTGTAAAATAAATCCTAACCTAAATTACAATTAAACCTAACACTACTACACTCATTAAATTAATTAAATAAATTAACTACAATTACCTAAAACTAAATTCAATTAAATAAACTAAATTATAGTACAAAAAACAAACACTAAATTACAGAAAAAAAATACAAGACGTTTAAACTAATTACACCTAATCTAAGCCCCCTAATAAAATAATAAAGCCCCCCAAAATAAAAAAAAATGCCCTAGCATATTCGAAATTACATACGAAGAGAGAAGCGCTCTACCAGGAACGAACAACAGCTCAGTGGCTTGTTCTATGGCGATTTACTACCCGGAAGCAGCCTCTTTTAGACCAGTGTGCTTTTCACAGAAGAAAACTTTCCTGAAGTATATCAGTCTGATCCCGCCAGGTAAGGTCAGTCCAGCCCCGAAATACCAGGCAATTCTCCTCTGAACAAGGAACATGACAACCCTAGATGATCGTTTCGGCCTCCTATGGGCCTCGTCAGTGAGGTGCAGCCACATTCCTCTAAGCACACTGGGCAAGGAGTCCACGTCTGGTTTCCCCCATCACCCATAGGGAAACTTCCCCAGGGTCATAATAATTTGCATACGAAGAGAGAATTTAATGATAGTGTAGTGTTAGGTTTAATTGTATCTTAGGTTAGGATTTATTTTACAGGTAATTTTTGTAAGTATTTTAGCTAGGTAGTTATTAAATAGTTAATAAATATTTAATAACTATTGTACCTGGTTAGAATAAATACAATTAGTTATATTGTAGCTAGCTTAGGGTATATTTTACAGGTAAGTATTTATTTGTAAATAGGAATACTTTAGTTAATAATAGTAAGTTTTATTTAGATTTATTAAAATAATATTAAAGTTAGGGGGGTGTTAGTGTTAGACTTAGGTTTAGAGGTTAATAAGTTTAATATAGGTGGCGGCGGTATAGGGGGGCAGGATAGGGGTTAATAAGTTTAATATAGGTGGCGGCGGGGTCCAGGAGCGGCGGTTTAGCGGTTAATAAATTTATTAGCGTTGCGGTGGGGTCCGGGAGTGTCGGTTTAGGGGTTAATACATTTATTAGAGTTGCGGCGGGGTCCAGGAGCGGCGGTTTAGGGGTTAATACATTTATTAGAGTTGTGGCGGGGTCCAGGAGCTGCGGTTTAGGGTGAATAACTTTATTTAGGTGCAGGGGGGCTCTGGGAGCGGCGGTTTAGGGGGTAATACAGTATAGTTTAGTGTGGGTGCTTAGTGACAGTATAGCAAGAAAGCTGCAAAGAAGCCGCTCATCGCTCCGTACTTGGTGCGCGGCTTCTTGACAGCTTTCTTGATAACTTTGGCGAATGTATTCAGGTCCGCGGCAGCGTTGGTAGGTGAGCTTAGGCGAGCGTATTGGGCCGACGATTGCAGGAAAGTAGACGGCTTCATAACTAGAGGCCTATATCTGTAGATTATTAGCTAGAAAATATTTTTGATATATTTAAGACAGTACTCTATTAAAATTATAGTATTGCTACACCTGTAGCTTAAATATTTATAGAAAAGAAGGATTAAAAAATAGGTTGTTTCTACATCTGTAGCTTAAAAAAATAAAAAAAAAAATAAACTGCCCTCTGAGCAGGCTTATTGACTAGTTCAATATAATTGTGAACATTTGAAAATGAAAGTAACAGTCGAAAACCAGATATAACATTCAATTACCAAATTTGAAATGGATTTCCGTTCTTACCAACATTGTCCAAAACAAATGTCCACAGGATTATTCATTCTAACAAGTGAATTGTACATTCACCACATTTACTCATCACTAATTATGATCTTGTAGCAAGTTTTTTCATCAAGATATTAGTATCAGGAGTTTTATTGAATCTGTGTAACTGTGTACCAGGTGTAATGGCTGATGGGAGTAATTCCCCCCACAATGTATACATTGTCATTAAAATGTCAGCTCATTATAATTAGCTAATATAACGTTGTAGAACTGCAGCATAATGTACACAGAACTCCAATGTAAGCCGTCTCTAACTGTTATTTTCAATCTGAATCACATAGCTGGTTTAATTGAGATCTTAAAGTCAATAATAAAAATAATAACCTAGTGACTCTATTGTCAATTGTTTTTAGTTAATTACTTTATGCAGTAACACAATTTTCTTTTATATATTACAAAATGTCTTTTAATTTAGTATACATAAAATAAATTAATTTTAAAGTTTAAGTGTCAGTTTTGTTGAGTTGTTGGTTGCACATTTATTATGATGTGCTGTGTTAGAAGATACAAACTAAAAAGGGGAAACAAGCAATTTATATGTACCTATAAATCATTTAATAAAGTGATGGTAAATCCTGGTGTTTGTGAAATGCTAGAATTTACCATTGGAACAAATAACTTTCAGTCATGAAGTATAAAATATTTCATTCTGAAAGTTCCTTTATTTGTCTGAAGCGTTCGCTGTACTGAGCTCCTCAGGCAGCCCAGGCAGAACGCTATTTTGCTGTGAGGTGACGTTTCTACCTCTTAGCCAACAACTGTGCGGACCAGCTGGCGCCATGCTGAATAGCTAGCACGTTATTGGCTAAGAGGTGGAAAAATTACCTCACAGCAAAATAACGTTCTGTCGTGGACTGTCTGAGGTAATCAGCGCGGCAAACGCTTGAGACAAATATATGAACTTTTAGCATGAAGAATTGTATACTTTATGACTGAAAGTCCCCTTTATTTGTTCCACAGGTAAATCCTAGCGTTTCACAAACGTTAGGATTTACCATCACTTTAAATATGAGGAAAGCACCCAATTTTAGCTAAAACATAATCTATTCCTCAGTTTAATTAGTAGGCAGATATATGCCCCTGACATCTCTAAGCAAGATTAAATAAACTCGTTGACTTTTCAACCCACTAATGTCGAGCAGTGTTTACCTCCAACATGTACCCTCACTACTCTCTAAGTCCAAAAACATGTCTACTGAATAAGAGTTTTTATTTTCAAGAGTAAAGACTGCTTGGCTGTACTAATCAAACATTAGATTACAGGCTGCATCCAAAAGTAGTATCCGTGTGTCTGCCAAATTCTAAATAGGTTTACAATAGATTTGTCTATAGATATAGGGATTCAGGGGTGTCCAAACTTTTTTGGAAGAGTGCCAGATTTCATGAAGTGAACATGTGCGAGGGCCAACCATTTTGCCTGACATTCTTTGAACCATTTTAAAATAAATGCAAATGAACTATTTTATGCAAACTGCATACTTTTACATTTTGTGACTTGGATGACAAATCTAAACAGGTGTTAAATCACTCTGCCTTTAATATAAAAAAAACAGGAAGCTGAAATATGTCAGGAACATTGTAAAGTACATTACACAAACTAATAAAGGTTGTCTGTCAACTTTTAAGTTCAGAAAATGTAAACAGGAACATAACACCAAGTATACATGTGTACATTGAATTCCTTATAAACAGCCATAGTCTCTTGGCATATCAGACAAACACAGTGATTCTGTATTTCAGTGAAAAAATATTCCATTTTCCACCTGTCCTGGAAGCGGCGTCCCTCACTGTCAACTTTTCTTTTCTTATTTATAGTTGCCATTATTAAAATGGGATACAGTCCAGTATTATATAACTATGTGTATGTAATTATAGATCTCTTATGTATGCAACCAAATATGCAACTGTGAATACTACTCTCCTCAGAGTCCCACTAATGCGGTTAAAGTACACAGGGTAGGTATGTGAATGTTCATAACGTTTCTCCCAAGAAAAAGCTGTGTATGCTGTGCCTTTTACGTTTTTACATTGGATGACATGTCATAAATTTAACTTTTTATACCTTGAAATATCTCCTTGCTTATTCCTGTGAGACTTTTTGGTGCTATTATGAAAATTGGCCAGATTCATATGCGTCCGAGATCTCGCGAGATTTGGGCTTTCCCCTTCTTCCTGTGCCGGCTGATGACGTCAAACGGGGACTCACTAAGCGGCGCTCTGGGACTTAACTGAGCGGCGGTCGGGGACTCACTGGGGGGCCGTATAATGTATATTTGTAAAATTATCTGTGGGGCCATATCAGTCCGGTACTCGTGCCGCAATTGGCCCGCGGGCCGGACTTTGGACATGCCTGGGATATAGAAATGCTCATGCAATACATAAAATAGCAATATTTTTTCTGTGAAATATATATACTGGTGAATATTCACAATTACATATATACAAACTGCAAAAAGTAACATTACTAAACTGAGCATTAAAGTATCCTAGCTACAAGCAGTTAAGCAAATGTTCTTATAGAATCTCATAACCAAAAAAGTGCATCAATTGATAGGCCAACTAACATTCCCAAGAAAATAAAGAGACATAAATGGACAAAAGAGTGATGCATTATTAATGCTCACTTCAAATTCCGTAATCAATTGTAGGACTGTCATGGGTTGAGAGCTTTGCCCCCAATGTCTCTCCAGTTGCTTCCATTTCAAGACAAAGGTCCTGGTTTCCAGAGCAAATCCAGATACTATCCCGGTTCCACCTGTGATCTGCCCCTTCTATGAAAAATCCACATCCCTGGCCCTAAAATGCTAAACAATACTCCCTGGCTTCCAGTCCTGGAAAGCCTCTGGGAAATGTTGGGAGGTATGTAATATGGAGTAAATTAAAATAACCATGTTTGTTCATGAATATTTTAAATAATTCCTCTTATTTCTGCAGCCTCCAGTAAGTCCCCACTAGTGAATAAGTTTACTTTCAGAGATATTAGCATTCAAGCATAAGCGCTAAATACCGCTCCACTTGTAATCTAGCCCTTAAAAGACCTCTAAAGAAAGTAGAATAGCATAATCAATAAATGCATAATGAAAAGACAATGCAAAAGCACTTTGTTGGAATTTCAAATGAGTAGTAGATTTATTTTCTGACAAATGTCAAAGTTAGTTACATTTTCCTTCCTAATGCATCATGTGACAGGCATCAGCCAATCCCAAAATGCATATACATATATCCTGTGAATCTGGCACTTGCTCAGTAGGAGCTGTTGCCTTAGAAATTGAGCACATAAAAAGACTGTGCACATTTATATAATGGAAAAGAATTGTAAAGTTGTTTAAAATTGTGTGTATCTGAATCATGAAATTTTAATTTTGACTTTAATGTCCCTTTAATATTTCTACTTGTAAAATTAAAGGAATATTAAATTTAAAATTCCATTCTCTGTAAAATGTTTAGTTATGCTTAATTTAACACAAAAAGAATTGCAATGTACTTTCAATTTTTTTTTTTTTTTACCTACTTTTCTTGTAATTTAATTCTGAAAATTGTTTCCACTCAGTGGAATGTTAAACCCTGTTACTACTACATACTCTACACACTACACAGTAATTGGCTGATATGAGCACATTGGAGATTTAAATTTGTCCCTAATAAGCCACAGTAAAGCAAGCAACATAAACAACACCCCAGAGGCTTTTCAAGGGGTGTGTCTCAGGTCTGGAAAACAAGGCATATTTTAATAACACAATGACAGTTTTAAATGTTTTAAAACCTGTATTTTGCATTCAAATGTTTTGTAATGCTGTGAATATTTTCTGATACATACATGAAAAATACCTTTAATATCCCTTTAAGCAAGAGTCTGGGGAAAATAGTTACTAGGAGTCACTGCCTCCATCAATACAGGCTAATGTATTGTGTCGACAAGTAATGTGTAGACAGGGAGACAAGGGTCTCCATATGTGGACATTCAAAAACAGGCTTCCTTGAACACTTTTCAAGAAATAACATTAAAGGTACAGTCTACTCCAGAATTGTTATTGTTTAAAAAGATAGATAATCCCTTCATTACTTATTCCTCAGTTTTGCATAACCAGCACAGTTATATTAATATACTTTTTACCTCTTTGATTACCTTGTATCTAACTATCTGCAGACTGCCCCCTTATTTCAGTTCTTTTGACAGACTTGCATTTAAGCCAAGCAGTGCTGACTCATACGTAACTCCACAGGCGTAAACACATGAACTAACACCCTTTATCTGTGAAAAACTGTCAAATGCATTTATATAAGAGGCGGCCTTCAAGGGCTTAGAAATTAGCATATGAGCCTACCTAGGTTTAGCTTTTAACTAAGAATAAATGTGAATTGGAAAGTTGTTTAAAATTGCATGCACTATCAGAACCATGAAAGTTTAATTTTGACTAGACTGTCCCTTTAATGTGATGTCTGTATTTCCTATCAGTCACATAATATGTAATAAGTAATAACACCCTGAGGTAATGCTTCTCTCTGTTTTTATTGACCAACTAATATTTGCATGTAGCCTCAGCATATACTGTAGCTATATTTACATGTTATATGACGGCAACATGCATCTTAACATTCATTTTTCTGTTCTTTTTTGCAGTTTTTATTTTATTCAGAAGTAATATATATTTTGACATTTATTAGGGTTCTACATATAATTACAAAACTGTCTAGAATGTTGTTTTTCTTCAAAATATGATGCATCTGTATCATTGAGGAGACCATCTGTTAGCATATGAGTAAAGTTAATAAATAATCAAAAATAGAAACTACACATTTTTAATATCACTAATTTCCTACAAGAGAAGACATAATAAAAGTTTTGCATTGCTGACCCTGGATAACAATGTGTTTAACCCACACAAATTAGTTTACAACATAAGTAATGTTCTGTCCAGGAGCTACAAGCCTTACAGCATCTAAACATTACACAGCTGGTGATTAACTCGGTCAAACAACTACCTCTTCTGCTGGCTAACAAACTAAGGGCTCGTTTCCATTGAGCCGTAATTCGGTTTGTGTGTGCTCGCAAACCGATAAATATGCTGTCGGAAGCAATTTCGTTTATCGACTGTTTCAAATGGTGCGTTATATATCTCAATATCGGCAGCCAGATATTTGCGTCCCATAGAAAGTAATAGAAGCCGTTAATCGATAAATTATACCAGGTTTCCAATGAAAGCGCAAACAGTTAATACACTGTAGGAGGCTGATGATACATTGAGAAATATTACACCCAGCTCATCTAGGTGTAAAAGAGGAAAATTGTGCTTTTTGAGACCTATTTTCTATTGAAATTATAAAACTTGCAAGTTGCAAATAATGCAAGTGTTTTAATGTAGAAATAAATTGTTCTAAGTAATATTTATTGTTGGCTCATGTATAGGAATAGTTAACGTTTTATTCTAATAGAAATATCAGTATATATTTAAATATAATAATATATGCAAGAACATATCTACAGAATTCAAACTAGACCTATGCCTTGGGCAGCAATACATATTACTTATATTTATGAAGTGGTAAATATAATTATATTAAAAAATAGTATTTGATTATTAAAAATATGGATAAGAGTATCTTTATTTTTCTTGAGAGGTGATCACAGGTAAGGAGCATGGACGTTAAACATAAATTTTATAACGCAAGGTCGGGTTACCTTAGCAACTAATTGATTTTCAAGAAATCCGACGTCAGATGGAAGCGTTAACACAACGTTAACTTACAGCTACATGAAAAGAGTGACTGCACGTAATGCGCAAAATATTTCAATGGAAACCTGGTACTAAAATGTAGCCGTAAATTACTTTTAGCTGTCGGCCACTTGGGTAGCTTACGGC
The DNA here is from genome assembly GCF_027579735.1 of Bombina bombina. NCBI lineage: Eukaryota > Metazoa > Chordata > Amphibia > Anura > Bombinatoridae > Bombina > Bombina bombina. The sequence continues at coordinate 920,671,934 of NC_069504.1, forward strand.
TCCATTTTTAATGACTCAATGGAAGCAAGCCCTAAGTCTTGTTTGGAAACTGCAATGCTTACAGCTCCCCATTGGCACTTCACCCATGATTTTAACACAATGCATTTATTTTGTTCAAAATGCAATATTTAACAAATGTTTAGAAATTTGTTGCAAATCATTTGTTGAAAATTAATAACAAACTCCCTCCTACATCAATTAAAAAAATAACTAATGGATTAACCAACACAATTTGCTAATGCCTTTGGCTATTCTTATTTGCTTAAAACAATGCCAAAACACTCCCAGACTTAACCCCTAATGGATGAACCTCTGCTGCACTAAACCCTGATCCTTGATGCCTACCAACCCATAACCCACTGACTGTAATCCCACCTAAGCGCCAGACCACCAATGCAATGAAACCTTATAACAGCGACCTGCACATTAACCTTCTAGACCCCCACTAGACCAAATTCCCCTATAAAAGAAATAATGAGCAGTGGCATTAACAAGAAGTATTTATCAGCCAACGAGCACTAGTAGACAATGCCTATCAGCCAATATGGATTAATAGGAAGTACACAAGTGAATTAGTTTTAATGTACAATTAAAAAGCTTTCACTTCACATTTGTTTCATCATATGAATGACTGACTTTTTTAATATATGATCCATTTAAAGAGACATTAAACACTTTGGGATTGTACTATAAAATGTCTATATGTTTACATATGTGTAGTTACATTAATTTCCCTGTAATTGTCAGCTTTAGAATTTCCACAATAATTAGAAGTATAGACTTTGCAATGAAGATAAAATAAGGGATACCAATTTTTCAAAATGGTATGTCTGAGTGTTTGTTATTCTCAAGCTAATCTTTGCTTTGCATACAATATAGCATTTATTAACTGTTTAATGCACCTTTAAAAGTACTCAAAAGTCAATATTAAACTTTCATTGTTCCAGGCCTGATGATTTAAAGCTCTCCTCTCAGATGAGATTTTCTAGAAGGATCATCCAGCACTGCGAGAACCCTGATAAGGTTTTAGACAGGCAAATTTTGATATACTTCACAAAGTTGTATTCATTTCATTTTCTGCATTTCTAAAGTTCATAAAGTGGAGCCCAGGCCCCCCCCCCCCCGGCCCCCAGTCTATGTTTGCTGTATTGCTGCTGTAAAGTAACACCCTAATGAAAAATGCACATATCAAGGATCTTATAACAGAACATTTTGAAACTCACAGATTGTTTTCAAACAATTTCTTTAAAAAGCCACTGACATATTCATTTTTTATAACGTCCTCTTTTAAAGTGCCAATATGGCAACCCTACTTCTGTAGGAACAACAATACTGATTGAAGGGTAAGAAGGACCTCCTAGAGTTGTAGGCCCGGTCTTAATTGAGACCTCTGAGACCTTTGTAGAGAGCTTTAGAGTATCGGCCCTTGATGTGTTAAGTGAACTCCCAGTAGTGCATTGTTGTTCTAGACTTGACTTTAATTAATGGGTTAAATGCAAAGTTATATGCAAGTGATAGTGCTATAATAAATTATTTTTGTACTTTTATATCCCTTTAAGTACTGTTGAAAAAGTCAAGCTGATTAAAAAGTGATAACTTTATAACTCTTATTATTTTCACAAAAGAATAATTCTAACAATAAGTTTGCAGTAATATATTTCTAAAAAATTACAGTAAAAAAAAACTACAGGTATCAGCAACTATTTATGGGTGCAGACTGCAGTATTTTTTCCCCTGTAGAAACCATGGTGACAGTTTCTTTTTGATGGTGTCAGAGTTGGTGATTATTATAATTATTATCAAAAGGGTCAGTTTTATCTAGTGTGTCTTAGAAGTTTCATGCTGTGCCTGTAGAAAAACATCATTTTACAGCGCATCTTCACAGAACGTTTAATGATTTATAGCTTCTAAGATTTTCCTATGCTTGTGAACGAGGTCATTAATATCCTGTGATCATGCATTGATTTCATAGACAATGATAAATCTGACAGTGTCTTAGGACTTGCAGCTGATATGGTTGTACAATCAGTCTAGTAGAACAGCAGCCTCTGAGGGTGTGTGGTACCTATTTGCCAACAATGTTATTATAATTAATGAGTTTAGGCTACAATTACATGTGTTCTCATTTATGAGTGATTAATACAACTGAAACATGAAAGTATTTCATACCCTATGTATTAATCAGCCTTTAGTTTGGCAGAGATATGAAAATTAAAAAAGGTAGTTAAACATGTGAGTCTGTCTTCATAAATAATGTTAGTGATAAACTAATTAGCACAACATAAAAGTATTTCTAATTTAATTAAATACTATGGGGTAGATTTATCAATGTGCGGGCAGAAATGATCCACTGTAGCAGATCAAGTCCGCCCTGCATCAGAGGTAGATTACAGCAAAAGCAAGCAAAATAAAAAATAACACATATTGGGAAGTTCAAAACACAAAAGAAAGGCAGCCCGGAGCGAAGTCCTAGAAGGGTTGGGCTTTTGACCCCATGATGCTTCTAGCAAGTGGATGGGGTTTGATGTGGAGACGTGGGGGTATACGTAGGGGGTGGGGGACAGGAGGTAGGCCTCTTTGATAGAACTGAGGTTTCAAGCTGTTCCCTCCCTCCCTATACACAAGGCTTAGTCGCAGCAGTTTGGCGGGGGTGCTTGCTGGGGAGAATTAATTAGGAAAAGTGGAGTGTACCTGGATGTCAAGAGGAGGTAAAAGTTTTGTGAGGACGTGGTGGACTAACTTTGAGGAAGTGGACTCATTAGGACTAAGTTAGGCAAGCACCTCCTGGGGAGTTTGTGGGGACATTCTGTATACAGTTGTTTTTATATTTAAGGTTCAATGTTTATAAATGTTTATAATAAATGTGGAGCTGCGGCCTTTACAACCCAATTTTGGTGTCTATGTCTTTTTCTTGCTGGGTAATGCATTTAAGGGGTCAAGACACTCAAATCACAAGTGTTTTAAAAAGAAAGGGAACTCAGCTCTCTTTAAATACATAAGTAAAAAAGTTTTTTAGAAAAATATTATATCCGGCAATAAATTGATGAGCAGTTACATGGAGTAAATGCAAGTCAAATAGTAAACATAGAAATACAGTAAAAACAATCAAAGCCGCGTGGCACTAAAATGGAATAGAACATAACAGCAAATAAATAACCACTTAGACCTCATGGATATCCTATAAAGAGAGAGCTGAGATGGTGCAATACATAACTAGCATGTGTGGACACCAGTCTTTGAATGTTTTATTGAAACTACAACACCCTGGACACTAGCTACATAGTGGAACTGCATAGATCCCCATGTGATACCTGTACTGGTGTATCCCTTATAACTTTCTTCGGCGCCAGCAGCAGCCAGGGTGTTGCCGTTTCAGTGAAACATCCAGAGATTGATCAAAGACTCACCTGATAAGGAAGAAGATATTAGTAAACACCTCAATTAAGAATTATTCCATTTATAAAAGTTTTAAGGAAGAAGTTATTGGGCCTGATCAATATAATCCACTTTTATTGTTGTGCCTTTTAATGTGGTTTATTTTTTAATAAAATAGTTAAGAATTTATGCATTGAATGGGCATTAAAGTGTTTTTTTTTTTTTTTTTATGGATAGTATATAAACCTCCACTGCACTGGAAAAAAATCTACAGACAAAAGAAATATAAGATGTAATATTATCAGCAAAATTAAGCTTTGTTTAACTGTCACCGAACAGACAAGGAACATAACCCTTGAAATGCATATTGGGTATGCTTATCTCATGTCATTTGTATGACCAATTAAAGTTTGATATACAAAGAGTTCCTGCACTACTAAGCAATGTCTGTAGCATGTTGCCAGATCATTTTATGGATTTTAAAAGATGATCTACAGCCTCTCTGGTAGGGATGGGCGAATGTCTCGCAACATTCGAAAAATGAAACAAATTTTAACACATTTGTTTGTTCGAATCTAATTTCGAATGTTTACATTGCATTCTAATGTTCGGTTTTGAATTTTACAATTACATTCGAAAATATTAATTTAGAAAAATTCTAATTTATATATTTGTAATAGTATTTCTATAATGCTTTCTTTAAATGTAATATTCGAATTATGCAATATTCGAATTAAAAAAAATTAAATTTATATGTTTGTAATATTATTTCTATAATGCTTTATTTAAATGTAATATTTGAATTATGCAATATTCAATCAAAATAGAAACATTCAAATTGATATATTTGTATCTATTATGTATCAATTTACTAGATTCCCTACCACATGAACTATTGAACTTCTGACTAGTATTTGTTAAATAGAATGTTAAATTAGAAATTTTGAATGTGGACATTCAATCTAATTATAAACATTCAAATTCGAAAGTGACATTCAAAAACTGTAAATAGCATTCGATTATAGAATTTTTAAGAATATTCGTTCGTATCAACATTCGGATTTGTAATTCGAATTTCGGTAATATCATTCGTTCTAACATTCGAATTCGGAAATTTACACATTCGCCCATCCCTACTCTCTGGGTGCAGCAGAAAAAACCACACAATTTTCAAGGGTAAATATTCATACAAGGGAAATAATCACAGCTCACCGGATAATTTTTACACCATGCACTATTAAACATGTAATGAGCGTTTTAAATTGGAAATAGCATTCCTTTAATTAATTATTAGTATAATTACTATTATTGGTATCATTTTCAATTTGATTATTTTATTCAGCAAATTGCTTCCACTGAGAATTTAAATACAACATACAAAATGCTACTGGCCAAATAAAGAAAATATAGTGTATTTTTTTTTCATGCTGACAGCATTTTATGATTTAAACCTTTAAGAAATAAATTTGACATTTTATACAGGTTGCAAGGGCCAGCCCAAGTCTTTTTTCACTCACTGGGAAATTTCTTGATTTGTATTCACAGCAAAGGTTATAGCTAAAGGAACAGCTCTGCTGAATATATACCAGTATGTGTAGTATTGCCATTTATTACAACTGAGAAATCTCTTTTTGCTGCTAGGACCAGATTTTTTTTTTTTTATATAACAATAATAATAATAATAATTAAAGCTCTTGCACACTTTACTTACTTACTGACAGTAAGAATATTGCACGCAATTTAGATAAGGTTCACAAGATATTTAAAAAGCTGCAGAATGATTACCATATTTTACTGTTAAAAAATGTGTTTCATGCTAAATTATAAAAAAGAGGACAATATATATATACAGTATATATATATATATATATATATATATATATATATATATATATATATATATATATATATATATATATATATACAGTACATATACACATACTCACACACACAAATTATAAATTAGATGTAGTTAAAATTAAATAAAATATAGGTTTGGAAAATACAGTACCCTTTAAAGTGCACACAAGCTGTCCATGCAAATTAAGTTACCCAAGATGCATCTATATGCATGTACAATTATAACAGTTCCTCAGGCAACAAGAAGGAGAAGTACTCATTTTAATGTCTGTCTGAAATGCAATAATGAAAAAAATCTTTCCCTGTGAGACAGGAATAGTGTATGCTGTCAGTTCTGAAACCTCTTCTTTTTATTTCTGGGAATTTACTGTAACTAGCTGGTACTTCCATATAATTACATTTTGAATTAGTGCACCCATAGCAAAGCTATCTTACAATTTCCCTGCAAAAAAGTTCTGAAGAGTTATAAACAAGTATGTACTGTTAGGGGTTGTCAGGTGTCTGGTATTTAATTGGACAGCTGAGTATTTTGGACATTGATGGCCATATTATGAGAGACGTGTTAACAGTTACATTGCTGTTTACGCATCAGATGTAGTGCTTGTATTACAAGTTTAAAATAAACGTGATCGCTTGACTGCATTTGAATTTAATGCGAGTTGGGATAGCGGAACCTCAGAGTTCTGGTTAACTGTTTTACAAAACAACAAAGTGTTATATACATAAAAAGTGTTACAAAAAGTACATTTAAAAGCACAGTTACACTCATAATGACAATATCTACAAAAATTATTAAAAAAGAAATTGCACAAAAAAGTTATAAGGGCTCAAAGATATGAAGTCTCAGGTGCTATAAAAAAAGGCAGGCAAATGGCTTTAACATAGAGATACATACATATACACTCACCAGCCACTTTATTAAGTACACCTTGCTAGTACCGGGTTGGACCCCCTTTTGCCTTCAGAACTGCCTTAATTCTTTGTGGGATAGATTCAACAAGGTGTTGGAATCATTTCATAGACATTTTGGTCCATATTGACATGACAGCATCATGCAGATTTGTCGGCTGCACATCTCCTGTTCCACCACATCCTGAAGGTGCTCTATTGGATTGAGATCTGGTGACTGTGAAGGCCATTGAGTACAGTGAATTCATTGTCATGTTCAAGAAACCAGTTTGAGATGATTTGTGACATGGTGCATTATCCTGCTAGAAGTAACCATCAGAAGATGGGTACACTGTAGTCATAAATGGATGGACATGGTCAGCAACAATACTCAGGTAGACCATGGCATTTAAACGATGCTCAATTGGTACTAAAGGGCCCAAAGTATGCCAAGAAAATATCTTTCACACCATTACACCACCAACACCAGCCTGAACTTTTGATACAAGGCAGGATGGATCCATGTTTTGATGCTGAAATTGAGACTCATCAGACTAGGCAGCGTTTTTACAATCTTCTATTGTCCAATTTTGGTGAGCTTGTGCAAATTGTAGCCTCAGTTTCCTGTTCTTAGCTGACAGGAGTGGCACGCGGCGTGGTCTTCTTCTGCTGTAGCCCATCTGCTTCAAGGTTCGACGTGCTGTGCTTTCAGAGATGGTATTCTGCATACTCTCGGCTAGATTACGAGTTTTGCGTTATGAGGGGTGAGGTACTAACTTGCACTTTATTCTCACCGCTCACTTAACTACAGCGCTGGTATTACAGGTTTTTCTAAACCCAGTGTTAAAAGACAAGAAGTGAGCATAGAGCAAAATTGTGCTCCATACTGCACTCCAATACCAGCGCTGCTTAAGTCAGCTGTGATCTGGTTGTATGTGCTCTTGCACGATTTCCCCATAGACATCAATTGGGAGAGCCGACTGAGAAAAAGCCTAACACATGCAAAAAAGCAGCATTTAGCTCCTATGGGGGAAACAAAATTTATGTTTACACCTAACACCCTAACATGAACCCAGAGTCTAAACACCCCTAATCTTACACTAATTAACCACTAATCTGCCGCACCCAACATCGGCAACACCAACATTATACTTATTAACCCCTAATCTGCCGCTCTGGACATCGCCACCACCTACATTATACTTATGAACCCCTAATCTGCTGCCCCCAATCAGCGAATAGAATGCGAGCTAAATCCTATTGGCTGATTGCATCAGCCAATAGGATTTTTTCAACCTTAATTTCGATTGCCTGATAGAATTCTGTCAGCCAATAAGAATCTAAGGGATGCCATCTTGGATGATGTCACTTAAAGGTACCTTCATTCATCGGGTAGTCATCGTTGGAAGAGGATGCTCCGTGCCGGATGTCTTGAAGATGGACCTGCTCTGCGCTGGATGGATGAAGATAGAAGATGCCGTCTTCATTGAGGATGGATGCCGGATCTTCAAAACTGTAAATGGATCTTTAGGGGGTTAGTGTTAGGTTTTTTAAGGGTTTATTGGGTGGGTTTTATTTTTAGGTTAGGGCTTTCGGCAGCAATAGAGCTAAATGCCCTTTTAAGGCCAATGCCCATCCAAATGCCCTTTTCAGGGCAATGGGGAGCTTAGGTTTTTTTAGTTAGGGTTTTATTTGGGGGTTTGGTTGTGTGGGTGGTGGGTTTTACTGTTGGGGGGTTGTTTGTAGTTTTTTTCAGGTAAAAGAGCTGATTTCTTTGGGGCAATGCCCGCAAAAGGCCCTTTTAAGGGCTATTGGTAGTTTAGTTTAGGCTAGGGTTTTTTAATTTTGGGGGGGGGGCTTTTTTATTTTGATAGGGCTATTAGATTAGGGGTAATTAGTTTAAAGATCTTGTAATTTGTTTTTTATTTTCTGTAATTTAGTGTTTGTTTGTTTTTTAATTTAGCTAATTTTATTGAATTTAGTTAATTGTATTTAATTTAGGGAATTTATTAATTGTAGTGTAGTGTTAGGTGTTAGTGTAACTTAGGTTAGGTTTTATTTTACAGGTCAATTTGTATTTATTTTAGCTAGGTAGTTATGAAATAGTTAATAACTATTTAGTAACTATTCTACCTAGTTAAAATAAATACAAACATGCCTGTAAATTAAAAATAAACCCTAAGATAGATACAATGTAACTATTAGTTATATTGTAGTTAGCTTAGGATTTATTTTACAGGTAAGTATTTAGTTTTAAATAGGAATTATTTCGTTATTTATATTAGGTTTTATTTAGATTTATTTTAATTATATTTAAGTTAGGGGGTGTTAGGGTTAGACTTAGATTTAGGGGTTAATAAATTTAATATACTGGCGGCGACGTTGAGGGCGGCAGATTAGGGGTTAATAAATGTAGGTAGGTGGCGGCGATGTTAGGGACAGCAGATTAGGGGTTAATAATATTTAACTAATGTTTGCGAGGCAGAAGTGCGGCGGTTTAGGGGTTAATATGTTTATTCTAGTGGCGGCGATCTCGGGAGCGGCAGATTAGGGGTTAATAATTTTATTTTAGTGTTTGCGTTGCGGGAGGGCCTTGGTTTAGGGGTTAATAGGTAGTTTATGGGTGTTAGTGTACTTTTTAGCACTTTATTTATGAGTTTTATGCTACAGCTTTGTAGTGTAAAACTCATAACTACTGACTTTAAAATGCGTTACCAATCTTGACGGGATAGGGTGTACCGCTCACTTTTTGGCTTCCCAGGACAAGCTCGTAATACCGGCGCTATGGAAGTCCCATTGAATATAGACTATATGCAAATTGCGTAAGTTGATTTGCGGTAAGGTCAAAAAAGTGTGCGGTGTCCCTAAACCTGCAAGACTCGTAATACCAGCGGTAGTAAAAAAGCAGCGTTATAAGGCTTAATGCTGCTTTTTTACTCATAATGCAAGACTCGTAATCTAGCCGATTGTTTGTAACAAGTGGTTATTTGAGTTACTGTTGCCTTTCTATCATCTTGAACCAGTCTGCCCATTCTGCTCTTACCTCTGACATCAACAAGGCATTTTTATTCACACAACTGCCGCTCACGGGGAATTTTCTCTTTTTTGGACCATTCTCTATAAACCCTAGAGAAGGTTGTGCATGAAACTCCCAGAAGAACAGCAGTTTTTTATATACTTAGACCAGCCCCTCTGGCACCAACAACCATGCCACGTTCAAATTCACTTAAAGGGACAGTCTACCATAGAATTGTTATTGTTTTAAAAGATAGATAATCCCTTTATTACCCATTCCCCAGTTTTGCATAACCAACACAGTTATATTAATATACGTTTTACCTCTGTGATTACCTTGTATCTAGGAACCTTCTTCCAGCCCCTGATCACATGACTGTGACTGTTTATTATCTATTGTCTTAAATTTAGCATTGTTTTGTGCTAAATCTTAAATAACCCCCTGCGCCTGAACACAGTGTTATCTATATAGCCCACGTGTACTTTCTGTCTCTTTGTGTTGAAAAGAGATTTTAAAAGCATGTAATAAGAGGCAGCCCTCAAAGACTTAGAAATTAGCATATGAGCCTACCTATGTTTAGTTTAAACTAAGAATACCGAGAGAAAAAAGCAAATTTGATGATAAAAGTAAATTGGAAAGTTGATTAAAATTAAAAGTCCTATCTGAATAATGAAAGTTTAATTTATACTAGACTGTCCCTTTAAATCTCCTTTTTTCCCCATTCTGATGCTCAGTTTGAACTTTAGCAAGTCGTCTTCAGCAAGTCATCTTCACCACGTCTAAATGCCTAAAAGCATTGAGTTGCTGCCATGTGATCGACTGATTAGCAATTTGTGTTTCCAAGCAATTGAACAGGTATACTTAATAAAGTGGCCAGTGAGTGTACATGTGTATATATATATATATATATATATATATATATATATATATATATATAAATAAACAGCAGGCAGGCCGGCACTCAATAATTGTTATTTTGTATTGTCTGACGAAGGGGGTAACACCCCGAAACGTTACATTAAATGGTAACTTTGAAAATCCTGGCGAGTGCATCCCTTTTCTTCACTACTATATATATATATATATATATATATATATATATATATATATATATATATATATATATATATATATGTGTGTGTGTGTGTGTGTGTACTTTATTTATTTTTATGTGTATATATGTATTTACAGATATGTATGATGTATATGCACATAAAAACACATGAATACATTTGTACACACATATAGCCATATATATATATATATATATATATATATATATATATATATATATATATATATACGTGCATTGGAGCCCTTTGCAGGTCAAGTAGATGAAAACATGTTCAATCATATGTATGCAATATTCATATTTAATAACGTGTTTAACTGTGCTTGTACTATATACATACATATACATAGATATAGTTTTATATTGTATCAAAATATCATCAGATATATAGAAATATGTATTTGTGAATAAATAGAACGTATTTTGCTATGTGAAGAACATTGGAATGTGATTGGGTTTGCGTGGGAATAACTTCAAATATCATCATTCAAATATTAATTCTCATAGGCATTAATGTATGTCTATGGGAATTAATATTCAAATTTCATATTTGAATGTCAGCACTCAATAGGATTGCTACATTTAATAATCTAGCGTTTACTTTATTCTATTTAAACATTTGAATGGCACAATAAATGTAAAGGGAAACAATGAGTGATTCAGTTTTGTTTCTGACAATTCTGACACAATTTAAAAAAAAAAAAAAACCTTGTGCTTGAAGCAGTAGCACTAGTTACTTTATATATGTTTAAATTGATGTCCAGCTTGACCTCTGCTGCCTTGAAGACGTTCCATATAGAAAATAGCAAATGCCTTTTTCATTAAGAAATTCCAGAAGACCTAATTTACAAATATCAGACAAAACTATTAAAAACTGAATAATCCATAGCAGTCTGTAAGTAAATTTCGTTTTGTGTTCATAATGATGTTACACAAATAGTTACCCCTTCCTGTTGAGGCACATTGAGGATGCCAAAGAGAATTTATTGTACCAGAAATTTGGAATTAATTCTTCACTGAGCTATTCCCTAGATGGTTCAGCGTAACCATTACAAGTTTTCTAAAGATTTTCTTTTTGGTCTCTGCATAGGTCTACTATCAATGTATGTTGCTTTTATATTGCTCTCAGACATATGCAATGTGCAACACCCTCCTACTTTTTTTCCAATTCTATACTATATAGTATTTCTTTTTCTTAGCTTGATTATAGCTTATGAATTCGCACACACACATTGGGTTCCATTTAAGACCACTGCTTCTAAACCTTTACACAAACTCTTAACCCCCCAAGCTTGTCTGACCAGTTTGATTGATAGCCTCATGCAAGCAGGGGGCAGCATTCCACAAGAAGCAGTTTGTACAATAATAAATGCGGGCAATGTATTACTGCCTGCTAACTGTAACACCTGGTGGACAGGTTCAGAGATGGGCATTCATGTCCACCTGGTTTTTGATAAATTGACCCCCTTATGTGTTAAGTACCAAATGGGGAGATCCAGGCAAAGTGATGTAACAATTTCATGATGATTATCTGCTGTTTCCACAAATGTGTTGCATTATAACCAATATTTTAAAATTATAACACAAGACTAGATAACTATTGGAAGGAGTCTAGATATCTGGATACAGAGTCAAACAACGATGTGCAGTTCAGAACTAGTGGTTTGGGATGGAACCTGGGTAGTATTAGGAGGAAAAAGAGAGTATAAAAAACATAATTTATGTAAGAACTTACCCTGATAAATTCATTTCTTTTATATTGGCAAGAGTCCATGAGCTAATGACGTATGGGATATACAATCCTACCAGGAGGGGCAAAGTTTCCCAAACCTCAAAATGCCTATAAATACACCCCTCACCACACCCACAATTCAGTTTCACAAATAGCCAAGTAGTGGGGTGATAAAGAAAGGAGTAAAAAGCATCAACAAAGGAATTTGGGAATAATTGTGCTTTATACAAAAAAACAAAAAAATTATAACCACCATAAAAAAGGGGTGGGCTTCATGGACTCTTGCCAATTTAAAAGAAATGAATTTATCAGGTAAGTTTCTACATAAATTATGTTTTCTTTCATGTAATAGGCAAGAGTCCATGAGCTAGTGACATATGGGATAGCAATACCCAAGATGTGGAACTCAACGCAAGAGTCACTAGAGAGGGAGGGATAAAACAAAAACAGCCATCTTTCGTTGAAAAAAATTAATCTACAACCCAAAATAGAAGTTTATTCTCATAAATGAAAAGAAAAACTTAAAACATAAGCAGAAGAATCAAACTGAAACAGCTGCCTGAAGAACTTTTCTACCAAAAACTGCTTCCGAAGAAGCAAATACATCAAACCAGTAGAATTTAGTAAATGTATGCAAAGAAGACCAAGTTGCTGCTTTGCAAATCTGATCAACTCAAGCTTCATTATTAAAAGCCCACAAAGTGGAGACTGATCTAGTAGAATGAGCTGTAATTCTCTGAGGCGGGGCTTGACCCGACTCCAAATAAGCTTGATGAATCAAAAGCTTTAACCACAAAGCCAAAGAAACAGCAGAAGCCTTCTGACCTTTCCTAGAACCAGAAAATATAACAAATAGACTAGAAGTCTTTCTTCATAATATTTTAAAGCTCTTACCACATCCAAAGAATGTAAGGATCTCTCCAAAGAATTCTTAGGATTAGGACACAAGGAAGGGACAACAATTTCTCTATTAATGTTGTTAGAATTCACAACCTTAGGTAAGAATTTAAATGAAGTATGCAAAACCACCTTATCCTGAAAAATCAGAAAAGGAGATTCACAAGAGAGAGTGGATAATTCAGAAACTCTTCTAGCAGAAGAGATGGCCAAAAGAAACAACACTTTGTTACAGGCTCAAACGGAGGAGCCTGTAAAGCCTTCAAAACTAAATTAAGACTCCAAGGAGGAGAGATTGACTTAATGACAGGCTTGATATGAACCAAAGCCTGCACAAAACAATGAATATCAGGAAGTTTAGCAATCTTTCTGTGAAATAAAACAACAAGAGCAGAGATGTGTTCTTTCAAGGAACTTGCAGACAAACCTTTATCCAAACCATCCTGAAGAAACTGTAAAATTCTAGGAATTCTAAAAAAATCCCAGGAGAATTTATGAGAAGAACACCATGAAATGTAAGTCTTCCAAACTCGATAATAAATCTTTCTAGAAACAGATTTACGAGCCTGCAACATAGTATTAATCACTGAGTCAGGGAAACCTCTATGACTAAGCACTAAGCGTTCAATTTCCATACCTTCAAATTTAATGATTTGAGATCCTAATGGAAAAACGGACCTTGAGATAAAAGGTCTGGCCTTAATGGAAGTGGCCAAGGTTGGCAACTGGAATTCCGAACAAGATCCACATAGCAAAACCTGTGAGGCCATGCTGGAGTCACCAGCAGCACAAACGATTGCTCCATGATGATTTTGGAGATCACTCTTGGAAGAAGAACTAGAGGCGGGAAAATATAAGCAGGTTGATAACACCAAGGAAGTGTCAATGCATCCACTGCTTCCACCTGAGGATCCATGGACCTGGACAGGTACCTGGGAAGTTTTTTGTTTAGTTGAGATGCCATCAGATCTATTTCTGAAAGTCCCCACATCTGAACAATTTGAAAAAACACATCTGGGTGGAGAGACCATTCTCCCGGATGTAAAGTCTGATGACTGAGGTAATCAGCTTCCCAACTGTCTATACCTGGGATATGATCCACAGAAATTAGACAGGAGCTGGATTACGCCCAAACAAGTATCCAAGATACTTCTTTCATAGCTTGAGGACTGTGAGTCCCACCCTGATGACATATGCCACAGTTGTGATATTGTCTGTCTGAAAACAAATGAACGGTTCTCTCTTCAACAGAGGCCAGAACTGAAGAACCCTGAGAATTGCACGGAGTTCCAAAATATTGATTGGTAATCTCGCCTCTTGAGATTTCCAAACCCCTTGTGCTGTCAGAGATCCCCAAACAGCTCCCCAGCTTGGCCAAACGAAAGAGGCCCCTAAAATTATATGATGGTGATCTAACCCCCAAGTCAGAGAAAGTCGGACATTGGGATATAAGGATATTAATTGTGATATCCTTGTATAATCCCTGCACCATTGGTTCAGCATACAAAGCTGGAGAGGTCTCATATGAAAACGAGCAAAGGAGATCGCGTCCGATGCTGCAGTCATAAGACCTAAAATTTCCATGCACATAGCTACTGAAGGGAATGACTGAGACTGAAGGTTCCGACAGGCTGCAACCAATTTCAAATGTCTCTTGTCTGTTAGAGACAAAGTCATGGACACTGAATCTATCTGGAAACCGAAAAAGGTTACCTTTGTCTGAGGAATCAAAAAACTTTTTGGTAAATTGATCCTCCAACCATGTCTTTGAAGAAACAACACTAGTTGATTCATATGAGATTCTGCAGGACATAAAGACTGAGCGAGTACCAAGATATCGTCCAAATAAGGAAATACTGCAATACCCTGCTCTCTGATTATAGAGAGTAGGGCCCCTAGAACCTTTGAAAAGATTCTTGGAGCTGTCACTAGGGAAAAAGGAAGAGCAACAAATTGGTAATGCTTGTCTAGAAAAGAGAATCTCAGGAACTGATAGTGATCTGGATGAATCAGAATATGAAGATATGCATCCTGTAAGTCTATTGTGGACATATAATGACCTTGCTGAACAAAAGGCAGAATAGTCCTTATAGTTACCATTTTAAAAGTTGGTACTCTTACATATCGATTCAAAATCTTTAGATCCAAAACTGGTCTGAATGAATGTTCTTTCTTTGGGACAATGAATAGATTTGAAGAAAACCCCAGACCCTGTTCCTGAAAGGGAACTGGAATGATTACCCCTGATAACTCCAGGTCTGAAACACACTTCAGCCTTTACTGGGTTTGCTGGAATGCGTGAGAGAAAAAAATGTTCCCAGGTCTTATTCTGAATACTATTCTGTACCCCTGAGAGACAATACTCTGAATCCAATGATTTTGGACCGAATTGATCCAAACATCTTTGAAAAATTTTAATCTGCCCCATACCAGCTTAGCACCTTCATGCGGATTTGGGGGATGGTTTTGATCTCTTAAATGGCTTGGATTTATTCCAATTTGAAGAAGGCTTCCAATTGGAAGCAGATTCCTTGGGGGAAGGATTAGGTTTCTGTTCCTTATTTTGTCGAAAGGAACGAAAATGGTTAGAAGCTTTAGATTTATCCTTAGGTCTTTTATCCTGAGGCAAAAATGCTGAGAAGTGCATATCAACGTAGAAATCTTAGCACAAACTTACTTCACCACCTCCATAGGAGGCAAAGTTTGTAAAACTGAATTATGGGTGTGGTGAGGGGTGTATTTATAGGCATTTTGAGGTTTGGGAAACTTTTCCCCTCCTGGTAGGATTGTATATCCCATACGTCACTAGCTCATGGACTCTTGCCAATTACATGAAAGAAAAAGGGGAAAAGAGGGAGGTTTTGGGCACAGCGCACATTCAAATGGTATGCTAAAACGTAACTTTTCATTAATATTTGAAATAAAAAAGTGAAAAAATGAAAAGCTATTTTATGAAAATTTTAAGACACACAGGCTTGGATTTATTCCAATTTGAAGAAGGCTTCCAATTGGAAGCAGATTCCTTGGGGGAAGGATTAGGTTTCTGTTCCTTATTTTGTCGAAAGGAACGAAAATGGTTAGAAGCTTTAGATTTATCCTTAGGTCTTTTATCCTGAGGCAAAAAAAACTCCCTTCCCCCAGTGACAGTTGAAATTATTGAATCCAACTGAGAACCAAATAATTTATTACCTTGGAAAGAAAGAGATAGCAATCTGGACTTAAAAGTCATATCAGCATTCCAAGATTTCAGCCACAAAGCTCTACTAGCTAAAATAGCTAAAGACAGATTTAACAACAATTTTGAAAATATCAAAAATGGCATCACAAATGAAATTATTAGCATGTTGAATCAACTTAACAATGCTAGACAAATCATGATCCGATACTTGTAGCGCTAAAGTTTCCAACCAGAAAGTTGAAGCAGCTGCAACATCAGCCAAAGAAAGATGACCTGAATAAAAATAAGCTTTCCTTAGATAAGATTCAAGTTTCCTATCTAAAGGATCTTTAAAAGAATACTATCCAACGTAGGAATAGTAGTACGTTTAGCAAGAGTAGAGATAGCCCCATCAACTTTGGGGATCTTTTCCCAAAACTCCAATCTAACTGCTGGCAAAGGATACAATTTTTTAAACCTTAAAGAAGGAATAAAAGAAGTACCAGGCCTATTCCATTCCTTAGAAATCATATCAGAAATAGCATCAGGAACTGGAAAAACCTCTGGAACAACCACAGGAGGTTTATAAACAGAATTTAAATGTTTACTAGTTTTAATATCAAGAGGACTAGTTTCCTCCATATCTAATGTGATCAACACTTCTTTTAACAAAGAAAGAATATACTCCATTTTAAATAAATAAGAGGATTTGTCATTGTCAATATCTGAGGCAGGATCTTCTGAATCAGATAGATCCTCATTAGAGAAGGATAATTCAGTATGTTGCTGGTCATTTGAAATTTCATCAACCGCATGAGAAGTTTTAAAAGACCTTTTACGTTTATTAGAAGGCAGACAAAGCCTTCTGAATAGAATCAGAAATAAATTATTTTAAATTTACAGGTATATCTTGTGCATTAGATGTTGAGGGAACAGCAACAGGTAATGAACTACTACTTATGTATGCATTCTCTGCATATAAAAGTTTATCATGACAATTACTGCAAACCACAGCTGGAGGTATAACCTCCACAAGTTTACAACAAATGCACTTAGCTTTGGTAGAACTGTTATGAGCCCGCAGGGTTCCAACAGTGATTTCTGAGACATGATCAGATTGAGAGATCTTGCAAATGTGAGAGAAAAAAGCAACATATAAAGCAAAATTATCAATTTCCTTATATGGCAGTTTCAGGAATGGGAAAAACAAACAGCATAGCCCTCTGACATAGAAAAAAGGCAGGAGGCAAAAAAGAATGGTGTCTTAAATAATGAAAATATTTGGTGCCAAGTATGACACACAACAAACAGAAAAACAACACACTAGCGTCATAGATGACGCAACATTGTGAAAGGACCCAGTGTCAACTAAGACGCCGGAAATGACGAAATTGTGTCAACGAACGTAACTTTGCGCCAAAAAAATTCGCGTCAACAATGACGCAATAAACTTTAGCATTTTGCGCCATTGCGAGCCTAATTCTGCCCGCAAATTTGAAAATGACAGTCAATGGAAAAAAGACTATACCCCAGGTAAGAAATACATTTTCCTAAAAAAAGCATTTCCCAGATATAAAACTGTCTGCAAAAGGAAATATACTGAAACCTGAATCATGGCTAATATAAGTACAATACATATATTTAGAACTTTATATAAATACATAAAGTGCCAAACCATAGCTGAGAGTGTCTTAAGTAATGAAAACATACTTACCAGAAGACACCCATCCACATATAGCAGATAGCCAAACCAGTACTGAAACAGTTATCAGTAGAGGTAATGGAATATGAGAGTATATATCGTTGATCTTAAAAGGGAGGTAGGAGATGAATCCCTACGACCGATAACAGAGAACCTATGAAATAGATCCCTGTGAGGAAAACCATTGCATTCAATAGGTGATGCTCCCTTCACATCCCTCTGACATTCATTGTACTCTGAGAGAAAACAGGCTTCAAAATGCTGAGAAGTGCATATCAACGTAGAAATCTTAGCACAAACTTACTTCACCACCTCCATAGGAGGCAAAGTTTGTAAAACTGAATTATGGGTGTGGTGAGGGGTGTATTTATAGGCATTTTGAGGTTTGGGAAACTTTTCCCCTCCTGGTAGGATTGTATATCCCATACGTCACTAGCTCATGGACTCTTGCCAATTACATGAAAGAAAAAGGGGAAAAGAGGGAGGTTTTGGGCACAGCGCACATTCAAATGGTATGCTAAAACGTAACTTTTCATTAATATTTGAAATAAAAAAGTGAAAAAATGAAAAGCTATTTTATGAAAATTTTAAGACACACAGGCTTGGATTTATTCCAATTTGAAGAAGGCTTCCAATTGGAAGCAGATTCCTTGGGGGAAGGATTAGGTTTCTGTTCCTTATTTTGTCGAAAGGAACGAAAATGGTTAGAAGCTTTAGATTTATCCTTAGGTCTTTTATCCTGAGGCAAAAAAAACTCCCTTCCCCCAGTGACAGTTGAAATTATTGAATCCAACTGAGAACCAAATAATTTATTACCTTGGAAAGAAAGAGATAGCAATCTGGACTTAGAAGTCATATCAGCATTCCAAGATTTCAGCCACAAAGCTCTTCTAGCTAAAATAGCTAAAGACATAGATTTAACATCAATTTTGAAAATATCAAAAATGGCATTACAAATGAAATTATTAGCATGTTGAATCAACTTAACAATGCTAGACAAATCATGATCCGATACTTGTAGCGCTAAAGTTTCCAACCAGAAAGTTGAAGCAGCTGCAACATCAGCCAAAGAAAGATGACCTGAATAAAAATAAGCTTTCCTTAGATAAGATTCAAGTTTCCTATCTAAAGGATCTTTAAAAGAATACTATCCTCCGTAGGAATAGTAGTACGTTTAGCAAGAGTAGAGATAGCCCCATCAACTTTGGGGATCTTTTCCCAAAACTCCAATCTAACTGCTGGCAAAGGATACAATTTTTTAAACCTTAAAGAAGGAATAAAAGAAGTACCAGGCCTATTCCATTCCTTAGAAATCATATCAGAAATAGCATCAGGAACTGGAAAAACCTCTGGAACAACCACAGGAGGTTTATAAACAGAATTTAAATGTTTACTAGTTTTAATATCAAGAGGACTAGTTTCCTCCATATCTAATGTGATCAACACTTCTTTTAACAAAGAAAGAATATACTCCATTTTAAATAAATAAGAGGATTTGTCAGTGTCAATATCTGAGGCAGGATCTTCTGAATCAGATAGATCCTCATTAGAGAAGGATAATTCAGTATGTTGCTGGTCATTTGAAATTTCATCAACCTTATGAGAAGTTTTAAAAGACCTTTTACGTTTATTAGAAGGCAGACAAAGCCTTCTGAATAGAATCAGAAATAAATTATTTTAAATTTACAGGTATATCTTGTGCATTAGATGTTGAGGGAACAGCAACAGGTAATGAACTACTACTTATGTATGCATTCTCTGCATATAAAAGTTTATCATGACAATTACTGCAAACCACAGCTGGAGGTATAACCTCCACAAGACATATCAACGTAGAAATCTTAGCTCAAACTTACTTCACCACCTCCATAGGAGGCAAAGTTTGTAAAACTGAATTGTGGGTGTGGTGAGGGGTGTATTTATAGGCATTTTGAGGTTTGGGAAACTTTTCCCCTCCTGGTAGGATTGTATATCCCATACGTCACTAGCTCATGGACTCTTGCCAATTACATGAAAGAAAAAGGGGAAAAGAGGGAGGTTTTGGGCACAGCGCACATTCAAATGATATGCTAAAACGTAACTTTTCATTAATATTTGAAATAAAAAAGTGAAAAAATGAAAAGCTATTTTATGAAAATTTTAAGACACACAGGCTGCCCCAAAAAAACTCCTTATAATGCCTCAAAAAAGAACTATAACCACTAGTAAAAGGAAAATATGTGTGAACCTGCCCCACAAGGGCTCCATAGCAGCTTATACTGATTTGTACATGGAGCCGGGATCCTCTGTGTTAAAAAAGTGGCAAAAAAATAAAAGGAAAAAGTATAAAACAATGAAATCAGAAGATAACGCATTTCAGCCCATATACAGGCCTTATCAAATCTTCCCCTATTGTTCCAAATACTGTTTGGGGGAGAGTGCATCAGGAAAAAGTCTGGTACAATGTCATAGTAGCAGTATTTTGTTTACAAACTGCACACATAGATAAATAGTGCCAGCTTCACACTTCTAAAGAAATCTTAGAATTAGGAGGAACGTTGGATATCTCTATGCAAAGTTTGGTCATTTTGGGACAAATTAAAGTAAGTAGGGACTTCAAGACAAAGCCCCATAGCTGAAATGATCTCACAAATCGTGGGGCAAATGCAATCACTGGTTTAGACTTAGGAACCGATGATGTAAAGTTCTCCATTATGGATACATTATCTAAGTCTCGTCATTACAGTGAGGTACCTCAAAGAATTGTAGAAAGATACATTTTAGTTTGAGAGCTGACTATCTAGCTATGCAGGGTTCTGGTGTGGAGACACACACATTGCGATGCTCAAAAAAAGCCACTAAAGGTTTTGTGTGATTTCTCTCCATGCTGATGAGTTTGTGATCATCAAGCCCCCTAGGCTTGAGCTTAGTTGGACTATGTATAATACTCACCTGAGCATCATGTTCTAAGATAGTCACATACTGTATATATGGGATTTTAATTGGTTTTAGCATTGCACTTTGTATGTACACACAAATACGATTAAAGTATAGCAAAATTAATTTATTAAAATATTTTTATGTACTTGTATTGTACAAACATGAGAAAAGCATTTATTTCAGCATCTTAATGCATACTCTACATAATAATGGTTAAAGTTCTGCTGCTAATGATCATACTTTGATGAAAACATCAACATAAAATGTATATTGGTTCAATTATGGATAAACTACTATTTAGTGTTTTTTTAACTATTATAAACCAAATTTTCATCTCTGGTCTCCTAGGTACAGTTGTAGCTTCCCTTTTTTTCTGCTCACAGAAATATGTTCTTATGGAAAAGTTTGCACCCCATATGCATAATTAAGCCATTTCCACATGCATAAGTCTAAAAAGAAACTATAAATACACAGGTGCAACAGTAAGCTATTTTTAGTGAACATCCATTTTTGCGGAAAATCATATTTTAAACAGGATGGTTAAATGAACAGATGTGTCATGTTTCCAACTGCACAGGACCCCACAAGATTAGAAATCCCTAGGTAGTTGCTACATTTTCCAAATGTTTAATCTTACTCTGAATACACTATACACATGAATTTTCTTTTTACAGTAAAGTATTTAATATAGAGTAACAACTATAAACGTCCATGTTTATTAACAAAATTACGCACAGCATGAAATCCAGTAAATTGTTTCTAGTGTTTAGGTGTTTTATGGAAATTAAGTATGCATTGTCCATAAGAGTACTTGTAAATAAAATGTTATTTTTTATGGATTTACTTGAGCTATATTTTGAAAGGTTTGTAATATTATGTTTTTCATTTAATTTTGTTTAGATATGGCATTTAATTAACCCACTGTTATCTCATATGTTTATGTACAATATTATACATTGTCATCTGCTGTAAAAGTAATCATATGCTTAGAAGAATGTGTCAAAATTATTTCATTTAATTATACTAAACAAATATGTTTTAATTGTTGATATGCTCATATTTTTACAAAAACTCAATAGCTCAAAACATTTTTTATAAGGAAAATCTTCTTACATTTTAAAGGTAGCTAGTTCAATTAAAACTGTATGACATTTTTGTATATTATTCTTACTAATACTTTCTGTCAAATTAAAAACCAAAATAAAAAAATAATCATTTTAATTTACCATTAGTGATTTTCATGGAATATGTAGTTTAATATTTGTCACTAGTGTCTGATTAAAAAGTACATATTTTCTCTAGATAGGAAATATGTTTAAGTGGACTATAATAATTCGAATAAATAATTATTCATTCTTAAAAACGTATTAAAGTTACTTAAGTATGGAAATCTAAAGAATTTTATTATTCTCAGTAAGACTGAAAAAATTGTGCATTATAGGTATCAAGAATACTAATATTATTTCATTATGTTCATATTTATAAATCCATCTAAAACTAATTGCTATGTAATTGTATTGATTATTAATATGACATTTATTAATGTACTCTCTATCTACTATTGAAGGGAAAATGAATAATATTTTTATATTTAAGTATTCTACACCTATGATGTATAAAAGAAAATGTCAATGTTGTTCATTTTTCATATTGTACATACATTTACTATTGTACTAATAATTACTTTCTGATTTATTATATGAGAAGTGGTCAATGAGAACGTGGCTTCGATTTATCAAAGGTCTTGCAGACCTGATCCGCCAGTGCGGATCAGGTCCGTAAGACCTCGCTAAATGCGGAGAGCAATATGCTCTCCCCATTTAACATTGCACAAGCAGCTCACAAGAGCTGCTGGTGCAACGCCGCCCCCTGCTGCCAATCGACCATCAGCAGGGAGCTGTCAATCAACCCGATCGTACTCGATCGAGTTGATTTCCGGTGATTCCTGTCCGCCAGCTCAGAGCAGGCGGACAGGGTTATGGAGCAGCGGTCTTTAGACCGCTGCATCATAACTTGTGTTTCTGGCGAGTCTGAAGACTCGCCAGAAACACGGCCCTTTAAGCTCCGTATGGAGCTTGATAAATATGGGCCCATGTGCGATTTTAGCAGCTATTAAATAAAATGTTCAACGTAATTCAAGAAGGAGGTATAACGTGCTACAGGGACAGTAAAATGCACATGGAAAGGCTGTATTTATATTTTATTTATTTATTTGCCTGAAAAATGTAAGTAAACTATATTTATTTTTACAAAATACATGTTTCTGTATAACTGGTTAAAAAAAATTAAGAAAAAAAATACTTTTGTGTCTCTTTAAGATTCATTATTTTGTAAGTCTCAATGGAAACTCTAGAACAAGTTTATAAAAGAAAGTGGACCAGATTGCAAGGGTCATGATATTTGTTTCGCTCTTGTGCTAACTGCACTCAAAGTAAAAATGATCATGGCCGCTTTAGCCCACCTATTATAAGTTGAAAGTAAAAAGTTAGCACACAAGCAAAAGACTTAACTTCAGGGGGCCCATTTATCAAAGGGCTTGCGGACCTGATCCGACACTGTGGATCAGGTCCGCAAGACCTCGCTAAATGTGGAGAGCAATACGCTCTCCGCATTTAACATTGCACCAGCAGCTCACAAGAGCTGCTGGTGCAACGCCGCCCCCTGCTGACTCGCGGCCAATCGGCCGCCAGCAGGGAGCTGTCAATCAACCCGATCGTATTCGATCGGGTTGATTTCCGGCGATTCCTGTCCGCCTGCTCAGAGCAGGCGGACAGGGTTATGAAGCAGCGGTCTTTAGACCGCTGCTTCATAAGTTGTGTTTCTGGCGAGTCTGAAGACTCGCCAGAACACGGCCCTTCAAGCTCCGTACGGAGCTTGATAAATGGGCCTGCAGGACTTAGGATACCACGACCACACTAACTTCTTTTCCCCCTAGACTACTATGGAGTGTATTAAAAAAAACAAAAAACAGTTATCACTTGCTCACTAACTTCACACGGCACTAGACCCCCTGCACTAAAGCCAAGGGTGCATTTATTTAAAAACGTGAAGTATTTATATTCAAAACACATTAAAACACATAAAAAATAAATAGCAATTATATTGAATGCTTAAAGGTATTTGACAGGGAAGGGCTCATAAGTATGTATATACATATATGTGTATTTATGTGTTTATAAGTTTATATATGTATGAATGTGTGCACATCCATATTTACACAAATAAACACATGTATACACACATATATATATATATATATATATATATATATATATATATATATATACATACAAACAGTTGTAATCAACATTATTCAACCCCCATTGCAAATCAGGTTTATTGTGAAAATGTACAGACTTTCAGCTGTTTGCAATGAACAACCCAAACAAAAGCAATTGAAATAGCTCAACACAAAAAATGCTGCAAGTGGTTTCCCCAAATTTAACTGAAAATTCAACTTGTAATGAATTCTGCAGTCTCAAAATGATTCAACCCCTTCATGGCAAGCATCTTTTCTAATAAGTAGAGCACCCTTTTTCTGTTATAACCTGCTGCAAATGAGATGCATAGCCAGACACTATCTTCTGGCAGCGTTCCTGAGGAATCTTAGCCCATTCTGCATGAGCTATGGCCTCCAATTCAGTCATTTTCTTGGGTTTGTGTGCTGCAACCACCTTCTTCAAATTCCACCAGAGTCTTTCTATGGAGTTTAAGTGAGGTGACTGTGATGACCTCTGTAGAATCTTCAAGGGCTTCTTCTTAGACCAAGCCTTGGTGTAATTTGAGGTATGCTTGGGATCATTGTCCTGTTGGAAGGTCCAATGACACTCAAGCTTCCTCTTCCTCACAGATACCTTAAATTTTTCTCCTAGGATTTCATGATACTTTAATTAATCTATCTTGCCTTCCACATGCTGCAGGTTTCCAGTGCCAGAGGATGCAAAGCAGCCCCAGAGCATCATTGAGCCACAACCATGCTTAACTGTAGGCAGAGCGTTCTTTTTAGAGTATGCTTCATTCTACTTCCTCCAGACATACATCCATCGGTCCAAAAAGTTCCAGTTTTGTTTCATCGCTCCACAGAACAGAATCTCAAAACTTCTGTGGCTTATTTATATGATTTTGAGCATATTGGAGCCAACTTTTCTTGTGCCATTTGGGTTAGCAGTGGTGTACGTCTTGGAGTTTTGGCATGGAAACCTTCTCCATCTGGTACGCACCTTACTGTGCAAATTGAAACTTCAGTGCCTGTTGCTACCATGTCTTGCTGGAGATCTTTTGCAGTACCTTGAGGGTTTTTCTCCACCTGCCTTTTGAGAAATCTAGTTGCAGCCGTTGATAGCTTCCTTGTTCTGCCCTGTCCAGGTAGTGTAACCATTATCCCTTTAACTTTGAACTTGCGAACTATGCTTCCAACTGTGTCTCTAGGAACATTCAATACCTTTGCTATCTTTTTGTATCCTGTTCCTTGTTGTGAAGGGTGATGATCTCTTCTCTTATCTTTTTTGGGCCATTCTTTTGACTAAGCCATATTTCTAACATGCAGTTAAACATGTCACTCAACAAACCTTTAGCCAGTTCAGGTATTTCATATGTTCTAGCTCAAGCAACACCTGTTTTGCATATTTGTGCTGTTGTGAGGGATTCTATTGAGGGGGTTGAATAATTTTGAGACTGCAGAATTCATAAAAATCTGCATTTTCAGTTGAATTTGGGGAAATCAGTTGAAGCATTCATTATTTTGGACAAACAGTTGAAAGTCTTTAGATTTTACACAATAAACCCGATTTGCAATGGGGGTTGAATAATTTTGGTTACAACTGTAAATATATATATATATATATATATATATATATATATATATATATATATATATATATATATATAGTTGGCTGTTCTTAACCTTTGGGGGTAAATGCGTTTTAACCAATGACTTGTAATGCCAAGTTGCGAGCAAATGTTAGCACGGTCCAGTGATATCGCGTATTGCATCCAATGCTATTGTTAGGGCGTCACTTGTAATCTGGCCCATAAATGGTAAAAAATATTTAACTTCTCAAGCAGAACACATTTTAAAATAATGTTTTGTAACCATTAAAGGTTGGACAAAACAAATTAGCACAGCTTCAAGCTGTTCTCAAATCTATATAAAAACATATTTTGCATTTATTTTTGCATGGTTTTTCCAGTTTTCAATATCAGCTTTGACCACTTTCACCCCATTCTAATTCTAACTAGTCACCTAAATATCTTCAGTACCAAAATTCTGTCCAAGCGATTCAGTTATATTGTCTCTACAAATGAAAAGTCTTTCTTAAACCATGAATAAGCAAAGAAAAAATACTTTACACTATTGTAGTGCAATTACTTTAAATTCGTAAAATTATCAAATTTTTTAGAGAATATAATTTTAGCACTCCCAACTCTGCAAATCTGTGTTTAACCCCAACAAATAGCTAAAACACATAATTAAAGTACCACCTTGGTGCCTTAGAGAACTAATGGTCTCCAGCATGACTGGCAATGTCATGCAACTGCCACTAATGATTGTCTTACCAGCCAAATCTGCTCAGGACAAACGTTCTGTGCTGTACCCAAGAGGTAGTTCAACTACGTGTTTAATCCTTTTGTGGGGTTAAACACAGAGACTTGTATGGTCAGTGTTTTTTTAAATACTTGCTTATATATATAATTTCAACCAAGCATTATTAATACAATCCAAAGTTTCAAAATATGAAAAATACAATTTAAATTAAGTCTGTTTATAAACTGTTCTGTTTTATAACTTTTTGAAGTGTTTGTTTGACTTATTTTCCCCTTTTTTTACCCCCCACCTTTTGAAATAGATAAACAAAAGAGTCAGTATAGAGAACACGAGATACAACATTTCAAGTGCAAAATTAACTGATAAAAAGTGACAACTAATTGTGCTTTTCTAGTCTTATCAATAAAATGACTTTCAAATACATTTTTCAATTCTTTATTTTTAACATTTATCAGCTTTTGTATTATTATTTTTTTTGTTAATCACACACGGCTAGATTTAGAGTTCTGCGGCCAAAGGGGTGCGTTAGCTACGCGTGCTTTTTTTCTCCCGCACCTTTTAAATACCGCTGGTATTTAGAGTTCACAGAAGGGCTGCGTTAGGCTCCAAAAAGGGAGCGTATAGCATATTTACCGCCACTGCAACTCTAAATTCCAGCGGTGCTTACGGACGCGGCCAGCTTCAAAAACGTGCTCGTGCACGATTCCCCCATAGGAAACAGTGGGGCTGTTTGAGCTGAAAAAAACAAAAAAGCAGCGTTCAGCTCCTAACGCAGCTACATTGTTTCCTATGGGGAACACTTCCTATGTCTGCACCTAACACCCTAACATGAACCCCGAGTCTAAACACCCCTAACCTTACACTTATTAACCCCTAATCTGCTGCCCCCGCTATCGCTGACCCCTGCATATTATTATTAACCCCTAATCTGCCGCTCCGTACACCGCCGCAACCTATATTACATTATCCCTATGTACCCCTAATCTGCTGCCCCTAACACCGCCGACCCCTATATTATATTTATTAACCCCTAATCTGCCGCCCCCAATGTCGCCTCCACCTACCTACACTTATTAACCCCTAATCTGCCGACCGGATCTCACCGCTACTATAATAAATGTATTAACCCCTAATCCGCCTCACTCCCGCCTCAATAACCCTATAATAAATAGTATTAACCCCTAATCTGCCCTCCCTAACATCGCCGACACCTAACTTCAAGTATTAACCCCTAATCTGCCAACCGAAGCTCACCGCTACTCTAATAAATTGTTTAACCCCTAAAGCTAATTCTAACCCTAACCCTAACACCCCCCTAAGTTAAATATAATTTTATTCTAACAAAATAAATTAACTCTTATTAAATAAATTATTACTATTTAAATCTAAATACTTACCTGTAAAATAAACCCTAATATAGCTACAATATAAATTATAATTATATTGTAGCTATTTTAGGATTAATATTTATTTTACAGGCAACTTTGTATTTATTTTAACCAGGTACAATAGCTATTAAATAGTTAATAACTATTTAATAGCTACCTAGTTAAAATAATTACAAATTACCTGTAAAATAAATCCTAACCTAAGTTACAATTAAACCTAACACTACACTATCAATAAATTAATTAAATAAAATGCCTACAATTATCTACAATTAAACCTAACACTACACTATCAATAAATAAATTAAATACAATACCTACAAATAAATACATTTAAATAAACTAACTAAAGTACAAAAAATAAAAAAGAACTAAGTTACAAAAAATAAAAAAAATATTTACAAACATTAGAAAAATATTACAACAATTTTAAACTAATTACACCTACTCTAAGCCCCCTAATAAAATAACAAAGCCCTCCAAAATAAAAAAATGCCCTACCCTATTCTAAATTAAAAAAGTTCAAAGCTCTTTTACCTTACCAGCCCTGAAAAGGGCCATTTGCGGGGCATGCCCCAAATAATTCAGCTCTTTTGCCTGTAAAAAAAAACATACAATACCCCCCCCAACATTACAACCCACCACCCACATACCCCTAATCTAACCCAAACCCCCCTTAAATAAACCTAACACTAAGCCCCTGAAGATCTTCCTACCTTATCTTCACCATGCCAGGTTCACCGATCCGTCCACCGAAGTCTTGATCCAAGCCTCCGAAATCTTGATCCAAGCCCAAGCGGGGGCTGAAGAGTGACGTCCATCCTCCGGCTGAAGTCTTGATCCAAGCGGGCAGAAGAGGACATCCGGACCGGCAAATATCTTCATCCAAGCCGCATCTTCTATGTTCTTCAATCAATGACGACCGGCTGATCTTCAAGACCTCCAGCGCGGATCCATCCATCTTCACCAACGACTTCCCGATGAATGACGGTTCCTTTAAGGGACGTCATCCAAGATGGCGTCCCTCGAATTTCCGATTGGCTGATAGGATTATATCAGCCAATCGGAATTAAGGTAGGAAAATTCTTATTGGCTGATGGAATCAGCCAATCAGATTCAAGTTCAATCTGATTGGCTGATCCGATCAGCCAATCAGATAGAGCTCGCATTCTATTGGCTGTTCGACGGACGCCATCTTGGATGACATCATTTAAAGGAACCGTCATTCGGCGAGTAGGCGTAGGTAGAAGAGGATGGATCCGCGTTGGCTGGAAGATGATGGCTCCGGAAGAAAGAAGATTGAAGATGCCGCTTCATAGAAGACGTTATCCCGATGATGGACTTCTTCAACGCCCGCTTGGATCAAGACTTCAGCCCGATGATGGATTTCTTCAGCCGCCGCTTGGATCCAGACTTCAGGCGGAGGATGGACGTCACTCTTCAGCCCCCCCTTGCGCTTGGATGAAGATTTCGGAGGGTCTTCTGGACAGATCGGGACCCGGTGTGGTGAAGACAAGGTAGGGAGATCTTCAGGGGCTTAGTGTTAGGTTTATTTAAGGGGGGTTTGGGTTAGATTAGGGGTATGTGGGTGGTGGGTTGTAATGTTGGGGGGGTATTGTATTTTTTTTTTTTACAGGCAAAAGAGCTGAATTCTTTGGGGCATGCCCCGCAAAGGGCCCTTTTCAGGGCTGGTAAGGTAAAAGAGCTTTTCTATTTTAATTTTAGAATAGGGTAGGG
This sequence comes from Bombina bombina, assembly GCF_027579735.1. Lineage (NCBI taxonomy): Eukaryota > Metazoa > Chordata > Amphibia > Anura > Bombinatoridae > Bombina > Bombina bombina. The sequence continues at coordinate 920,701,222 of NC_069504.1, forward strand.
CATTTTTTTTATTTTGGGGGTCTTTGTTATTTTATTAGGGGGCTTAGAGTAGGTGTAATTAGTTTAAAATTGTTGTAATATTTTTCTAATGTTTGTAAATATTTTTTTATTTTTTTTAACTTAGTTCTTTTTTATTTTTTGTACTTTAGTTTATTTAAATGTATTTATTTGTAGGTATTGTATTTAATTAATTTATTGATAGTGTAGTGTTAGGTTTAATTGTAGATAATTGTAGGTAGTTTATTTAATTTATTTATTGATAGTGTAGTGTTAGGTTTAATTGTAACTTAGGTTAGGATTTATTTTACAGGTAATTTGTAATTATTTTAACTAGGTAACTATTAAATAGTTATTAACTATTTAATAGCTATTGTACCTGGTTAAAATAAATACAAAGTTGCCTGTAAAATAAATATTAATCCTAAAATAGCTACAATATAATTATTATTTATATTGTAGCTATATTAGGGTTTATTTTACAGGTAAGTATTTAGCTTTAAATAGGAATAATTTATTTAATAAGAGTTAATTTATTTTGTTAGAATAAAATTATATTTAACTTAGAGGGGTGTTAGGGTTAGGGTTAGAATTAGCTTTAGGGGTTAAAAAATGTATTATAGTAGCGGTGAGCTCCGGTCGGCAGATTAGGGGTTAATACTTGAAGTTAGGTGTCAGCGATGTTAGGATCTGCGGTATGGAAAAGTCGCGGCTGCAAAGTGAGCGTTAGACCCTTTCCTGACTGACTTCAAATACCAGCGGGCGGTAAAAACCAGCGTTAGGAGTCTCTAACGCTGGTTTTGACGGCTACCGCCCAACTCTAAATCTAGCCGACTATAGGTTTCTGACATTTTCTCTTTAGGATAATATGGTTTTGTCATTTTCCGATTGATTTTTTAATCTTTTTTGGAACTCAGCAAAAAGAACAGCATGGTTTAACCATCTAACAAAGCTTTAGAACCTACATTAATATTATGTTCCTCAAAGACATCTAAGAAAAAATCTATATTTTGCTGATGTTGGATAATATAACATAGAGGATCGTTGTATTTTAAATCCCAATAGGAGAACTGTTAACACTGTGTGCAAGGGAAATGTAAGGATAATTTAAAACTTCAAGTTACATTGAAAAGACTATTTATTGTTACTAGTGAACTAAATATGTCTGCAATTGTATCTGATGTTTTATAGATAGATAGATAGATAGATAGATAGATAGATAGATAGATAGATAGATAGATAGATGATAGATAGATAGAAGATAGATAGGTGGACTGTAGAAATTGGCTTGAGATGTTAAAATATTAAAATATGAATGCAACTCACATTACATTATCCTAAATAGAATTATAGAATTCATATCACAACATGAATGGATTGTGTTAGAAGAAAAGTTATTAATAAACATGTCATCTTAGTGAATATATATATATATATATATATATATATATATATATATATATATATATATATATATATATATATATATATATATTAATAACTGAGTCTTTGAAGAAATATGATATAAGTGTGGTTTACATTATTTTTAGCTTTACATAGGATATATGTGGATCGGTCTTTGTGTCCAGTGGAGTCCAATGGAGTCATCAGACTACAGATTTTACTTGCTGGAAGGTGGGCATCAATTTTAACATACCTTTTATCAATGAACTTGGTCATCCTAAGACTTGTTTATTAAGATCTCTAAAAACTCTTACTGCTACACGATAGATTACTTTAGAAACAATGACTATATTGCCTGCAGTTTGTCTCCATGATTTAAATTGTTGGAGTAGATTCTTGAAAGCTTACCAGCTTGGAGTGAAATCATTTTACAGACTTCAGGCAAGATATCTGTATTTTCTGTAAGAAAATAGTTGGCCCTGAGAAGTCACTGCAAAGTATGTCTGTATTTTCCAATAAAGCCCTGTGAAAAAGCAGCACCGTGTAAAGTTGAATGGGAGTACCCATTCAATTATTTAAATAACACATACAATTGAAATTGCAATGTTTTAATAGAAATTCAAATTGCATTTGCTTCTTTTTTTCATTTGCAGCTTAAAAACAGAACGAAAAACTGTAATTTATAATAGATAAAGAAAATGATACAAAGTGTGTATAAATTTATTTTATACAAATTAAAATCATGTACAAGTTAAAAAAAAACATAGTCTGAGTTTCAGTTGGTAGTGTTCATCTTCTCTGACTGGCCAATAGCTGTTAAAATGGCTGCCAAAAAAGGTATTATCTTGTGGCTCTTCACAAAGATGTCCAATTTTCATTTTGTTCTCTTTCTATAGATTTCAATTAGTCATCAAACGTTAATTATTGAAGCTACTAACAGTTTTTACCTAAGCGAATTCTGATTTAAGTTTTCAAAAATGTATGTCTACCTCTAATAGGTGTAAAGGGAAAACAATCTTAAACACTTTTAAAACATGTAAAACACATATAAATTAAAAATATATGAATATATAAGAATGATGTTGACCCTAATACTTTATATACAAAAGGTACTTACAAAAATGTATCTAAAATATAAATAACTTCTATATATAACATGATATATATATATATATAGAATCCAAACAGAATGCACTCCTGAAGTACCAGTGTTAATGCCCTGTGTGCTGCTCATACATTCATATATCGCCAAACAGAAAAGCACTCCAAGGGACTTGTAAAGACAGTCACTTTTTAATATGAACATTTTCGGATCGATGCGATCTGTCCTCAAACATACAAAGAACCATTCTTTGTATGTTTGGGGACGGATCGCATCGATCCGAAAACATGGAGCAGGTGAAGTATAACTTTTTACACAGAACTTACTCTGCTAAGCTGAGGAGATTGTGAGGTAAAATATCTTCCTTTTTTACATAGAGATGCTCAGGTGATATTTTCCTGTCAGCTTTTTACAGTTATACTGCATTAGTTTCAAGTGTTTTAGCATATGAGTATTATGTCCCTTTAAATATTTTTACATGGTTAGTGCACCTGAGATGATCAAATATGAAGGTAACAGACGCTAACCAAGTGATTTATTTCTTTGGGTTAGAGTTGCTAAGCATGCTCTGGGACTACTTTTCTTATAAAAACAACCAAATTGTAAACTATGAAATGAAAATATGGCTAGGGTTATGTGCTTGTTAAAAAGAATGCGGAAGTAACCCTATAAGGAAAATAAAGCAGTACGTGCTTTACACTAGCTGCATTTAATTATACTTTTTGGGTTTTATTTTAATATTTGCAATGTAAGCTCAACCAAAGTCTACAAAGTCTAAATGGATTAAAATATAAAGAATAAAGTCTAAACATAATACAACTCATAAAAGTAAATCTGATTAAAATTAAAAGAAATACAAAATACTATATTGTCATTGTAATGCCATTTGTGTTTGAGTCCAAACAAATTAAACATCCTAAATATTCATAGGCTGTGATCCATCAGTACTAGCATCAGTTAGGACAATGTGTATCTTTAAATAGTTATTGACAAATAGCTGCTGGAGATTAAGGTAATGCAAAAAAAGCCCTAGTTATGTGGCACATTCAGACACGCTGGGTTGTACTAGAATTTAGACCAGAAAACAGAAAGGTCAAACAGTCCAAGGTCATCCATAAAAATACTAAACCAGCAAACAAAAGGATAGTGGATTAATGCAGGTAATGGTCAGATTGCAAGGAGGTCAAGCAGAAGAACAAAATCAGCAGACAAAGTTCAAGTTTCCAGGCTTTCAGGCAAAGTAGCAAATTAGCAGGCAAAGGGATTGCCAGAGTTCAGGCTAAGGTCAGGTTTTCAGGCTTTCAGTTATAATACCAAATTAACAGACAAGAAGGGAAATCTATATTCAGAAAAAATGTCAGGTCACCAAGTTATTATTCCCGACAGCTACATCCTCAAAGAATACTCTAATAAATTAACATTATCATTAGCTAGATGATAACACTGAGAGGGACAGACACAGGAAAAACTCCTCTGAATTTGAAATTTGGAAGGAGTACAGTAGGAGTACAGTAGGTTTAGTAATAATAAAAAAAAAACACTAGAAGTTAAACAGTAATGCATTGTGCCTCTTTTACATCCAGAAGTATATGTTAAGCCCCTCATTGAGACAAAGTAACATGCCAATTTCTAGATTTCTGTAATGGACCTGAATAGTACTGAAAGCTATTAATAGACAATGAAACCTGTGTCAGGACATTTTGAGAATCTATTCCATTATCTTATTCATGTACAAGGCCGGATTGGCCTACCAGGGTACCAGGAAATTTCCTAGTGGGCTGCAGCAGCTGGGGCTGAAAGTTACAATTTAAAGGGATGATTAATGGATGCAATTGGGTTGTAGGGATTCTATATAACTACAATCTGGTACTTTATTTTAAATATAAAATAATATAATATAATTCTGAAAAAAAATATTGGGGGAAGGAGAATCCCAGTAATTCCTTTTGATAAAAATGAGGTGTGGCATTCTACTGACTCAAATAAAAATAGGGCTGGTCTCCAAAGTTTACAGGGCTGCTTTTTATTCCCAGTCCTCCCCTGTTAATGTATAGCTCCTTTAAGAATGTCATCTAAAGCACTGGCAGTTATAATAAGGTTTTGGAAGGTCACTATACACCGCAATTAATTAACATTGCAACACTCAAACTAAATCAAGTGTAAGTTTATAATACAATCCCTTGTTTACATGTCTTTATCCAGGAAAAGAAGAATGACAGATGGAGAAGGAGATTTAAAGGAGGAAATCAGGAATATGTTGTAGACCATTACCAGCGCTTATGACTTACAACCTTTGTTAGAACCCCAAATTCCAAGATCAAGAACCACCCCAGGTTTTAAATTCTCCAAACATTTTTATATATGTACTTTTCAATAGAAACAGTGGGCAACCTTACCTGAGCTAATTTGAATCTAGGCCTACAATTCTGAAAAAAACAACAACACTATACTTACTTAAAGGGACACTCAAGTCAAAATTAAACTTTCATGATTCAGTTAGAGCAGCAATTTTAAACAACTTTCCAATTTACTTCCATTAACAAAATGTGCACAGTCTTTTTATATTTACACTTTTTGAGTCACCAACTCCTACTGAGCATGTGCAAGAATTCACAGCATATACGTATATGCATTTGTGATTGGCTGATCGCTGTCACATGATACAGGGGGAGTGGAAATAGACATAACTTTGCAATGTATTTAACAAAAATCTACTTCTCATGTGAAGTTCAGACTAAGGGCACCATGTACTAAGAGGCGGGCGGACAGCTTCTTAACTCGCGAAGCTGTCCGCCCGCCTCCGCAACACATGGGCAGTGGATCTATTGATCCGCTTGCCCGTATGTATCATTACACACTCATCGGAGTGTGTAATGCCCGCCCCTTCAATCGCACAACCAATCACGCGTCTGAAGGGGCTGTCAATCACCGAGTGCGAGCATGCTCTCAGTGATTTTGTTTCGCCACCTAAGAGGTGGCGTAGGGTGTAGGAAGCAGCGGTCTAATGACTGCTGCTTCTTACATTGCGGGAAGCAGGCTCGCATATGCGAACCTGCCCCGCAAAGGCTCCGGAGCAGCTTTCGCTGCTTCGTACATGGAGCCCTAAGTGCTATTGCATTGTCTACTTATCATGCATTTGTTGATTATACAAATCTACTGTATTGACTGGTCCTTTAAGTTGTTAAGTTTATTCCAGATACATGTCAATAAAATAGCAGTGTAACTGAATCTAATGCTTACATGGACACTGTACTCAAATATGTTTTGTCACTCATTAAAAATACTAAGTGAAAGCTTTTTAAATTTTCAAGTAATACAATAGTACTTTCCCCTAATCGGCATTGGTTGATAGTTACTATCTACTAATGCTTATGGACAGATAGATACTCCCTATTAATAATAATTGGTTGAAAGGTACTTTCTGCTAATGTATGTTCAGCATCAATTGGAAGTACATATAAGCCAGTGAGCAGTAGAATAAAGGAAGTCTACAACTGATACTGGTATATTGGTTTAAATTTAAAATGTTTTGTTTTTTTATGAGTGAATAACAGAACATTTTTGAGTACAGTATCCTTTAACTCTTTTACAATTTTCCAACTCAAGCTACTCTATCAGAGCTTAGTAAATTTAAAGGGCCATAGTACACTAGATTTTTCTGTGCATAAATGTTTTGTAGATAATCCATTTATATAGGCCATCTGGGAGTGTTTTTGTAAGAATATATAGTTTTGCTTATTTTTTTAACCCCTTAATGACCACAGCACTTTTCCATTTTCTGACCGTTTGGGACCAAGGCTATTTTTACATTTCTGCAGTGTTTGTGTTTAGCTGTAATTTTACTCTTACTCATTTACTGTACCCACACATATTATATACCGTTTTTCTCGCCATTAAATGGACTTTCTAAAGATACCATTATTTTCATCATATCTTATAATTTACTATAAAAAAAATATAAAATATGAGGAAAAAATGGAAAAAAACACACTTTTTCTAACTTTGACCCCAAAATCTGTTACACATCTGCAACCACCAAAAAACACTCATGCTAAATAGTTTCCAAATTTTGTCCTGAGTTTAGAAATACCCAATGTTTACATGTTCTAGCGCTAGTTACATTGGAACACTGATATCTTCCAGGAATCCCTGAATATCCATTGACATGTATATATTTTTTTTTAGAAGACATCCCAAAGTATTGATCTAGGCCCATTTTGGTATATTTCATGCCACCATTTCACCGCCAAATGCGATCAAATAAAAAAAATTGTTCACTTTTTCACACATTTTGTTACAAACTTTAGGTTTCTCACTGAATTTATTTACAAACAGCTCGTGCAATTATGGCACAAATGGTTGTAAATGCTTCTTTGGAATCCCCTTTTTTCATAAATAGCAGACATATATGGATTTGGTGTTGCTTTTTGGTAATTAGAAGGCCGCTAAATGCCACTGCGCACCACACATGTATTATGCCCAGCAATGAAGGGGTTAATTAAGGAGCATGTAGGGAGCTTGTAGGGTTAATTTTAGCTTTATTGTAGTGTAGTAGACAACCCTAAGTATTGATCTAGGCCCATTTTGGTATATTTCATGCCACCATTTCAACGCCAAATGCGATTAAATTAAAAAAAAAGTAAAATTTTTCACAATTTTAGGTTTCTCACTGAAATCATTTACAAACAGCTTGTGCAATTATGGCACAAATGGTTGTAAATGCTTCTCTGGGATCCCCTTTGTTGAGAAATAGCAGACATACATGGCTTTGGCATTGCTTTTTGGTAATTTGAAGGCCGCTAAATGCCGCTGCGCATCACACGTGTATTATGGCTAGCAGTGAAGGGGTTAATTAGGTAGCATGTAGGGAGCTTGCAGGGTTAATTTTAGCTTTAGTGTAGAGATCAGCCTCCCACCTGACACATTACACCCCCTGATCCCTCCCAAACAGCTCTCTTCCCTCCCCCACCCCACAATTGTCCCCGCCATGTTAAGTACTGGCAGAAAGTCTGCCAGTACTAAAAAAAAAAGCTATCCTTGATAAAAAATAAATAAAAAAAAGGCATATTTACATATGCTGCTCTGGAGGATCCCCCCTTAGCCCCCAACCTCCCTGATACCCCCCAAACAGCTCTTTACCCATCCCCCTCTAACTTATTAGTATCCATCTTTGGTACTGGCAGCTGTCTGCCAGTACCCAGTTTATAGTAAAACATGTTTTATTATTTTTTTTTTTAATAATTTTCTGTAGTGTAGCTTGGCCCCCCCCCAAAAGACCAACCCACCACCCCTCCCAGATCTCTCAGATCTACATATATTTAAATATATTTGGCAATCACTGCCACTTTTCTCCCATCATTTTTCTGTAGTGTAGCAGTTCCCACCTGCTTCCTACCCCCGCGCGCTCACCCTCGTGCGCACCCGGCGTTCCCGCCCACGATCCCGCCCCCCTCCACATCATACGGCCCATCGATGGCTGCCCACCCGCCTCCCAGACTGGCTCCCACCCACCAACGAAACCAGCCATCGATGTCCGGTACAGAGAGGGCCACAGAGTGGCTCTCTCTGCATCGGATGGCCAAGGGGGGTTATTGCAGGATGCCTCGATGTTGAGGCATCACTGTAATAACCGGAAAGCAGCTGGAAGCGAGCAGGATCACTTCCAGCTGCTTTCCAGACCAAGGACGTACGTCACACGTCCTCGGTCATTAACTGTATTTTTTTTGAGGACGTGTGGCGTACGTCCTTGGTCGTTAAGGGGTTAATAACATTGTGCTTATTTTCAGACTTCTAATCAAGCCCCAAAGTTTTAGATGTATACCAAATCCTGTGTGTATAATCTGTCTTTTCATATGCAGGGAAGGGGAGCGAGTCTGCTGTTCCAGTTTTCCCAGTCCCTTTCATTGGGCATCATAGCCTTATCTCATCAACAGTGCTAAACTGGGAGCTTCTAAGTAGTTTTTAAAAAGTTTGATACTGGATTTTTGGATCAGTATCTGCGCATATTATTATTTATAGTATTGTATATTACATGCAGTTATATGAATATACTGTCCCTGTAAGGTACTGAGTGATTGTCAGCCAAGCTTTACAAACAAGAGGGTCATTCTGTTATAAACAGTAGAATAGTTGCATTTTGTGTAATAAATTGAGACCCTTCACGGTGAGGGAAGAGGTTAACCACAAACTAATAAAGCATCAGCGCCACATTGAAACTAACGTGCTTCAGCTGTCAGATTTCATTTAACTCAATTAAATATTTATACAGTGCAATATTGAGGCTAAGGAAAAAACCAGTTGATAACATCTAAAAAAGTAGAACAGCAATGCTTGAATCTACATTAGGCATTCTGCCACTTACCAACATGAAAAGTGACTTAACAGGTATTTGTTCACGGAAATGGGTAAAAAATAAAAACGCATCAGAATTTAATGGGTATTAAAAGCCACTTATAAAATCATAGAACAATTTTCTATTTCTGTAGATATTTTATAAGTATTAGATACATAAATATTACATGTATTTTAAAGTTGTTTTCTAAATTGCATTATGCATCTGTAAAATGGAAAGTCAATTCTTAATTAATTTGTTAAATATAACGTTAACCAATTCATGCTGAAGTTCTAGCATTAAAAGTGTATTTCCAGTAGAGATGTGCATTTGTTTAATTACAAATGCACATTCGTAACCAAAAACGGATTTTCATTTTGTTTTGACAAAACAAAAATCAGAATGAATGTTTCAATAAAAAAATATGTATTAATTTGTTTCCTTTATTTTTTTTTTTTTTTTGGGGGGGGTTATACTTAGCTTTTGTGTACTGGAGAGCCACACTAATCTGATCCTCTACTTGCCAGAACCATGGCCGCACTAAGCCTCCTGTTAGTGCAGCGTTAATTAAGGTCCTGGGAGCCAAGCACATTTAAGCGTGGCCGTGGCTCTTACAAGAAGAGGATCAGGTTAGCACGCTTACCAAAGCGCAAAAGGTAAGTATAAAGCTACAAGTGATTTTTTTCACCTGTATCTTTAAACATTTCCATTTAAACAAATGTAAATGTTTAACTAAAATTCAGTATTTCTTTTGTTTTAAACTGAACGAATTCTGAATAGTGCAGTCAACGAATATTTGTGCAAATTAATTTCCTTGAATTTCTTTGCTGTACATGTCTAATTTCCTGCACATTTATAACATATACTGGAAAGCTTATCTAATAGATTCCTTTAGGGGAGGAATTGAGAGACAGTTGTCTTAGTGTTAGTATGTAAAATATAGCTGCATCATTTTTATATGTTACTAGATATCCTTGCATCTAATAAAATTATTGTTTGTTTTATAGAGCAAAATGTTATTATTTATACGTGGGTATGTTAAGAAAGAAATGCATAATTGACAAGTAATTTGTTTTTAAACAGTATACATACAGTATATCATAATAATTATAATATTGTAGAGTCATGTCATATTCTAAATCATGTGGACTATATAATGGACCTTAAATGCTTTTTATCTAATCTCCCACAGCCTAGAATTATGTATGTGTGCCTAAGCCATAGATGTATTGTGCAGCAGTTTACTAGGCTGCACACAATGTACACTGCTTATGGGCATTGTGTGGTTGTAATATGATTGCGTGAAGAATTTGAACATAAATTCACATTACTATTTTGTCTCTTCCCATTGCACAGAACACTTGACGTATCCATGCAATTGAATGCTGTAATTAGAGTAGAAAATATTACTCTGCATAGGTGTATCATTATACTCCTTTCTGGAAAGATTAGCATGTGCATTACAAGTTTAAACATGCTACAAAAAATATATTTACAGATACTGTATATATATATATATATATATATATATATATATATGTGTGTGTTTAAAAAAATTCTAAGTGAAGAACATAGGAATTAAGTGGAGAACATAGGAATGCAAAGTATTTCTTTTAAAAAAAAACACATTTAACATATTACAAATTATTAAAAATGATAGTGTATATATATATATATATATATATATATATATATATATATATATATATGGTAGATATTCGGTTTGTAGGTGCATGCACTCTCACCATCACTCTTCAGCTGCCAGGGTGCTATAAAAATATCAATAGATCCAATCATAAATTATCACTCGCTGGACTTTGGCCAACTGTGTGAAAAAATATATTTATTGTGACGTTTCGGGACAACAAACAGTCAGAGGAAGGGACTGTTTGTTGTCCGGAAATGTCACAATAAATATATTTTTTCACACAGTTGGCCAAAGTCCAGCGAGTGCTTATTTATGATTGATTGGATATATATATATACATATATATATATATATATATATATATATATATATATATATATATATATATAAGGAAAAACAACAGGCTTCCATGCTCTGGACTTTGAAAGGTGCCTTTATAGTGATGTGATGTTTCAGGGATACAGCTCCCCTTTCTCAGCTGTATCCCTGAAACATCACATCACAATAAAGACACCTTTAAAAGTCTAGAGAGTGCAAGCCTGTTTTTGTTCTTTGGATTACATATTTGCTAGCAGCCTGGTAGTTGATGGTTTGCTCGTGAGAGTGTGCTCCATTTGTATATATATATATATATATATATATATATATATACATATATAGATCCAAGAGAAGGTAAAATATAGAGGCGCTTAGTGTACCTTTTACCTTCTCTTGGATCTATATTTTTTTGGGCTCTATTAGTTTTGTGGGGTTTGGGGATCCCACTTTTCTAATAAGTAATTTTGGGGCTGCATAGTGAGCTAACTACACTTTATTTATAATTATAATTATAATATTCCTACTTAATATTTACCTTCAGATAATACATTAGCACTACCTATACTTGCGCCGGTGTCACAATCTTTCTCTTTGTCCACATATATATATATGTGTGTGTGTGTGTATATATATATATATATGTGTGTGTGTGTGTGTGTTTATATGTGTACAAATGTATGTGTGCACATACATATTTGCACATATAAACACACACCTGTAAATACACATGCATCCACATATATAGAAGAATAGGAAGTTTGTGGCAGTGACCGAGGATCACAAAGAAAAAAGTGTCTATAAGTGGATGATAAGTGGTGACGGGGAATACAGAGGTTATCGTCCAAGGAGACAGAGGAGATTCAGGCAATATACCAGAAGAAATCTCCAGACTGGATACTAGCTCTGGAACAGATTCGGATACCCCACAGCCCCCACAGGGACATATACCACCATACAGAGGGAGTACAAGGCCGTTTAGAGGCAACCGACAACAACAGCCTTTTTTAGGGGTGACCACTTGATCAGCCATCAGGGGAAGAGGAGGCCACATCCAAGAAGAGGAGGTCAGAGGCAGACCACCATTACACTACCAACATCAACCGAGACACTAACCAATAATAACAACTTAATTATCAATATTAGTGATCGGGTCCTGACGGAACCAGAAATTCAATTATTGAATAAAGGACTTAACTTTGTACCCACTAAAACTAGTGACCCGTTTGATTTGTGGATAGACCAGCAAAAATTCCAGCGATCACTAAGACTCAAAGAACACTTCAACAATAGCTTAAATCCAGAAATGGGTATTCCCTTTCGTAAAGCCAGCAAGTTTGATCCGACTAGCTATAATCCCAGCATAAAGATATACTCCCGGCTGGTTAACACTGATATTGCCGAGATACCAAAAACAAGATTTCGGAACAACTTGACTAAAGAGGAATTTGATTCAATTAAAACACTGTCCACAGATCCTAAAATTATCATCTGCCCTGCGGACAAAGGAGGTGCGACAGTGATTATGAACTACGCGTACTATCAATCAGAGATTAAGGGACAACTGAGTGACACCATGACATACAGACGATTACAAAGGAACCTGACCAAGGAATTCCAGAAAGAAATTGAGACCTTGGTGAAAGAAGGAGTCATGCAAGGGTACATTGATAAGAAAATTGGAGGATTCTTGATCACTGAGTTTCCAATTTGCCCCATACTGTATACCTTACCAAAGGTGCATAAAAACCTATCACATCCACCAGGGAGGCCAATTGTCTCAGCCCGTGGCTCTATCACATCACCATTATCCCAACTGGTTGATTTCTTTTTACAACCAATGGTAAAAAATATGAGATCGTATGTCAGGGACTCCATGGATCTGATTGGCAAACTTAAAGGCTTTAGGATGGAAGAGGAGTGGATCCTGGTAACAGCAGATGTTAACAGCCTCTACACGGTTATACCTCAACAAGAAGGTATCAGAATGGTAGCAAAAACCTTGAGTAGATATCCGTATGTGGGACCACCAGCACATTTCCTATTACAGATCCTGGAGCTAAGCTTAAGGCTGAATTATTTCAGATTTGAAAACTCGTATTATTGCCAAATAAAGGGAACCGCCATGGGTTCGAATGTTGCCCCTTCATTTGCGAATCTATATATGGCAAATTACGAGGAAGAGATTATGAAGGTGTTCCAGAAAAAAGAAGTCATCGTGTACCAGCGCTATATAGATGACTTGTTCATTGTGTGGGGGGGCACAAAAGAATCCCTACAAGAGTGGTTTGACCACTTAAACGGGCTAAACCACCCAATTCAGTTCAAAATGAGCTGTAGTGAAGAGAGGGTTGAGTTCCTAGATTTATGTATCTTTAGAGATGGCATGTCGGTAGGAATAACATTATATCAGAAGCCTACAGATAGGAATTCAGTATTACACGCACACAGTTGCCATCCTACTTCACTATTAAAGGCTATACCACAGGGCCAGATGACAAGAGTAAACAGAAACAACAGTAACTCTGAGGCCATGAAAATACAGTTACAAGAAATGGCAAATACATTTTTGGCTAGGGGCTACAAATGGGACTATCTCTTGGAATGCATGAAGGAACAAGAAGATCCCAAGGAGGGACATACAAGAGAGGATACTCGAAGGATGACATTTGTCACCAGATACTGCCCAGATGTAAAGAACATTGGACAGTGTCTTAGGACCCACTGGCATATCATCAAGAATGACACAGGTCTCCCATTTAGCGAATGGGACAGTCCAAGAGTAGGATTCAAGAGAAACCGCAATTTGAGAGACCAACTGGTGATAACGGATCCCAAACATTGCTATGACAGAAAAACCTGGTTATCCTCAAGCAAGAAGGGATGCTATCGGTGCAGTGGCTGCACTACCTGTCATGCGATGATTCCGGGGGCAACCTTCCATCATCCCTACACAAATGTAACTTTTAAGATACAGCATTACTTGACTTGCACCACGACATATGTGGTCTATTTAATTAATTGCCCATGTGGCCTTTTCTATGTAGGGAAAACAGTGGATGACATCCGTACACGCATGGCAAATCATCGGTCGGCCATTAGAACAGCCATCAAAAACCATGGAAGTGAACAACCGGTGGCACACCACTTTGCAATTAGTGGGCACAACGTACAGGATCTAAGATTTAAGCTCATAGACCATGTCCCCATTCTCTCCAGGGGTGGGGACCGGGACAATAAACTATTGCAAGTAGAATCCAAGTGGATCTTTCGTCTTAACACCCTACGCCCGAAGGGACTGAATGTGAACTTAGACTGGCATTGTTTCCTATGAGCAAGTGTGGAATTCCATGGAATTCAAGTGGATGTATTTGAAAAAAAGACAGATCACAAGACATATTGTAGGACTTCATCGCTTTGAGCTCCACCCATGAGAGTTGATGATCCATTCATGTCTACACCTTACCTCCTCTTTTCTGCTATCTTGTTTTTCTTCCTCTTATTTATCCCTCTTTTTCCGCATTTTGTCCAATTTTATTTCCAATTTTATTTTCATTTCTCTATTGTGTTTTCTTCCTCTCTTGTTCTCTTAGCTTTTTGTCTGCTGTACTGTTTTTCTTTTCTTTTTTCTTTCTCTTTTCTTTCTTGTTTCTTTTGTCGTTATCACATGGGGGGATCTTGGCTCTTTTTGTTCTTTTTGTTCTTTTTGTTCTCTTTGTTCTTTTTGGGCTTTTCTGCCTTAGATTTTATTATTTGAGCACAAATATCATTCCCCTTTAATTTACTTTTTCTCTTAGTTTCCTTTTTCTGCACTATATTGTATTTCACCGCCTTTATTTTATATATTTTATTTTATTTTATAATATTTTCATGTTTATTGCTATGCTTATTCTGATTTTTACTTTACAGGTAATGTGTAGGTGATCTAGTTCAGTGCATTTGGTACACAATTTTTATTTTACGTGTATTGTTCACAATTTTGGCCCAGTCTACTTTATTTGCAATGCAGACACGTATGGGTCCATAGGGACTAGAGTTAGGGACTTACCCACATAGTTGGCAAACAATTGCATTATAATTATAGGCTGCTCGGAGTCATTCTGACTCAGCATAGAATTTAATTACATTTGGTAGCGCTGGGTCATGTCAGTAAGGGCATTTCTAGTTGCCGAAATCTGTCTAATAGCGTGTAGCGTTACTATGACAACTGGGTATTTAGCTTACACGCAGCCCAATGATGTCATCACACTGAGCCTGCAGCTTGCGTCTCAGATACACATGGGGCGGCCACGCTGTTTCTCTGATATGCTGTGTTTGTGCTACGGCTTTACAAACAATTTTTCTATCAGGTGGGTCCTGCATTAGTTGTTAGTAATGTGTTATTGTGTACCCTCAAGCATTGTTTTGAGATACTAGCCTCAGATTGCATGTATAATCGTTTTATCTCTGCCATATAAGGGTATTTGATCAATCTTTATGTTACGCCAGGTCTTGAAGTAATAACATGCCAGAATCTGGTACATCTACCAATAATGACACTCTCCGATTAGATTGCTGCACTAGTTGATGTATTTAGATTCTCCAGGGGGCTGGCAATACACACATTTTTCAGAGATTTTGATATTAACACCATTACACTTTTTCAAAGATACAATGTATGTGCTAGGGGACACACAAATATTTATGTATGCACTTCACTTACCTTGTAAGCAGGAGGATACACATGTTATTTTAACCTGTTTATATGATATGGTTTCACTATACTTGTCTGTCCCATTCACTATATATGACTATATGTATAGATTGTTTTATAATAGAAGTTTGTTCACATGTGTTTGGATATAATGCCTAGTATGACGTTTAGTATGTCTTTCAATATGTCTCTTATATTTATGAGTGTGGAGATTACATAGGCTGACTTATTAACAATGATTAACACTCATCACATGATTAGAAAGTTATTGAGGATCACTATGGTAACAGTTTTGGCGCAATTTTCACTGGGAGGGGTTTGTTTGGCTTTATATGTCTAGTCACTTGCAGTTTGTTTGATGTCTGAGGAAGGGGAGTGTGTCCCCGAAACGTCACGCTTATTAAAAGTTTTCTTTTGAATTAAAGACCAGTGAGTGCCTTCCTTCACCGTGTATATTTAACTGCTGGCACCCTGGCATCAAGATTTGTAAGTGAGAGTGCTCTCTATCTACCTATATATATATATATATATATATATATATATATATATATATATATATATATATATATATATATATATATATATATATATATATATATATATATGGAAATCAAACGATAACTGCATTCAAAAAGTTAAAATGTTCCTTTATTCAAAATAGGTTAAAATCCACGGCAACATGATAATATCATAAAATTCAGTAGGAAATCCGTCAGTCTATATATATAACTGTACAAGTGCAGGAGGGCACTCACAGGACTTCTAAAGCAAATCATATAACTTGATTTCCAAATGTGTTATAACATTAATTTGAATGTCGACGTTTCGACTCCATCATGGGCCTTCTTCAAGACAAATTACGATTAGAGTAGAGCAGCATGCATCCACTCACAACGGCATCTGAGCCGAACTCCCAATAGAACAGAGAAAAATGTGAGTTATATGATTTGCTTTAGAAGTCCTGTGAGTGCCCTCCTGCACTTGTACAGTTTTATTTAATCCCCATGAGGATTGCACCCAGGCGTGGATAACACCAAAGTGGAAGGAGTGCTGGGCCACCAGCTAAATATATTATATATAAATATATATATATATATATATATATATATATATCATGGGAGCTCTTTCCAGTCAAACACCTTGCCATATACCATATCCCTTTTAACTTTTAAAACCTTTTCACCAATTTAAACATTATATGTTTTATAAAGTGTAAATATAAGTGTAACACTATATTTTAATATGTTTTTTAATGTGTTTTGTGTAAAAAATGTTTTAACCCTTACATGTTACTTCAGGTCTCAAATCGCGCTAAATATTCTAGCTCAGTTTTGGCTTTCGCTTGAGTGCAATTTATTACTTTCTTCTTAGTACCAGCACTATTTAGCATGGTCCAAATATCAATTAAAAGTATAGGATTATGCTAAAGCGATGTTGGCATTGCTAACCATTCTCTGACAAATAGTATTTCCCATGGTTTTGTAATATCAAGTTGTGCGCTTATCTCAACCCGTGCTATCAGTAGTGCTCCACTTGTAATCTGGCCTATAATAAACCCTAGTTTCTCAACCTGTGGTATGTGCACTGCTGTGGGTACTTGGGAGATTGGCAAGGGGTACTCCAGGGATTGGTCCTATTTCTCCTGATGTAGCTATTGTAAACATGACGTCAAATAAAGTGTGAGTATTTCCCTGCCTAGGTTGGACCACTGCTCAAAATCTGATTAAACTCAAATTGGTAAAACCTTAGATTCTGGCTTGTTAGTGACATATGAGGGCTGGAGTGGACATTCACTGATATGAACAGAAAAAGTCTATTACTGTGACCAAGAATCACAGAGACAAGTGCCACTGTGAAATAGGTAAAGTGCATCATACTGAAGTGTGCCACAGTAAAAAAAGACAGATAAGTGTGTATGAATTGCTTATTAAAAATAGAAATGTGGTACCATACTGTATATACTACTTTCCTCATCATTAAGGTAAATAGTTTATTTTCCTCTTTTTTTAATGAAAGAAGCACATTAATTGGATAAAATCATTGATATCAATGGACCATATATGTGTGTTTTATGTGTTTATTATTCTCTGTTGTGATATTGCCAAATATATTACATTCCGGAACACATAAAACAAATATCTGATTCCTATATATTAACTTCATTAATATACTGTATGTGATACAAGCTTGTGAAATCAAGTGATACATATGATTTTCATCTTTGCTCAAGCAAAATATTATATTAATAATATTTGTGCTACAGATGGGGTACATAGGAACAACTGTATGATTCCATGGGTTCTTGCTACAAAAAGGTTGAGAAACACTGTAATAAACCATATATATAGATAAACTGTTTTGCAATTGGTACATAAAATATCAGACATTTTGAATTATAGAACCTCACCACCATATTTTGTATCTACTCCCTTGCAAACCTTTTTCTTCCACTAAAGTCTTATTTATTCCTTGCTGCTCTCTCAGTTTGACTTATACAACTATTAGTTGCATCTATCCATTTTATTCTTAATTAAGTAATAAGTTAGAAATGTGAGTTTATATAATAAATAAATGGTTGACATATGCACGATAAGTGGATGATACAGTGAGAGCAAGTGGCAGGGAGGACAAGATAATCTAAGATGATCAGAGGTAAAGATCAGGAAACAAGACAAAAACCCCATACCAACTTGGATAAATGTTATTGTTCTGTATTGTGTAAAAACTAGTATCTCCATCTAGAAGACCAAATTACTATTTTCAGATCTTGGCTCTTGGAATGGATACACAGCATTTGGTTCTTGTTATTTAAAACTTCACATTTATTGGCAAAAGGAAAAAGCTTTGATGAATTCCAGATAAGTACAATCATCCAAAGTATTTTCCATGCTGCTTGCAGACTTATACTGAGACCTGATGTTTTATATACCATTTGCCATTATTGTATTTACCCTCTCTTATTATTCAGAATTACGGTATTTGCTGCGAACACATTATCAATCCCACATGTGTCTATTGCATAAAACTATTGTGTAGCATGTAATACATACCATGGCCCATATTTATCAAGCTCCGTACGGAGCTTGAAGGGCCGTGATGGGGTCACAAAGACCGCTGCTCCAGTTATTGACTGGATTCCGCCAAACAAATATCCTAACAGGCTACTGACACTAAGACGCAGAGAATCCTTTTGGATATACCAACTGGATGCTATGCACCCTGCTGGTTTAAATTTAGAACTAGATTTACAGGCATTTATGTAATTGTTTTAGTAACTACCCCTCCTAATAAGTGACCCCATCAGTTGATAATAATAACAACACTCTATCCATTGAAGATTTAATAAATATTCATTATTTATTTTTTTATCAATTTTTAACTACACTTTCCTACACAGACTAGATTCTGTATTTGACAACTTTATAAAATTAAATTTGGCTGCACAATGCTGACACCTTTTTTAGCTTTTTAGTGAAGTATTACTGTTTTAAATCATATAGTTCCCTGAGTTAATCAATTCAGAAACATTATTATATTATGTTTATTTTCAGGTTTTAATCCACATAAGATTGTACATTTTTAAATTGTTTCAATGGCTGTTTTTATTAATGTATATTTTTTTTACTAATGTATTTATTTATTTGCAACAAATTTGATCTCAGCACATAGCTATGTTATCTTGTCAGGCATTTGAACACAGGTTGTAACACAGGTGGCACATGATAGGCTGACCTGGACTGTACTGTGAAGTCAGGATCAGACTGATATGCTACAGGAAAGTTCTTTTCTGTGAAAGGCACACATTGAGCAAAAAGAGGCTGCTTCTAGGGTGGTAACTAGCCATAGAACAAGCTATTATGCTATTGTTCGTTCCCAGGTTGAGCGCTTCTCTCTTTTAATGTATGCAAATTATGACACTTAGGGAAGTCTCCCTAAGTGTGATGCGGGAATCCAGACGTGGACCCGTTGCTCAGTGTGCCTAGAGGGATATGGCTGCACCTCACTGACGAGGCCCACAATAGGCCGAAACGTACGTCTGGGGTTTTGCTGTTTCTCTTGTTCAGAAAGGGATTGCCTGGTATTTCGGGGCTGGACTGTACTGTGAAGTCAGGATCAGACTGATATGCTACAGGAAAGTTCTTTTCTGTGAAAGGCACACATTGAGCAAAAAGAGGCTGCTTCTAGGGTGGTAACTAGCCATAGAACAAGCTATTATGCTATTGTTCGTTCCCAGGTTGAGCGCTTCTCTCTTTTAATGTATGCAAATTATGACACTTAGGGAAGTCTCCCTAAGTGTGATGCGGGAATCCAGACGTGGACCCGTTGCTCAGTGTGCCTAGAGGGATATGGCTGCACCTCACTGACGAGGCCCACAATAGGCCGAAACGTACGTCTGGGGTTTTGCTGTTTCTCTTGTTCAGAAAGGGATTGCCTGGTATTTCGGGGCTGGACTGTACTGTGAAGTCAGGATCAGACTGATATGCTACAGGAAAGTTCTTTTCTGTGAAAGGCACACATTGAGCAAAAAGAGGCTGCTTCTAGGGTGGTAACTAGCCATAGAACAAGCTATTATGCTATTGTTCGTTCCCAGGTTGAGCGCTTCTCTCTTTTAATGTATGCAAATTATGACACTTAGGGAAGTCTCCCTAAGTGTGATGCGGGAATCCAGACGTGGACCCGTTGCTCAGTGTGCCTAGAGGGATATGGCTGCACCTCACTGACGAGGCCCACAATAGGCCGAAACGTACGTCTGGGGTTTTGCTGTTTCTCTTGTTCAGAAAGGGATTGCCTGGTATTTCGGGGCTGGACTGTACTGTGAAGTCAGGATCAGACTGATATGCTACAGGAAAGTTCTTTTCTGTGAAAGGCACACATTGAGCAAAAAGAGGCTGCTTCTAGGGTGGTAACTAGCCATAGAACAAGCTATTATGCTATTGTTCGTTCCCAGGTTGAGCGCTTATCTCTTTTAATGTATGCAAATTATGACACTTAGGGAAGTCTCCCTAAGTGTGATGCGGGAATCCAGACGTGGACCCGTTGCTCAGTGTGCCTAGAGGGATATGGCTGCACCTCACTGACGAGGCCCACAAGAGGCCGAAACGTACGTCTGGGGTTTTGCTGTTTCTCTTGTTCAGAAAGGGATTGCCTGGTATTTCGGGGCTGGACTGTACTGTGAAGTCAGGATCAGACTGATATGCTACAGGAAAGTTCTTTTCTGTGAAAGGCACACATTGAGCAAAAAGAGGCTGCTTCTAGGGTGGTAACTAGCCATAGAACAAGCTATTATGCTATTGTTCGTTCCCAGGTTGAGCGCTTCTCTCTTTTAATGTATGCAAATTATGACACTTAGGGAAGTCTCCCTAAGTGTGATGCGGGAATCCAGACGTGGACCCGTTGCTCAGTGTGCCTAGAGGGATATGGCTGCACCTCACTGACGAGGCCCACAATAGGCCGAAACGTACGTCTGGGGTTTTGCTGTTTCTCTTGTTCAGAAAGGGATTGCCTGGTATTTCGGGGCTGGACTGTACTGTGAAGTCAGGATCAGACTGATATGCTACAGGAAAGTTCTTTTCTGTGAAAGGCACACATTGAGCAAAAAGAGGCTGCTTCTAGGGTGGTAACTAGCCATAGAACAAGCTATTATGCTATTGTTCGTTCCCAGGTTGAGCGCTTCTCTCTTTTAATGTATGACCTATGAACCTCACCTGCATCAGCTCCTTTATAAGCCGGTTGGAGCACAGAACAGAATCACTCTTGACAAAGTCTGGGCGAACCCAGACGAAACGCGTAGAGACTTTTTTATCCCATTTTATGACTTTCTGCATTAACACTGCATTCACTGACACCATTTGGAAGGTGTTTTCAACAAGTACAGTGTGGATTTTTGCAGTAATCTTCACCTTGGAATTTGCTCACATATATGCCTTGAATGTTTTTATGTTTGTAAGTAGCCACTTGTCTTGTGCACTTACTGTTCAAATAAATTGTATTTCACTTGAGTCAGGCTGCGCCTGTCCTATTCTTTCTACTTTCCATAACCTGTAGCAGGCGGACACACATCGCCAGAAATCAACCCGATCGAGTACGATCGGGTTGATTGACACCCCCCTGCTGGCTGGATTGGCCGCGAGTCTGCAGGAGGCGGCTTTGCACCAGCAGCTGGTGCAATGCTGAATACGGCGAGCGTATTGCTCGCTGTATTCAGCGAGGTCTGGCGGACCTGATCCGCAGTGTCGGATCAGGTCTGCCAGACCTTGATAAATAGAGCCCTATATATGTAGATCATAAAAAAATAAAGGGGACAGTCTACACCAGAATTTTTATTGTTTAAAAAGTTAGATGATGCCTTTATTACCCAGTTTTGCATAACCAACACAGTTATATTAAAGGGACATAATACTCATATGATAAATCACTTGAAACTGATGCAGTATAACTGTAAAAAGCTGACAGGAAAATATCACCTGAGCATCTCTATGTAAAAAAGAAGATATTTTACCTCACAATTTCCTCATCTCACCAGAGTAAGTTCTGTGTAAAAAAATATACTTCAGCTGTAGCTCAGCTCCAGGTAAAAAAATAAATAAATTTAGAAATGAACAGCAGCCAAACAGCATCAGCAGTGCTGAGGTCATGAACTCTTTTACTGTGATGTCATGTGATTTCACTTTACTCTCATGAGATTTCATAGTCAACTTCCTTAAACTGAATAGGGAAATAAGGTGAGTGTGCACGTAAGCTCTGATTTGCTGCTTAGAAGTCCTTTACAATGGGATGTGGCTACTGAGGAATTTTTGAGGTAAAATATCTTTTTTTTTTACATAGAGATGTTCAGGTGATATTTTCGAGTCAGCTTTTTGCAGCTATGCTGCATCACTTTCAAGTGTTTCAACATTTGGGTATCATGGCCCTTTAATACACTTTTTACCTCTGTGATTAGCTTGTATCTAAGCCTCTGCAGACTGCCCTCTTATTTCAGTTCTTTTGACAGACTTGCATTTTAGCCAATCAGTGCTGACTCCTAGGTAACTCCATGTGTGTGAGCACAATGTTATCTATGTAGCACATGTGAACAAATGCTCTCTAGTTGTGAAAAAAATAAAAAATGCATTGAGACAGTAGGCGGCCTTCAAGAGCTAAGAAATTAACATATGAGCATACTTAAGTTTAGCTTTCAGGTAAGAATACCAAGAGAAAAATTGATGATAAAAGTAAATTGAAAAGTTGTTTAAAATTACATGCTTTATCATGAAAGTTTTTTTTTTACTTGACTGTCTCTTTAACATAATAAAAGCAACTAATAATTAAAATGTAGTAATTAGCAAGGTTCCACAATACAGTTACTTATACTGAGGCAGCCTAAAAGCAAATTGTATATGAAAATAAAAAGTATTAGTAGACGTGCATTTGTTTCATTTCGATTACAAATTTGTGGAAGAAACATTGATATTCATGTAATTTTAACAAAATGAATATCCAAAATGAAGCATGAAATTTAAAGAAGAAAAAGAAATACTGAAAAGATCATTAGTATTTATTTATTTCCTTTAAATTACCTTGGGTATTTAAAAAAAATACTTACCTATAGCACGCTGGAGAGGCACTCTAGCCCCAACCCTTCTTCACACAGCCCCTAACGCACTAATAGGAGGCATAGCATGAAGGATCCCAGGGCCTGCACTAAAGGTCCTTCAGTGCAGGCCCTGGGATCCGCCTTGCTAAGCTTCCTATTATCACCCAATGTGCTTCGAGCCAATGTAAATGAAGTGTTTGGTAATGATGTATCATATACAATTTTATTAGCTTTTAAAATCCACAAATTCTGGACTAAATATTTAACTAAAGGCAAATTTTTCAACACTCTTTCATCTCTACTAAGTTAGAGCATGAAGCTATGTCCTTCTGACCCAATATTTTAGATAAAATGCATTTGAATCTTGCGTCTTGATTTTCCAAAGTTTCTTCTTAATTTCATTCTCATTTTATGTTTATATTATTATATAATATATTATATTTATATTATTATATTGTACACATAATTTGCACATTCACAAAAAAGTACTCCGGATCATAAATTTGTTCTACAGCCTTTTATGTTTTAAGTCATGTGCAATCAGGTCAGGACATCGAGTCCGCAAAGTGTATAAACAGGGGTCACTACAGCGTAATACCAGAGACTAAGAGTGTAATACACAAATGCAATACCCAGAAGGATATGTAGCAGCAAACACAGTCCCCTAGCCTAGTGGCCAATCTTACCGGACTTCAGTTACCCTTCTCGGTGCACGGGTATGTATGTATACCACTCCAAGTGCTCCTCGGTCTTTACCGCCGTGGCTCGGCGTCCTCGTGGATCAGCTGCATACCTCTGATGTCAAAGTGTTATGCCCCTTTGCACATCATAGGATCAGTTCCTCCAATTCCTTCCTGATTGCGGCTCACACCTCCCCAAAGCCGATAGCTGCAGATTGGCTGGTAAGACACCAAATAACAAAACAAGGCATCCGCAGAATCTTCTTAAAATCCAACTTTATTATTCACAACTATAAAATGCAGGAGAATGGCAGCAACATGCGCACAAAAAAGTGGTGTGGCACTAATGGCTTACGCATTTCGACAGTGAGCCATAGTCATAGCCTGTAGTGCCTGGTGTCACACTGGTTTAAATGATTACACATGTTATCCCATTGGACAATTAAAACATAAAAGCAACACCCTCTAGATTTGGGAGGAGAAGACGGGGACAGAGTAACAGAAATAATAAAAATGTCACGTTTTCAGGTAGTGACACTGACTACAGCACTGATGAAAATCAAGTAGAGGGGGAAGTTTCTAATCCTAATATTATACATGGTATTTCGAAAAATAACACACAAGAATCTATCTTAAATGATAGTATAGCTCATACAAGTATCCCTACTACCAGTAACTCAGTTCATCCAGTGCCATACAGTAATTCACAACATCTAGTAGTCAGACCCAAGGACACTACTGTATATCAGGCTAATAGTGCACTCACACATAAGAATTATTCAGGTAACCAGGGCTTAATGGAACAGGTTTTTACCCATGAACAGGACAATCAGAAAGGGGGAGGTATACCTATAGCTCACATGAATTCCAACAAACCACAGGGCCAGGCCAGATATCAGCTGAGAACAGCAAAACCCATATCAAAATACAAATGAATAAAATATATGATAAGGTCATTAACCTTTCTTCAGTGTATCTCACTGAAGATCAGCTAAAAATCTTAAGCTTAGGACTCAATTTCTCTCCCTCGAACTAATTTGATATCTTTCAAACTCTATTAGTTTTAAATATGTTCGTGAGGAATGTAACATTAAAAAAAATATTTTGCTAACACTTCTGAGTCAGTGCGCCTCACCTCTACCCAGACTTTTTCTCAATCTGAATTAACTACTTTTACACATAATTGTAGTCTCTCTTAAAGAAACACACACGCCATATAAACAAAATTTGAGCTATAATGAGAGAAAAGCCATTAAAGAGCTCAAGGAGAATCAGTCCATTACCATACTTAAGGCAGATAAAGGAGGCATGACTGTAGTCATGGACCGTGACTGTTATGTTACTGAGGCCCTCAGACAATTAAGCAACAATAAAGAATACTCTATTTTGAAAGGAGATCCCACATCTATTTTTGCCACTGAACTTAGGGAGATACTGGACGAGGGTGTGGAACAGGGGTGTTTAGATGTAGCTACTTCCTCATATCTGCTACCGGATCATCCCAAAATACCCCTGTTCCACCACTTTCCAAAAGTACACAAGTCGCTTATCAACGTGAAAGGTCGCCCCATAGTGAGTGGGGTTGAATCACTACTCTGTAATCTCTCCGAATGGATTGACTGCATTCTGCAGCCACTTGTCATTTCATTGCCATCTTATCTACGTGATACTAAACATGTATTACAAATGACCAAAGAAGTCTGTTGGACAATGGAATCAAAGTGGTTAACTGTAGATAGAGTCTCTCAGTACTCTTGCATACCACATGACAAGGGTCTAGAAGCTGTTTGTTTTTTTCTTGAAAACTTTACAGAATACACTGAAGAGTTTAAAATATATGTTGTGAAGGTTGTTTTTCCACATTTTTGCAAGCATATAATGTGGTTGCTTATTCCAGTAAAAGTCTGGATTATTTTGGTATCTTGTCAAAATAATAATTTGACTACAATTTAATAAGTACCAAGAAATATGATACATTTAGATATTAAGGATCCTATATCGGATGTGATAGGAAACAATATATGAAAGGCATATTTATATTCTTTTATCTGTATCAAAGTGTATTTTATATAGCTTAACACATAGGGGCCTAGTTATCAAGCCGTCAACCTCAAATACGCTGGAATTCCGCAGCGTATTTGTGGCGAGGCTGATTCGCCTTAGTTATCAAAGGCTCGAGACCGGCAAAAGTAGAATTTTGTGACGTAAGCATCGATCCGCCGGACTCAGTCCGACACAGATCGATTCTTACGTCACTCCAGATGTTCCGCACACAAGTGCGGCACATTCTCACTACTTTTGCTAGCTATCAAAAAACTAGCAGGTACGTTCGGCACTTTTACGGCCCAGCGTACCTGGTTTTCAATCCGCCACCCCTGGAGGCGGCGGATCCCATAGGAATCAATGGGAGTCTGACCATAGCGAAAGTACAAGTTCGCTGCTGACAGACATCCCATTGATTTCTATGGGAGCTGTCTACACCTAACACCCTAACATGTACCCCGAGTCTAAACACCACTAATCTGACCCCCCCTACACCGCAGCAACTAAATAAAGTTATTACCCCCTAAACCGCCGCTCCCGGAGCCCACCGCAAGCTACTCTATACATATTAACCCCTAAACCTAAGTCTAACCCTAACCCTAACGCCCCCCTAACTTAAATATTAATTAAATTAATCTAAATAAATTAACTCTTATTAAGTAAATGAATCCTATTTAAAACTAAATACTTACCTTTAAAATAAACCCTAATATAGCTACAATATAAATAATAATTATATTCTAGCTATCTTAGGATTTATATTTATTTTACAGGTACCTTTCAATTTATTTTAACCATGTACAATAACTATTAAATAGTTATTAACTTTTTAATAGCTTACCTAGCTAAAATAAAGAGAAATGTACCTGTGAAATAAATCCTAACCTAAGTTACAATTACACCTAACACTACACTATACTTTAATAAATTATTCCTATTTAAAAATAAATACCTACCTGTAAAATAAACCCTAAGATAGCTACAATATAATTAATAATTATATTACAGCTATCTTAGGATTTATTTTTATTTTACAGGTAACTTTGTATTTATTTTAGCTAGTTAGAATAGTTATTAAATAGTTATTAACTATTTAATAACTACATAGCTAAAAGAAATACAAAATTACCTGTAAAATAAATCCTAACTTAAGTTACAATTAAACCTAATACTACACTATCATTAAATTAATTAAATAAACTACCTACAAATAACTACAATTAAATACAATTACATAAAGTAACTAAAGTACAAAAAATAAAAAAAGCTAAGTTACAAAAAATAAAAAAATAAGTTACAAACATGTTACAAATATTACAACAATTTTAAGCTACTTACACCTAATCTAAGCCCCCTAATAAAATAACAAACCCCCCCAAAATAAAAAAATGCCCTACCCTATTCTAAATTAAATAAATTTCAAAGCTCTTTTACCTTACCAGCCCTTAAAAGGGCCATTTGTGGGGGCATGCCCCAAAGAAAACAGCTCTTTTGCCTGTAAAAGAAAAATACAACCCCCCCCAACATTAAAACCCACCACCCACATACCCCTAATCTAACCCAAACCCCCCTTACAAAAACCTAACACTAATCCCCTGAAGATCATCCTACCTTGAGTCGTCTTCACTCAGCCGAGCCACCGATGGAACTGAAGAGGACATCCGGAGCGGAAGAAGTTAATCCTCCAAGCGGCGCTGAAGAAATCTTCCATCCGATGAAGTCATCTTCCAAGCCGGGTCTTGAATCTTCCTTCCGCCGACGCGGAACCACCTTCTTCACCGACGGACTACGACGAATGACGGCTCCTTTAAGGGACGTCATCCAAGATGGCGTCCCCTCAATTCCGATTGGCTGATAGGATTCTATCAGCCAATCGGAATTAAGGTAGGAAAAATCTGATTGGCTGATGGAATCAGCCAATCAGATTGAGCTCGCATTCTATTTGCTGTTCCGATCAGCCAATAGAATGCGAGCTCAATCTGATTGGCTGATTGGATCAGCCAATCGGATTGAACTTGAATCTGATTGGCTGATTCCATCAGCCAATCAGATTTTCCTACCTTAATTCCGATTGGCTGATAGAATCCTATCAGCCAATCGGAATTGAGGGGACGCCATCTTGGATGACGTCCCTTAAAGGAGCCGTCATTCGTCGTAGTCCGTCGGTGAAGAAGGTGGTTCCGCGTTGGCAGAAGGAAGATTCAAGACCCGGCTTGGAAGATGACTTCGCCCGGATAGAAGACCTCTTCAGCGCCTCTTTGAAGATGACATCGGACGGATCGAAGACTTTTCTTCAGCGCCGCCTGGATGATGACTTCATCGGATGGAAGATTTCTTCAGCGCCGCTTGGAGGATTAACTTCTTCCGCTCCGGATGTCCTCTTCAGTTCCATCGGTGGCTCGGCTGAGTGAAGACGACTCAAGGTAGGATGATCTTCAGGGGATTAGTGTTAGGTTTTTGTAAGGGGGGTTTGGGTTAGATTAGGGGTATGTGGGTGGTGGGTTTTAATGTTGGGGGGGTTGTATTTTTCTTTTACAGGCAAAAGAGCTGTTTTCTTTGGGGCATGCCCCCACAAATGGCCCTTTTAAGGGCTGGTAAGGTAAAAGAGCTTTGAAATTTATTTAATTTAGAATAGGGTAGGGCATTTTTTTATTTTGGGGGGGTTTGTTATTTTATTAGGGGGCTTAGATTAGGTGTAAGTAGCTTAAAATTGTTGTAATATTTGTAACAAATTTGTAACTTATTTTTTTATTTTTTGTAACTTAGCTTTTTTTATTTTTTGTACTTTAGTTAGTTTATGTAATTGTATTTAATTGTAGTTATTTGTAGTTAATTTATTTAATTAATTTAATGATAGTGTAGTATTAGGTTTAATTGTAACTTAAGTTAGGATTTATTTTACAGGTAATTTTGGATTTCTTTTAGCTATGTAGTTATTAAATGGTTAATAACTATTTAATAACTATTCTAACTAGCTAAAATAAATACAAAGTTACCTGTAAAATAAATATAAATCCTAAGATAGCCATAATATAATTATTAATTATATTGTAGCTATCTTAGGGTTTATTTTACAGGTAAGTATTTATTTTTAAATAGGAATAATTTATTAAAGTATAGTGTAGTGTTAGGTGTAATTGTAACTTAGGTTAGGATTTATTTCACAGGTACATTTCGCTTTATTTTAGCTAGGTAAGCTATTAAATAGTTAATAACTATTTAATAGTTATTGTACATGGTTAAAATAAATTGAAAGTTACCTGTAAAATAAAAATAAATCCTAAGATAGCTAGAATATAATTATTATTTATATTGTAGCTATATTAGGGTTTATTTTAAAGGTAAGTATTTAGTTTTAAATAGGATTCATTTACTTAATAAGATTTAATTTATTTAGATTTATTTAATTAATATTTAAGTTAGGGGGGCGTTAGGGTTAGGGTTAGACTTAGGTTTAGGGGTTAATAATTTTATGACAGTGGCGGCGGCGTAGTGGGGGGCAGGATAGGGGTTAATAAATTTATTATAGGTGGCGACGGTGTAGGGGGGCAGATTAGGGGTTAGTAAATTTATTATAGGTGGCGACGGTGTAGGGGGGGCAGGATAGGGGTTAATAGGTTTAATATAGGTTGCGGCGGGTTCATGGAGCGGCGGTTTAGGGGTTAAACTATTTATTTAGTTGCGGAGAGGTGCGGGATCAGCAGGATAGGGGTTAATAATTTTATTATAGAGGGCGACGGTATAGGGGGGGCAGGATAGGGGTTACTAGGTATACTGTAGGTGGTAGCGGTGTCCGGGAGCGGCGGTTTAGGGGTTAATACATTTATAAGAGTTGCGGCAGGGTCTAGGAGCGGCGGTTTAGGGGTTAGTAACTTTATTGAGTTGCGGGAGGCTCCGGGGGCGCCGGTATAGGGGGTAAAACAGTGTAGTTTAGTGTGAGTGCTTAGTGACAGGCTAGCAATAAAGCTGGGAAAAAGCCGAAGGGCAGCGAGATCGGATGAGTGATAACTGTCACAGTCCGCTGCTCATCGCTCCGCGACTTTTTGACAGCTTTATTTGATAACTTAGGCGTATTTTTTCAGGTCCGCGGCGGCGAAGGTAGGCGAGCTTAGGCGGGCGTATTGGGCCGGCGAAGCAAGAAAAGTAGACGGCTTGATAACTACCCCCCATAGAGATGAACAAAAGAAGCTTAAAGGAATTACCTGAAAAACGTGTTTACTGTTACCACTCTCTGATCTAATTTTTTACACTTGTGATATTCTACAGAGTCTCAGGTTTTTAAATGTCTTATTAAATTGTTGAGGTGTATATATATATTCTGTTGTACGCACATAGATTTGATGTACAAATCCAAAACAAATAAAAGTCTGGAAAATCTAGAAAAGCACAATATCATTTAATATAAAACGAACAAATAAATAAATAAAGTTGACGGTTTACATATTTGCATACTAAATAACATTACACAAGGCTGGTGCTAATTGCATCAGTTCTCTGCTGAGTCATAGCTAGAGCTTTAAAACTAATTTATTTCATACAGCACTGTCTCTGCAGGCAACACAGTAATATGTGCAAGACACTGAGTCCTTGAACTGAAAAGCTTAAACAAAATCTTTGATGTCTGAGGCACAGTAAATAGAATTCTCAAGGGGTGCAGACTTAATACTAGAGCTTCAATTGGCTATCCCCATTTTCAGAAAATATGCTTTCGTATTACAAGATCAGATCATCTGTTATTATTTTGTCAAAGTTACCGTGCAAGATTGTATCTCTTAAATGTGGCATAGTATCCAAAACAACTATTAAATATGCTTAACATATAATAGCAATTGCATGATAATATTTCCATTCAAATTAAGAGCGTTTATCCAAAGTTAATGTATATAATCAGCATCAATACTGTATATGGGGGCCGATTTATCAAGCCCCGTATGCATCTGTTTCCGTGCAAGCCTTCAGGCTCTCTGGAAACAGGAGTTAAGAAGCATCGGTCATAAGATACGATCGGGTTGATTGACACCCCCTGCTAGCAGCCGATTGGCTGCGAATGTGCAGGGGGCGGCATTGCACAAGCATTTCACTAGCATTTCACTTTCATAGCGTATGCTGTCAGCATTTATCGATGTGTGGCAGACATTGATAAATCTACTCTACAGAGGCAATGTCACCAGGTATATAAAAAATCTGCTCATACATGTATTAAACTAGATCCTAGATATTCAAGACTGACATTGATTACACAAAGCATTGCAGATAATATGCTTTAATGCTGTAACATCTGTAAATGTTGCATGGGATTCATCCCACTGTATTTTGCACTAGGGAACTCTTATTTATAAAACTGTAACACATTTAAAAATATAACAAATTAAAAATATTGCTTTTATGTACACAAGCTGTTGGCATTTATCAAAGTGCAGCAGACATGATTCGCTACAGTGGATCATGTCTGCCTGCACATTGATACATTTACTCTTGGTATCCATTGTAGGTTATTGGCACAGGGGTTAACTTTCTTTCTTTTCTTTTTTCTGCTGTATTTCCATGCTATTTACACCTTCTTATCAGAACTATCTTATACAAGAAAATGAAATGTTTTGGGAAGAATGAATTGTATTACTTACATCGGGGTGCAACAGACACAAATATTTTTTATAGCAATCTTTTTGAAGCTGGGAGATGTAGATCACTAACCCTGAGGTATTGCCAGAGCCTGATACCAGCCTTTATGAGCAATGAAACCTGGCATAGGTGACAGTGTGTGTCACAAAGGACAACTAACCTTGTAAAGAGCTATACTTTTATAAGTAAACAAAATTTAGAACAATAAAGAATGGAAAATACATGGTGTTTGATATCAAAATGTTCCCTATGGCCTAAAGACTTTACTGGACTACCCTGCAGGTAAATCAAGTGTGCCTGTGCAAAAGTTATGCTGATGGCACAAATTTAGGATTTTCTGTAATTTAAGATGAAGGGCCATACAGCTGGGGTGGATTATTTTACCCCTCTCTAAATCAGAGAGGCTGGCTTAGAAACCTGAACTGATTTTTCCATGTATATAGTGGAGAAAAGACACAAACGGCTAGATTACGAGTTTTGCGTTAGGCTTAAAAAGCAGCGTTGGCCGGTCCTAACCCTGCTTTTTAACACCCGCTGGTATTACGAGTCTTGCAGGTACAGGTGTACTGCTCACTTTTTTGGCCAGACTTGGAAATACCGCAAATCCACTTACGTAAATTGCGTATCCTATTTTTTCAATGGGACTTGCATAGCACCGGTATTACGAGTGTGACAAAAAGTGAGCGGTACACCCTCTCCTGTCAAGACTGGTACCGCATTTTAAAGTCAGTAGTTAAGAGTTTTATGGTACAACGCCGTAGCATAAAACTCTTAACTAAAGTGCTAAAAAGTACACTAACACCCATAAACTACCTATTAACCCCTAAACTGAGGCCCGCATCGCAAACACTAAAATTACATTTTTAACCCCTAATCTGCTGAACCAGACATCGCCGCCACTATAATAAATATATTAACCCCTAAACCGCCCCACTCCCGCCTCGCAAACATTAGTTAAGTATTATTAACCCCTAATCTGCCGTCTCTAACATCGCCGACACCTACCTACATTTATTAACTTGAACACAAGAGAGGAAAGAACCTCTCAAAAGACTGCACTTATAGCACTCTGAGCCTGGACTAAAAGTGGAGAAAATTGGGAAATTAAAATATAACTTTTATTCGGTATATTAAAATAAAGCACTCAATTAAAAACAACCAGAGAATGGGTGGCCTTTCCTAAATATTCAATAAGCCTTTGACGTGTCAAAAGTAAAAGGAAGGAAATTGTATAGGATGGTAACTAATTTGATGTTACCTTATAGAACAATATGTGCTGGGTAGGGAGGAATAGTATTGCAGTATCAGATACAATATATATAATGGTGATAAATTATGTTACTTTTTGGTGGGAGTCATCCTATATAGTGTTATGATACCCTTTGATGTAACACTTTTATGGGAGTAAAAACAAAACAGAGCAAGTTTGTTTGATGGTTTATTGAATTTTGAAAATTGTCCTCTGTTTTCTGTTAGAGATCTTAGTTACATTTTTTTGAATGTGTTTTGTTTGTGTTACTTTGTCACATTAATGATACTCAGAAATTATACAGGAAATGATATGAACAGTTCTATGATATCACTTTATTTCTGCATATAATAGCACATTCATATTAGTGCTTACTTTAGTCACTAAGTGATATGATTGTGGAACCTTGTATGCTATCACTTCTTAGTTTCTCCCTATATATGATGTCATATGATATCAAAATTTCCTAAGTATCTTGGTGGATACTATGTAGTATGGATTGCCACGTTCTGTGATTTAATATCACACTCTTATTAATGTTGGGTATCATTACCTGAATATCTAGTCACTTAGATACTGTGTTTAAATAAATGTTAAGTTATATGAATTGTAAAGCATGTCGTTAACATGTGTTCTTTGTGACCATAGTGTTATTGGTGGACATGAAATGTCCTTTATTGTAAACATGTGTCTTCACATTTAATTATGATGATATTTTGTAGCTCTTATATTTACTATGTATACCACTTTAAATATATTAACATAAGTAGATGAACTGATTCGTTCTAATATTATATTGGCTATGTATACCACTTTAAATATATTTGCATAAATAGATGAACTGAATCGTTCAAATCTAATGAGAATGCATTTATAAAATATTAAACTCACATACAAGGTGCAGCATGTGAATAGATAGATAACTCATATGCAAATTGATATGCTGGTTTGAACATGCCAATATACATGTATTAGTGCTGTGCAAACAGTCAGTTCAAATGACTGTTGCCGGAGTATATCCGGTCTAAATTTGTGGTTAGTAAAATATTTTTGCTTATTATAACAATTTGTTTAATCTTCATGTAATGTTCACAATTGTTATCTATTCTGTTTGTACTTAATAGTTATGGTCATAGATTCATTTGTAATGGCTACCAATAAGTTTACAACACGCTAGCATTTTCCCTGATAATGAGTATCTAATAGTCAACAGGACTAAGGCTCAGATATTCCCTCCTCAAGAGATTAGTAATAAATATACAGCTTTAGAATAGCTGATTTACAGCAGCATTAGTTGCTAAAGGTATGCAGCATTTAGTTTGTTGTAATATAGTGATAGCTAAGTAAATAGAAATGTAGATAACATTGTAAGATAATTTTAAAGTAATTGTTAATATCACTAAGGCTGTTTAAATTCTATAATATCCTATACCGGCTACCAATTCTGAGGTAAAGTTTAAAAATTCTATAGAGCTCCCCTAAGCTCTACAACCCCCTGACCGGTTTCGCCCGTATCAGGCTTTTATTAACCCCTAATCTGCCACCCCCAACGTCGCCGCCACTATACTAAAGTTATTAACCCCTAAATCTAAGTCTAACCCTAACCCTAACCCCCTAACTTAAATATAATTACAATAAATCAAAATAAAATTCCTATCATTAACTAAATAATTCATATTTAAAACTAAATACTTAGCTATAAAATAAACCCTAAGCTAGCTACAATATAACTAATAGTTACATTGTAGCTAGCTTAGGGTTTATTTTTATTTTACAGGCAAGTTTGTATTTATTTTAACTAGGTACAATAGTTATTAAATAGTTATTAACTATTTAATAACTACCTAGCTAAAATAAATACAAAAGTACCTGTAAAATAAAACCTAACCTAAGTTACAATTACACCTACACTATAATTAAATTAATTCCCTAAATTATATACAATTAAATACAATTAAATAAAATTAGCTAAATTACAAACAAAAAAAACACTAAATTACAGAAAATATTAAAAAAATTGCAATATTTTTAAACTAATTACACCTAATCTAATCCCACTAACAAAATAAAAAAGCCCCCCAAAATAAAAAAGCCCTACCCTACGCTAAATTACAAATAACCCTTAAAAGGGCCTTTTGTTGGGCATTGCCCCAAAGTAATCAGCTCTTTTACCTGTAAAAAAAAAAAAAAAAATCCCCCCCAACATTAAAACCCACCACCCACACAACCAACCCTACTCTATAACCTACCCAATACCCCCTTAAAAAAACCTAACACTAAACCCTTGAAGATCACCTTACCGGGAGAAGTCTTCATCCAACCGGGCTGAAGTCCTCATCGAAGCCGGGAGAAGTCTTCATCCAAGCCGGGCGAAGTGGTCCTCCAGACGGGCAGAAGTCTTCATCCAGATGGCATCTTCTATATTCATCCATCCGGCGCGGAGCGGGTCCATCTTCAATACATCCGACGCGGAGCATCCTCTTCAATCAACGGCTAACACAGAATGAAGGTACCTTTAAGTGACGTCATCCAAGATGGCGTCCCTTCAATTCCGATTGGCTGATAGAATTCTATCAGCCAATCAGAATTAAGGTAGAAAAAATCCTATTGGCTGATGCAATCAGCCAATAGGATTGAAGTTCAATCCTATTGGCTGATCCAATCAGCCAATAGGATTGAGCTCGCATTCTATTGTTAGGGGGATTAGATTAGGGAATTAATTTAATTATAGTGTAGTGTTAGGTGTAATTGTATTTATTTAAGATAGGTAGTTATTAAATAGTTAATAACTATTTAATAACTATTCTACCTAGTTAAAATAAATACAAACTTGCCTGTAAAATAAAAATAAACCCTAAGATAGATACAATGTAACTATTAGTTATATTGTAACTAGCTTAGGGTTTATTTTACAGGTAAGTATTTAGTTTTAAATAGGAATTATTTAGTTAATGATATGAATTTTATTTAGATTATTTTAAATTAAATTTAAGTTAGGGGGTGTTAGGGTTAGGGTTAGACTTAGGTTTAGGGGTTAATACATTTAATAATAATATATATAACTGTGTATTTACTGTAAATATTTCATATTAAAAATGTTTTGCACATAGCAAAATATGTTTTATGTACAGTATTTATAAATTGATATTCCTATATATATATCTGTGTATATCTATACCTATATATAATCATCTTTATATATATATATATATATATATATATATATATATATATATATATATATATATATATATATATATATATATATATATATATATATATATATATATATATATATATAGGTATAAAACATAATTTATGTAAGAACTTACCTGATAAATTCATTTCTTTCATATTAGCAAGAGTCCATGAGCTAGTGACATATGGGATATACATTCCTACCAGGAGGGGCAAAGTTTCCCAAACCTCAAAATGCCTATAAATACACCCCTCACCACACCCACAAATCAGTTTAACGAATAGCCAAGAAGTGGGGTGATAAGAAAAAAGTGCGAAAGCATAAAAAATAAGGAATTGGAATAATTGTGCTTTATACAAAAAAATCATAACCACCACAAAAAAAGGGTGGGCCTCATGGACTCTTGCTAATATGAAAGAAATGAATTTATCAGGTAAGTTCTTACATAAATTATGTTTTCTTTCATGTAATTAGCAAGAGTCCATGAGCTAGTGACGTATGGGATAATGACTACCCAAAATGTGGATCTTTCCACGCAAGAGTCACTAGAGAGGGAGGGATAAAATAAAGACAGCCAATTCCGCTGAAAAATAATCCACACCCAAAATAAAGATTAAATGAAAAAAACTGAAATTATAAGCAGAAGATTCAAACTGAAACAGCTGCCTGAAGTACTTTTCTACCAAAAACAGCTTCAGAAGAAGAAAACACATCAAAATGGTAGAATTTAGTAAAAGTATGCAAAGAAGACCAAGTTGCTGCTTTGCAAATCTGATCAACCGAAGCATCATTCCTAAATGCCCAGGAAGTAGAAACTGACCTAGTAGAATGAGCTGTAATCCTTTGAGGCGGAGTTTTACCCGACTCTACATAAGCATGATGAATTAAAGATTTCAACCAAGATGCCAAAGAAATGGCAGAGGCCTTCTGACCTTTCCTAGAACCAGAAAAGATATCAAATAGACTAGAAGTCTTTCGGAAATTCTTAGTAGCTTCAACATAATATTTAAAAGCTCTAACTACATCCAAAGAATGCAATGATCTCTCCTTAGAATTCTTAGGATTAGGACACAATGAAGGAACCACAATTTCTCTACTAATGTTGTTAGAATTCACAACCTTAGGTTAAAAGAAGTTCGCAACACCGCCTTATCCTGATGAAAAATCAGAAAAGGAGACTCACAAGAAAGAGCAGATAATTCAGAAACTCGTCTGGCAGAAGAGATGGCCAAAAGGAACAAAACTTTCCAAGAAAGTAATTTGATGTCCAATGAATGCATAGGTTCAAACGGAGGAGCTTGAAAAGCCCCCAGAACCAAATTCAAACTCCAAGGAGGAAAAATTGACTTAATGACAGGTTTAATACGAACCAAAGCTTGTACAAAACAATGAATATCAGGAAGATTAGCAATCTTTCTGTGAAAAAGAACAGAAAGAGCAGAGATTTGTCCTTTCAAGGAACTTGCAGACAAACCTTTATCCAAACCATCCTGAAGAAACTGTAAAATTCTCGGAATTCTAAAAGAATGCCAGGAAAACTGATGAGAAAGACACCAAGAAATATAAGTCTTCCTGACTCTATAATATATCTCCCTAGATACAGATTTACGAGCCTGTAACATAGTATTAATCACAGAGTCAGAGAAACCTCTTTGACTAAGAATCAGGCGTTCAATCTCCATACCTTTAAATTTAAGGATTTGAGATCCTGATGGAAAAAAGGACCTTGCGACAAAAGGTCTGGTCTTAATGGAAGAGTCCACGGTTGGCAAGAGGCCATCCGGACAAGATCCGCATACCAAAACCTGTGAGGCCATGCTGGAGCTACCAGCAGAACAAACGAGCATTCCTTCAGAATCTTGGAGATTACTCTTGGAAGAAGAACTAGAGGCGGAAAGATATAGGCAGGATGATACTTCCAAGGAAGTGACAATGCATCCACTGCTTCCGCTTGAGGATCCCTGGATCTGGACAGATACCTGGGAAGTTTCTTGTTTAGATGAGAGGCCATCAGATCTATTTCTGGAAGTCCCCACATTTGAACAATCTGAAGAAAAACCTCTGGGTGAAGAGACCATTCGCCCGGATGTAACGTCTGGCGGCTGAGATAATCCGCTTCCCAATTGTCTATACCTGGGATATGAACCGCAGAAACTAGACAGGAGCTGGATTCCGCCCATACCAGAATTCGAGATACTTCCTTCATAGCCAGAGGACTGTGAGTCCCTCCTTGATGATTGATGTATGCCAAAGCTGTGACATTGTCTGTCTGAAAACAAATGAACGATTCTCTCTTTAGAAGAGGCCATGACTGAAGAACTCTGAAAATTGAACGGAGTTCCAAAATATTGATCGGTAATCTCACCTCCTGAGATTCCCAAACCCCTTGTGCTGTCAGAGACCCCCAAACAGCTCCCCAACCTGTCAGACTTGCATCTGTTGAAATTACAGTCCAGGTCGGAAGAACAAAGAAGCCCCCTGAACTAAACGATGGTGATCTGTCCACCACATCAGAGAGTGTCGTACAATCGGTGTTAAAGATATTAATTGAGATATCTTTGTGTAATCCCTGCACCACTGGTTCAGCATACAGAGCTGAAGAGGTCGCATGTGAAAACGAGCAAAGGGGATCGCGTCCGATGCTGCAGTCATAAGACCTAGAATTTCCATGCATAAAGCTAACGAAGGGAATGATCGTAACTGAAGGTTTCGACAAGCTGAAATCAATTTTAGACGTCTCTTGTCCGTTAGTGACAGAGTCATGGACACTGAATCTATCTGGAAACCTAAAAAGGTTACCCTTGTCTGAGGAATCAATGAACTTTTTGGTAAATTGATCCTCCAACCATGATCTTGAAGAAACAACACAAGTCGATTCGTATGAGATTCTGCTAAATGTGAAGACTGAGCAAGTACCAAGATATCATCCAAATAAGGAAATACCACAATACCCTGTTCTCTGATTACAGACAGAAGGGCACCGAGAACCTTTGTAAAAATTCTTGGAGCTGTAGCTAGGCCAAATGGTAGAGCCACAAACTGGTAATGCTTGTCTAGGAAAGAGAATCTCAGAAACTGAAAGTGATCTGGATGAATCGGAATATGCAGATATGCATCCTGTAAATCTATTGTGGACATATAATGCTCTTGCTGAACAAAAGGCAGGATAGTCCTTATAGTTACCATCTTGAATGTTGGTATCCTTACATAATGATTCAATATTTTTAGATCCAGAACTGGTCTGAAGGAATTCTCCTTCTTTGGTACAATGAAGAGATTTGAATAAAACCCCAGCCCCTGTTCCAGAACTGGAACTGGCATAATTACTCCAGCCAACTCTAGATCTGAAACACATTTCAGAAATGCTTGAGCCTTCGCTAGGTTTACTGGGACACGGGAAAGAAAAAATCTCTTTGCAGGTGGCCTTATCTTGAAGCCAATTCTGTACCCTTCTGAAACAATGTTCTGAATCCAGAGATTGTGAACGGAATTG
Organism: Bombina bombina; assembly: GCF_027579735.1. NCBI lineage: Eukaryota > Metazoa > Chordata > Amphibia > Anura > Bombinatoridae > Bombina > Bombina bombina. The sequence continues at coordinate 920,740,571 of NC_069504.1, forward strand.
AACCAAATTTCTTTGAAAAAACGTAGTCTGCCCCCTACCAGCTGAGCTGGAATGAGGGCCGCACCTTCATGTGGAATTGGGAGCTGGCTTTGGTTTTCTAAAAGGCTTGGATTTATTCCAGACTGGAGATGGTTTCCAAACTGATACCGCTCCTGAGGATGAAGGATCAGGCTTTTGTTCCTTGTTGTGACGAAAGGAACGAAAACGATTATTAGACCTAAATTTACCTTTAGATTTTTTATCCTGTGGTAAAAAAGTTCCTTTCCCTCCAGTAACAGTTGAGATAATAGAATCCAACTGAGAACCAAATAATTTATTACCCTGGAAAGAAAGGGAAAGCAGAGTAGACTTAGAAGACATATCAGCATTCCAAGTTTTAAGCCATAAAGCTCTGCTAGCTAAGATAGCTAGAGACATATACCTGACATCAACTCTAATGATATCAAAGATGGCATCACAAATAAAATTATTAGCATGTTGTAGAAGAATAATAATGCTATGAGAATCATGATCTGTTACTTATTGCGCTGAAGCTTCTAACCAAAAAGTTGAAGCTGCAGCAACATCCGCTAAAGATATAGCAGGTCTAAGAAGATTACCTGAACACAAGTAAGCTTTTCTTAGAAAGGATTCAATTTTCCTATCTAAAGGATCCTAAAAGGAAGTACCATCTGCCGTAGGAATAGTAGTACGCTTAGCAAGAGTAGAGACAGCCCCATCAACCTTAGGGATTTTGTCCCAAAATTCTAATCTGTCAGATGGCACAGGATATAATTGCTTAAAATGTTTAGAAGGAGTAAAAGAATTACCCAAATTATTCCATTCCCTGGAAATTACTTCATAAATAGCACCAGGGACAGGAAATACTTCTGGAATAACTACAGGAGATTTAAAAACCTTATCTAAACATTTAGATTTAGTATCAAGAGGACTAGAATCCTCAATTTCTAATGGAATTAGGACTTCTTTAAGTAAAGAACGAATAAATTCCATTTTAAATAAATATGAAGATTTATCAGCATCAACCTCGAAAACAGAATCCTCTGAATCAGAAGAACCAATATCAGTATTAGAATGATGATGTTCATTTAAAAATTCATCTGAAAAATGAGAAGTTTTAAAAGACTTTTTTACGTTTACTAGAAGGAGGAATAACAGACATAGCCTTCTTAATGGATTTAGAAACAAAATCTCTTATGTTATCGTGAACACTCTGAATATTAGATGTTGACGGAACAGCAACAGGTAATGTAACAGTACTAAAGGAAATATTATCTGCATTAACAAGTTTGTCATGACAAACAGTACAAACAACAGCTGGAGGAACAGATACCAAGAGTTTACAGCAGATACACTTAGCTTTGGTAGCTCCAGCACCCGGCAGCGATTTTCCAGAAGTATCTTCTGACTCAGCTTCAACGTGGGACATCTTGCAATATGTAATAGAAAAAACAACATATAAAGCAAAATTGATCAAATTCCTTAAATGACAGTTTCAGGAATGGGAAAAAAATGCCAGTGAATAAGGTTCTAGCAACCAGAAGCAAAAAATAATAAGACTTAAATAATGTGGAGACAATAGTGACGCCCATATTTTTTTAGCGCCAAAAAAGACGCCCACATTATTTGGCGCCTAAATGCTTTTGGCGCCAAAAATGACGCCACATCCGGAACGCCGACACTTTTGGCGCAAAAGAACGTAAAAAATGACGCAACTTCCGGCGACACGTATGACGACGGAAACAGAAAATAATTTTTGCGCCAAAAAAGTCCGCGCCAAGAATGACGCAATAAAATGAAGCATTTTCAGCCCCCGCGAGCCTAACAGCCCACAGGGAAAGTCAAATTTTTAAGGTAAGAAAAAAATGAATTATTCATATGCATTATCCCAAATATGAAACTGACTGTCTGAAATAAGGAACGTTGAACATCCTGAGTCAAGGCAAATAAATGTTTGAATACATATATTTAGAACTTTATATAAAAAGTGCCCAACCATAGCTTAGAGTGTCACAGAAAATAAGACTTACTTACCCCAGGACACTCATCTACATGTAGTAGAAAGCCAAACCAGTACTGAAACGAGAATCAGTAGAGGAAATGGTATATATAAGAGTATATCGTCGATCTGAAAAGGGAGGTAAGAGATGAATCTCTATGACCGATAACAGAGAACCTATGAAATAGACCCTGTAGAAGGAGATCACTGCATTCAAATAGGCAATGCTCTCCTCACATCCCTCTGACATTCACTGCACGCTGAGAGGAAAACCGGGCTCCAACCTGCTGTGGAGCGCATATCAACGTAGAATCTAGCACAAACTTACTTCACCACCCACATAGGAGGCAAAGTTTGTAAAACTGATTTGTGGGTGTGGTGAGGGGTGTATTTATAGGCATTTTGAGGTTTGGGAAACTTTGCCCCTCCTGGTAGGAATGTATATCCCATACGTCACTAGCTCATGGACTCTTGCTAATTACATGAAAGAAATATATATTGTACCAAAAAAACATCATATATATGAATACATATTTAGTTATGAATAAATAAAACATATTCTGTTATGTTAAGAACACTGGAATATGAAATATTCATATTTTGATGTTGGGTTAGTGCAATTGCGAAAATGCGATCGTGCTTGCCAAATAGTCAGGTGTTACTTTTTTTCCACTTTTATTTTCTCCATTGACTTCTATAGGGTGAATAGGTGAACGAGCACGCGATATATGATGTTCAGATTTTTGCACTAGTTGGTTACCGCTTGCGCAAAAAATGTTTTTTTTTTAACTTGTAATACGAGTGCAACCTAACTAGTGCAAAAAGCTTAACTCTAGCTAGTGATAACGAAAATACAATATGCCGTGCCACTTGTAATCTCGCCCAAAATGTTTTATTTTTTTCGCATATGATCAAAATCCTAGTAATGTCACAATCATTGGCTGCTTCAATATTTTTACCATGTTAAATTTACAATAAAATGGCTGCTGGTTGATGATCTAAGAACCAAGCTTTCAGCTCATGCAGCAAATTCATTATGAAATACATTTATCAAAAAGTGAATGAACCAGTGTTTCATATGTGTGTCAAATTTGAAGAATGATCAGAAAAAAAATGAAAACTAATGACAAAAGAATGTCTGTCTTTTAGCATGCAAATGGTGAATCAAATAGTGCTCTTGAAATTACTTTTACTATCTGGATAATACTATAGTGTCAATCTTAACATTGTATTAAGAAATGTTAGCATTTGAATATGAAACGTAACATGAATATTGGAATGTAACATTTCAATATTACATATGAATGTTGATAAGTATAATTTTGCATGTTACAAATATTTGAATCCTGTAGTAAATCTGAAGGTTATATTCAGTACAGCAAATTATAACAGTTCTTGGTGTAAAAACAGAATGCTAAATTGACAAACATTAGAAAAGTATTAATAATGAAGGAATTTAGCAACAATTGTTTATTTTTTATAATTGTGCCAGAATATTCACTCAGCACCTGGGAAATTGTTATTGAACACAAATTATGTTAGAGGGACATTTTTAAGTCTTCAACATGATCAAACTTTTCGTGAAAGTAAGAAAGGTCTCCTTGATTAAAGTGATGGTAAATCCTAGCGTTTGTGAAACGCTAAGATTTACCATTGGAATAAATAAAGTGGACTTTCAGTCATGAAGTATAAAATACTTAATGCTGAAAGTTCCTTTATTTGATTGAAGCGTTCGCCGCACTGAGCTGCTCAGGCAGCCCATGGCAGAATGCTGTTTTTCTGAGAGGTGACATTTCCACGGTTGGCCCGCACGGCTATTGTATGGCCTGCCACTTGTATGGTCCACCCCTGTGCCAACATTCAGTTTTACCTTTATAAAGAATAGCATAAAATATTAGACCTCCTGATACCATAAACACTTCTCATAACCCAAATACATATACATATACATTGCACCATCTCATAACCTTACCACTGACATTGTGGGGCCACACAAAGAGCGGGGCCATGGGCGAGTTCTCTTCTAGTCCTGCCCAAAGGGCAGGCCTGTGTTGAATATAATCCCATATATATTGACCATAGTATTCATTCTTGCAAAATGTTTTTTAAGCCACTGTTAGCATCATATGTTGGTCAATTAGAAATAGTTTTAAGTGCCTTTATTTTCTCTTGCCTAGGGTGCTATTTAGCACAGGGCCAACCAGGATTATAGATTAATATTTATAATGCCTAAAGAAATGGAAGGGATAATCCTCACTATCTCTGCAAGATTACTGCAAAATTAATTAATATACTGATATAAACTGATTTGAACATAATATAGATACTGTACACATAACACTCACTTACAGTAAATATAATTTAGCAAAAAATATTGGTATATGTTTAGAAATAGTATATATTAATAAAGTGACTGATTTACTGACTAAACAAAAGGCAAACAAATTGAATGCTGGGGTGATTTAATAGCTCCCATTCCTAGTATAATATGTTCCAAACCACTGAAGTGAGAATGCACACCCTCTTTCTCAAAATATCTTGATTGCATACAATATTTCTATAAAAACTTAAGCAGAAGAATTTCAATTCACTTTATCAACATTGCTGCTTAGTTTTAAGGCTAGATAGGGAGGTATATAGGGGCGTTGTTTCCAGCTTAAGGGATCGTACGTGGCTATATAACCTTGTATTTTCCTAATATGGTGATATAGTATATATAATAATATTTTAGACGGTGAAAATTAAAGTGACAATATTTTATCAATTGAAGTTGTTTTTTTTTTTTTTAAATTATATAAATTTAAGGTGATTAAATTAATCCTAAATTCTCTCTACACAATGTGTACTTAGTGTATTGTGGCAGGGAACTATGTGAATTAAATGAGAAATTTTAACCTAAAATTCGTGTATTCGTGCTGTTATATCTAAGTGTATATTACCCCTATATTAATGGGTGTAAGTGAAAAGATGACCAGTTTATAAAGTCAGAATACACCATCCAGGATTAATTCCAATTTATTAAAAAAAAAATATATTAATAATAAAGTACTTGTTAAAATTTAAAACTCTATATAATTCAATAAGACTGTTTACATACTCTTCTAAAATAAACTGTGGGACGTCTCCCAAATACATAAAACAATATATATTAAACCTTGAGATCAGTGTGTATATTACGTGACAATTACTGAGTTTAAACGTTATTAACAAAGAAGCTAGCTATAAACCTTTTAAATTGTTACTTTGTCTAAGCTAACCTTTGATCTTTACTTAACAGAATTTCAACACTTATCAACCTTTCATTTGTGTGTTAAGATATAGTAAAGCTCACAACCTTTTCTCTACTTTACAGGATTAAACAATTGTTGGTCTTGCAAATCATTTCCTTAAAATATAAGCAGTTCTTATTTTATACAGTTCGTGTCTTTGTATTAAACAGGCTTTTCTGTGTGAGACTGCTCCTAGTGCCTTGCACGCAGTCAGAGTCTTTACATATATCAGCGTATGGTAATGCAAATAGAGTAGAAATGTTAGTACACACTATTTTGGGGGTTTACTTGCTTTCTTGTAACGGTACTCACAGATCCTTTTAATTTGGGCCGCTGTGTTTGTTAGATCGGCTTGTGAATTCTGACTGTAGTCCTTCCCGCTTTGCCGCCTCTGTTCGGCGTCTGACGTCACACTCCCCTAAAGGAGGATAGTTTCCCAAGACACCGCTACCTGTGTCTCCGTTAGTAGCTCCGTTGGGAAATGTTAGAGATGGAACTGCACTTAGTGCTTTGCACGCAGTTCTTTAAGGTGGATTTAAAAGGTGGTAATTTAGAGATGATATGGCAATGCCAATAGGAAAGTGCAAAACCCGGGTTATGTATGCAAATCTTTACAATTCTTCTTTTTTACTGTTAACAACGTTTAACCCCTTAAGGACCAGCGACGTACCCTGTATGTTGCTGGCCTTTTTTTGTGACTTGATTGTTTTATAGCGCGGTCTTGCCACCAGCGTTGAGACTGCTCTATTCCACAAAGCCTGCTGGAGGGAGGGAATTAATAGCGTGTTCTTGCTAGACTTGTGCTATTATGTCCTGAAAAAACCCTTAACGACTAGTGACATACAGGGTACATTGTGGTCATTAAGGGGTTAAACTCAGTAATTGTCATTAAGGGGTTAAACTCAGTAATTGTCACGTAATATACACGTAATATACACACTGATCTCAAGGTTTAATATATATTGTTTTATGTATTTGGGAGACGTCCCACAGTTTATTTTAGAAGAGTATGTAAACAGTCTTATTGAATTATATAGAGTTTTAAATTTTAACAAGTACTTTATTATTAATATATTTTTTTTTTAATAAATTGGAATTAATCCTGGATGGTGTATTCTGACTTTATAAACTGGTCATCTTTTCACTTACACCCATTAATATAGGGGTAATATACACTTAGATATAACAGCACGAATACACGAATTTTAGGTTAAAATTTCACATTTAATTCACATAGTTCCCTGTCACAATAAATATTATTATATATACTATATCACCATTTTAGGAAAATACAAGGTTATATAGCCACGTACGATCCCTTAAGCTGGAAACAACGCCCCTATATACCTCCCTATCTAGACAATTTCACTTATAAGACCGAAGGATCTTATATCAATAGGGTGTTTGGGATCTTTTATAGTTCCAGCGCTCTACTCATTCACACAAGTAAAATATAGTTTTAAGGCTAGAACTATATAAAAAAAACTTAACTTATATAATTAGCATTTAATATTAAACAATAAGGATATCACTTTGCTTTTGTGGCTGCATTACTAACATAGCTTATTTAAAGGGACAGTCTACTCCAGACTTTTTATCGTTTAAAAAGATAGATAATACCTTTATTACCCATTCCTCAGTTTTGCATAACCATCCAACGTCCCCGAGATGGATGAAGGTGTCACCACCTGGATGAAGACTTTTCGGCGCCTGGATGAAGATGGATGTCCGGACTTCAGCAACTGTGAGTAGATTTTATTGGGTTAATGTTAGCTGAATTTCCTTTTAAGGACAATGCCCATACAAATGCCCCTTTAGGGGCGATGGGTAGTTTAGGATTTTTTAGAGTTAGGATTTTGGGGGTTGGTTGGGTGGGGGGGTTTCCTTTTAGGGGGGATTTAGTAATTTTTTAAGGTAAAAGAGCTGTATAACTTAGGGCAATGCCCTACAAAAGGCCCTTTTAAGGGCTATTGGTAGTTTATTGTAGGTTAGGAGGTGTTTTTATTTTGGGGGGCTTTTTTTATTTTTATAGGGCTATTAGATTAGCTGTAATTGTTTTTCTTTTTGATAATTTCATTTATTATTTTCTGAAATCTTAGAGTTTTTTATTTTTCGTAATTTAGTGTTTATTATTTTTTGAAATGTTAGATTTTTTTCATAGTGTTAGGTTTTCTTAAATTTTAAATTTAAGTTTTTAATTGGTAGTTTTTTTATTTTGTTAGGTTAGTTTAAAGTTTAAACTTTTTATTTCACAAGTAAGTTTTTATTTTTTTTAAAGATAGTTATATTGTAATTTTAATTAAGAGTTAGGGGGGTGTTAGGTTTAGGGGATAATAGTTTAATTTAGTATTTTGCGATGTGGGGGGCGCATTAGGGGTTAAAAGGTTTAGTAGTTACAATGTGGGGGGCTGGAGGTTTAGGGGTTAATACTTTATTATAGTGTTTGCGATGTGGGGGGCTGGCGGTTTAGGGGTTAATAGGTTTATTTAGGTGTCAGCTATATTGGGGGTGGCAGAATAGGGGTTAATAACTTTTAATAGTGTTGGCAATGTTGGGGGCGGCGGATAAGGGGTGTTTAGACTTGGGGGTTTATGTTAGGTTTAAACGTAACTTTCTTTAACCCATAGACATCAATGGGGTTGCGTTACGGCGGTCTTCATTCCGCAATCGCAGGTGTTAGTTTTTTTCTAACACTTTCTCTCCATTGATGTCTATTGGGGAAAGCGTGCACAAGCACGTAAACTCAGCCCTTGGCTTTTGTGCGATATGCAGCTTAACGCACCATAAAGCACAGCACAAGGAGGTTTTTCAGTAACTTGTAATGGCAGCGCTATGGAGAGTGCAATATTGCCAATTTTTTGGCTTTAGTTTTGCACCCTGTTTAGCGCAAAACTCATAATCTAGGTGTCTGTTAGGTAAAAGTTTGTAATGAAAGATGAAGCACACAGGGAGAAACCAGCGTTTTTTTAAACTTGAATATTACAATACAAATTACATTGTTTATAGAGCACTGTACCTTAACTTTTCTGTTATTTTCGTATACATAGGTTTTTCATTTTAAAGTAATTAGTGTTTGAGCATTTTGATAAAAGCTCGCCAACTGGCAAGAAAAACAGTGAGAACTGTAGTGCGAAAATGTTTAGATAATTATACTAGGATTTGTTAGAACATTTCATAAATGCCCATGGAACATTCATGTTCAGCCCATTTAACTGTAAAACAACAATTATGCTTTGTATTTTGAACTTTTAAGTACATTTTTTTGTTTATAAAATACGATTTTTGGAGAACAATTTAGTTAAGATTTTTGATGCACCTTAACAAAACATTTTTTCTTGCGTATTTTTGTGTGAATGATTAATTTTTAGTTTTGTGTGATTTTTACATTTTTGTGTAATGTATGCATCCTCTTCCCATACGAAAAAGCAGCATACCCCCTTAGCAAAATACCCTGTTTTCACGGTAAAAAGTGGCTTTATAGAATTCCACCAGGGAATAGCAAGCAGCATATTGTCCCTTTTGTGTTATCACCTTGTATCTATCCGAAAACTGTAAATTTGGGTTTATTTGTATCCTGCCCCTTGAGAAGGAGCGTATTTACAGAGGCACTGAAGATCTCAATTGAGCCACATACCTAAGGGCCCCTTCTGGCTCTTCAGTAAGTAGTAGCATTTCTACTGGTGGTCCTGTAGAAATGACTGGTGGTCCTGGTCATCCCTGCACTCCATCTGCATCATGTCTAGGCCCTCTGTGCACCCCCATCTAGGATCCTAATATACGGAAAGTGTATAAATTCACATTTATGGTAGCAAGGTTTTCAAGCTTGCTTCCACAGTTGTTGTTGTACAGAAAAACTTTCCACCATATTTGTACAGGAAAGCTAGACAAGTAAATATTCTCTATTGCATGGACTAACCAAGGGGGGGGGGGCTGCTGATGTCTGTGGGTTCCTATTTTTGTGTGAATGTGGATATCTGTGTGTAATTTCCCTCAGATAGTACTTATTTGCCTGTTATTTTGAAAGACTGACTACACAAGCTGATGGGCAATACGTGGTTCTCTTTATGTAAATACAAACTTCAATTTCTTCTATTCTTTTTTTATTATCTCATTGCTTTACTATTTAATGACAACCAGTTTACAAAATACAGTGACAGAAGAATGTTACAAGCTTTACATCTTTTTTGTAAATTAAACTAGTACATTATACTTGTCAGTTTTGCAGTATGGTCCAAGTCCAGCCCTATAGGTAACCCTTTAAATGCCAATAAGGTGTTTTTAAACAATTTTTGCAGAGGTTCCAATATGATATGTAAAATCCCAATTTGGACGGATCAATTTTATTATAGAGCTACAGTCTACAATTATTTTGTTAGTAATAAAGATAATCTATTCTAAGGTATGGTATTGTTTTAGTTCTCCTACCAAGTGAAATGTATTTGACCCCTTGAATGACCTTTAATTTTCACATAAGGGTTAAGATTTTAATTTAATATTTTACTGTTAGTGAGCAAATAGTTCCTGCCTTTTATGCAAGAGAGTGAGAATTATTTGTCTACTTTAATAGAAGTACTTGTGAGGACCTAGTTTTATGTAACATTGCTATTTGAAATTACATTTGGCATACACTGTTTTTAGTTAGCAGCACATTTTCATATGATGTAACCATGGGAACGGAATGTTTATATTTTTTTGCAGACAATGAGCAGGTTTAGGATGCGTGCTCACTTACAGTGCACAGAACCTAAAGCAATAAGCACAGGCCGGTGTGTCTGTCACATCTCTCCCATGTAATATCTAATAGCCTTTGCTTCCAACTACAACTCTGTGTGCAGGACTCCAGAAGAACACATTGTCCTATTTAACGGACAGACTTTCAATCTGTTTGATAAAACGACTTGTCAGGTTTTTTATTGTTTAATCCCCACAAACTGGAAGAAAAAAATAAATCAATGACAGTAAAAATCCATTCTCTTTGTAGTCCAAAGCATTGTAAAAATACTATTACTTGCCAAGGTGATTGCAATTTAATTTTTATGGTGCATAACAAAATTATTTGTTACCATTATATATATATATATATATATATATATATATATATATATATATATATATATATATATATATATATATATATATATATATATATATACATATATATATATTTACATATATGTGTGTGTATATATATATATATATATAATATATAATTTAAAATATAAGTGAAATATAGATGCTGAATTTCATTTTTCATGTGATGTAATTCTCTATGCTATACTGCCAGCAAGGGGAAAAGAATAAAGAAAATATGTAGGCGTATTCTAGGCACATTGTAGCATTAGCAATATTATAGCATAAGAATTGGAAAATGATATTATTTAATGGAAAAGACCCACATGAGATCTTTATAATAATTGTTTACTGTAACTAATATGAGCACAAACATACTCTTTTGTAATCTATTTCTATTTAAATACTTTGCTTTTATAGGTGACGGGATTTAAATGTGAATCATTATTACACTGTGAAAATTAAAGTTATGCTAAGAAAACACATTTTCTGCAATGGCTACATACTGAGCTAGCTATTTGCATAAAAAGTCACATTACTGTGAAATATATACTGTATATATATACTGTGTGTGTATATATATATCTGTTTTATGTGGGCCAAACAGCAGTTGACATTGAGTAACGTAAATAAGTATGGACTATACAGAAACGTTTTTAATTATGCTGAATTGTTGTTGTTTTTTTTGTTTGTTTTTTTATAAACAAAGGCTATTATAATGGACAATGCTTGTTGGTGTTTTTGTATAAGGGTATTTAAAAAAAAATAGAATCCCCATTAAATTGCTTATATCATTAAAGGACATTGTAAAGCAAAAATTACTTGTCTGCTAGTCATGTAATTTTTCCATTTGGGATCTGAGCTCAATTATGTCTTTGACCTGGCTAAGAGGTTAAACACACAGGCAAAGTCCCATCTAGGATACTCAAGCATCACTTGCTCCCTGAGCAGGAAACCACTGTTGAGCCAATCAAGAGTGAATGTAGCATATACCTGCCAATCACCAGCAGTATATTGCCTAAACTGTTAGTGTAGCTGTAAAAACAAAAATTACTTTTTAACATATTTTTTCTCAAGCTCTAAATTCCCTTGCGTGATAAACGTTATCAATAATACTGCGTACACCATGTATAGGGTGAGAAGCAACATCTTTCTTTCTACTCAGTCATTATTTATTAAATGTTTCCTAGGGTATTAGGTGTGACCTATTTTTACATGAGTTGGACTAGCTATGTTATCTGAAATATAGAAATGTTAGTATTTTATATACTGTAAGTACTTAGCATTTTCAGTGGTTCTTTGGAAAAGAGCAACTATATTTATCTAAAAGCTTTTTGGGATAACATTCCTGCTATTAATAATATTAGAGAGTAAAACATCAAAGTTTTATTTAGGTATCTAAACACATTTCCACTTTATCATTCTACTCTTCAACTGAATAATTCAAATTATTCATATTTGCCATAGTTGATCCATGAATGTGCAGTCTAGCAATTTGGTGCTACTTAACCTCTTGTCTTCAAATACCTGACACAGCTAATTAACATATATTAGAATAAGTAATTATGCAACATATATTACAAACAAAAGCTGCTTAAAATGATTTTAAATTATTATTTTAAATTAGTTTCTCTCACAATAAGAGGCTTGTAATACACTTTTGTGAAAGGCATGGCTCTCTTAGCTAGCATAAACAATGTTATAATCAGTTGGCTTGATAATACATGTCATAATAGAACTATATATAAGTGAAAAAAGTTGAAATCAGTTATGTTTTAAACTAAGTCGAAATTGAGTTATGGTACTGGGAGCAATTTTGTTACAAATTGAAACATTTTGTTTAAAGCTATAATTAAAGTTGTTTTTTAAGGATCCATTAATAAACTACTTCAGTAAAGCATCTGTTACAAGATTCTATAAATCCTATTAATAGAGTTTGTCTAGCTTTTCTAGCTAATACCACATTATAATAAACATGTTGGGAAGCAATATGAAATAGTAGTGAATATATGATCAATATAAAATTGGATACTACTTTGACCTTTAGCACCTAGTCAACTGTTATGTAAATTGGGTCATCAATGAAGACGTAGCCCGTACAAATATTCATGTTTTTTCCATCTAGTATATTTTGATAAAAGGCTAACACTAAAGAACATTATTTTTTGTAATGTTTTGTATATGTGCCACTTTACATACACACTCTAGTAATTGTGGGTTTTCCACTTGATGTCAAAGTATCCAGTTATCAGCCAGGGGATATGAGGTTAACTCAGAGTCAGTAGTTGTCCTCTTCAACAGGGCTCTGTTTTTTGAGTACAGCTTATTTATTATGTAGGAAATAGTAGGTTGACAATGAGTAATATAAAATTAGATAGTCCTTTTGACCTTTAGGATCAGATTATCAAAAATTCTCCATCTTGGAGAGAAATTATAGTGCAGACTTCACAGGGGCAGAACTGAATACTGAAAAAGGCAAGAACTTGAAAGTTCCAGAGAGACATGAGAGATGTCTCCTATAAAATGTAATAAACTCTATGGGACAGAGAATCTCACTAGAGAGAGTGATGCTAAAGGGACAGTACACTGTAAAATTGTTTTTATATGAATGTATTTTCAATGACTTGTCATACCAGCTGTAGAGTATAAAATTCATGAGAAATTGCATTTTTCGGTTTATTTGTGTATATGAAGTAGCTGATTTTGTGCTTTTAAACCACAGCCTATTACAATGGGTTGAGCTTCAGGTAAAATCAGATCTCACACACACTTGCTCCCTTATCTCTTATATTTGTCTGGAAAACTAAAGCTCAATACATAGAGAGAACAATGGGGAATTATAATTTTAATACTTAACTATCATGCCCCCCACTGAGAGTGTAATCTCTTCTGCTGGCTGTGTTTACTTAGGCTATTCAATAGAATATACTCCAGTACAGAAACTTTCAGTATAGGTTGTGATACCACAGGCTAAATTGGCTATTTCAAATGACAAAATAGGGGAGCTACTTGTAAACAATTTAAAACACTCCAGCAGGTAAAATGAATCATTGGGAACAATTTAAAAAGCTTAAAACTTTTGAAATATGTAGACCCAGATAACCACAGTATTAAAAATTAAAAACTAGGGGGCGGAGCTGACTTGGGAGAGCATCAGACGCGTTTTCTTTGAGCTTCTGGCTCATAGATATAATTTTACGATTTAATCTATCCATAAAGGGCTTAAACTCCTGTTTGTTATATATGGGAACAATTACTGTCTGCTGTGTTACCTGGGAACCCGGAGACGAGCTAACAGCTGAGTAAATAGCTGAGATTTCTCCCGCAGCCACACCACGTGGGCTTTTTAGGAGCTATCCCCTCAAGAATACGGCTGATATGGAGGCCCTAGAACTATGGGAATGAAACACCCAACAATTACTTAAGAGACATTTTCAGAGACTGAAGGAGGATCTATTCCTCATACTCTCTACTTGCATGATACCGCCAGATCCTCTATCTACGGACACTGACCCTGTGCAACATGGCAACACCTGCACTACTTCCATACCCAAGCCCCAGGAAACGGGAGAGATAGCCGCTAGCAAATCTGTTTCAACCTTCCAAATCTCTGACCCGCTCACTGAGATGAATAAGCAGCTGGTAATGGGAACTGCAGTGCCGTCAAATTCCGACGGAGTGAGTGCGCCGGATGACATACTAGCTAACACGCTACCGGCTCTTCACAATCTCTCAACTCGGCCTCAAGTCAATGCCGCTCCACCCGGGACCACCCTCCACACTGATTCTTCCTTGGCTGACACGCAGAAAGGGGTGCTTGATATCCGGACATATCGCAGCACCATAATTACAGTTAGGAAGACTGCCGGTCAGATCGCCGCCGCATGGAAAATCCAGGAGGGTTCTCGGCATCATCTCCAAGCCCACAAAAGTCAAAGACTCCTTGAGCGGAGGAGGGCCTACAACCAACGCCATCACTCTACCCTCATCAACCATCTGCACAGTAACATGCCAAGAGTTCTGAGAGCCGGGATCGGGTAATGCAATATTTGTCTTAGTTGCGCCTGCAAACATGGATACCAGGAAGATATATATACATATCCATGAGTGGGCATGTACCGAGTTCATGATCCCCTTACTACAATGTAAAGGACAGCTTTCTCTCTTCTGCCTAGTTTGGTATTATTAGGACATTGAGCCATGGACAGTTACCCCACTCTATTGTTCACTGATAATCATATATATGTTAAAACTGGTTTACAGCTTGTGTTAATTTACTTTAGTTGTGTTATACCACAGGAGCTCCCTCTATAGAACACACATACAGCTCATGAGCCCTGATGTTCACTACTTCCTATTCATGATGCTCAACTGTGGAAGACCCTCTAAATATTTCTAGGTTAATGAAACAGCTAATAGCTCTCCTGCTATGTGGACTTATCCTACTCAATTTTATGACTGAGATCTATAATGGCTCTGTCTTCACTCAAACCTGACAGTTTGTTTGCTTTACTTATAAATAATATTAATGCTCTGTATTCACTTATTATATTATGCTAATTCAAAGTCTGCTCACTCCTGGCATATTGTTGAGAGGTGCAGTATCATATACCAATATTTTCAAAGCATACAGGCATTATCTATTGCACTATAAAGCAGTTACCTAGGTACACATAGGAAATATCCCATGTTTAATAGGCTAGTGCGTCAGCTGTAACTTATTTGTATAGATATCCATCCGACACAAAGTACATAATGCTGGACAATCTGTGCTTGTACGCTTGAATTCCATGCTGCTAAACTATTATTTTCTTAAGGTGCCTAAAGTGTTGTATACTAGAATGTTATGTTCAAATTTTCTCAATCTTGACCAAAGCTACCTTTGGGAATCTGATATCCTAAACTGTCCCATGTTTCTAGCATCCTGATTGCTTACGTGTTTTAACCTAGCATTGTGGTATTCCATTAGCTTCCCTAACACCATTATCTTGCTCCCAGCTTAATTTTAGTCTCAGCCCTTAGTTGTGCAGAGCGTTTTCCCCCAATAAACCTGTAGTTTAAATAACTATTCCTGAACGCCTTCAGGTTAACTTATCTATTGTGCCTACTTTACAATGATCTTCCTAGTATGTGCACAACCTGCCTCACATAGCCTTTCTTATAAGTAATTCCTTGCCACGCAGATATAAATTCAGAGACAAGAAAATATGTGATCCTATTGTCCCTTAGAACTCTCTCTGCATCCCTCTCATTTTTACACAACTAAGTGCCTTAGCGACCCAGTCTGCTCTAATGGCCCTCATGGGGATAACTTTAGCTGACCCAGTTACATCTTTCTTCCTAGGGCCTACTTGTATCTCAAATGCGAGATTTGGAATAGATTAAGTGCTATTACACAATAGATCACTGTAGTTCCCTTTGATCTTCAGTAGATACAACCAGTTTGTTTATAAGTTGATACACGCATATTAAACTCTTGATGGGGTCTGTTTTGTATCTATATTACTATAAGTCATCTCATAAGAAACAATATTTAATAGATAGGAGTCTACTAATATGATAACTTTGGGTTTGAATCTATATGTGACACCCTTAGCTGTGTCATCTATATGGAAATCACTTTTTCACCAGCTCACACAAGGTTCTAGCCCTGTCTCCTCTAATTTGTACCCACTTAAAAACTGCATGAAAACATCCCATGTAAATCAATCCCTAGGCTTCTTGGTTTTACTCATGGTACCACTACTGTATAGATTCCTTAGGTTTATCCTCTTACACACTGTTCCTATGAACCTACAGTGATATATATGTGTCCCCAAGTTTTATATTTACATTCTATAACTATATGTCTGACGGTGCACACTAATGACACGTGTAACCCTGCCATACTGTAGACTTGTTGTCAATGTTAGCCAAGTCCCCCCCACTAGTCTTAGACACAGTAGAGCATCTCATTGAAGTCTATATATGCAACAACCATATAACACGCCCTTACTCATAGAGTTATGATAGTTGGTTACTAATGTGACCCCCTAAACCATATGTTTATATCTCAATGGTCTTTGACACACTAGAATTAGCTACTTGAGTCACCCGTAGGGAATGCATTGACAGCCTTATGATAATTATACCTCTAATTAATTACTCCTCCTGCGGGGAATTTTTTTTTTTATTTGGACAAAATTTTTATTTGGACAAAATATTGGTCCTTGCTGAGCCCCTCTTCTCCCTTTCCCACTGGTACCTGGTGCCTGCGTGTCATACCCATATCCCTTTTACCCACATCGCCTAGAGTTGGCACTTCCCTAGGAGAGGAGCTCATGCAGTAGTCCCCTACGCTCTCTCTCTCTCTCTCTCTCTCTCTCTCTATATATATATATATATATATATATATATATATATATATATATATATATATATGTATGCTATTCTTCTCCTCTATACATAACATTACCTGGAGCTAATGCTGAATGGGTCTGGATCTGGGTCTTTCACCTTGCTGTCCTGCTGAGCCTTCCCAATGGAGTGGAAGAGATCTCGGTAGTCCTGCTCCAGTTCCCACTCCAGGGCTGCTAAGTGAGCCAGGTCTGGCTCTACTTCATGGGGGTCAGCCAAGTCATGCCTAGCCTCCCTCTCATAGAAAATGTCCTGAAGTCTGGTCTGTGCAGGGCTCCCAAAGTCAGGCTCTGCAAAGGACTCCCATAACAAGCCAGGACCATCAAACTCCTCTCCCTCTGGTTTGTCATGCTCAGCTGTCCAGGGTATATACTGTGCCATATACCACCAGAGCGCCAGGTAGGCATCCTCCAGCCATAGCTCCTGCCATACCCGGTGCTCTAGTGCCTTCACCCATTCCTCCAGGGGCTGCTCTCCCAGGAAGGGCATCCGCAGGGCCACTTGCTTCTGCAACCGCTGCTCTTCACTGGGGAGACTCTTACCCTGCTGGTATTGTACATTATCCAGGGCCTGGTACCAGATGCCTTTCCTTAATGCATCCCGGCCATCCAGGTCCTCCTCCTCATATAACACCGCTGGTTCCATTCTGTTGCTTTTAGGGTCGCTGTACTGGGACATGCGTTGCCCCCAACTTGTAAATCCACGGAATGGTGTCTCCTGTAGCTGTCCTTCTGGCTGTAGGATCAATCCCGTCGCTTGCCACCAATGTTACGGTACCAACAGTGTACCAAGGGTTAATACCAGATGAACAATGTCCTGCATACAGAATCAGCACTTCACAACCTTGATCAGTTTCCCTGCAAACATGAGACCAAGCTCCACATTTCAGGTTTAAAACAGAATGACTACTTTATTTGAAGGCAGCACACAGATTTATACACCCTGGCTTCAGGTTACAGAGGCCATGGGTTTAACAGTAAAGCAAACATATGAACAATGCATCAAACCTCTAACAATTGTCTATTCACAGGTAAAACAGATTAACATATTAAGTTAATTAACTAGGGAAGAACGTTTACTCAGACAATCTGATGTTGGGCAGTCTAGTTAACATAATCACACAAGGACACAATCAGTTTACCCAGACAGACTCCTGAGACACAATCAGATCTGAAACATACATAGAATACATCTTATTACAGAATATAGGAACAGTTCTTATTAGCTATAAAGTCTTTTATGCCCACTTGGTTTATAGAGTCACAATTGCTCCCAAAAGGTGCACTCACACCCTGTACCCATCCTGTATTTATGGATACAGGGTGACATAGACATAAGACAGAGTTATGAAAGTACATGGGGTGTCCAGCATATAAAATTCCATATTTCCATGCAGTCTCTGGGTATCCCCAAGTCCATGTACCTCCAGCCCAAAGAACGTTCCACAACAAGCCCTCCAATGTACAGTGGCGAGATTGGTTTCGTCACATTATATAAAAATTGAGGTTTCATTGTTATGTGTTTCAGTCACCCTTGTTCACTATAAACTAATCTACACTTTAAGCTCATGGTCTCAGAAGTAGTGTTATAACTCATTTTAGCAGTTATCCTCTCCCTATTGAACATGTTTTATTATATGATTACGGTTCTCATCTATAGATATACAGTAATACTGCTGTGTGAATACAGTGACAACAATTGTAACACAGAGACTTTAATGTTTTAGTTCAAATTTCCTTTTTTTGCAAGACATGTATAATTATACTTATTACTTATGTTCCGTGCCTGGACACATTCTCTGTTTTGTAGTTATTATTCCTTACCTCAATAAAAAATTATAAAAACCAAATATTAATAGAGTTAATGATAATAAAGTATACTACAATCCTTCCTCTAAACATGTCACTTAATAATTTCGCCCTCTCTGCAAATATTGTTGATAATATAGACCAGAATTCTATGTTTAATGCCAAAAAGGGTATAGGTTGATCTGTAATGTATTTTTGCACCTTATTGTGCAAGTAACAAATCAGACAAAATGAACCGATGACAACATGACAAATAATCACAAACTGTAATGATGTTTAACACTATATTAGAGCAAATTTACTGCCTCATTTGAATTTGTGTTGGAGGACTTATATTGATATTGATGGATACAGCATTTCTTTAACAAGCTGAGATTTTATAAAAATGATCACTGAAGATTTTCAAAACACTTTTATAAAATATCAAACTACCAAACAAAAAAATGTATTCTATCAAAATGTTTCAGTGAATTTTTATTATTTATAAATTGGTGTGAAATCTTAAATAGCTTCAGATGTTTAGAAAGTAGTTTTCAATGAGTTTTCAAATAACTAAGTATATTCATGTGAACAGGAAGGTTTACAGGCCTTACAAATCCAACTAGAAAAGGAACTATGCCTGGCCAATTTTAAATATGTAACATTTTAATCAAACACCAAATGATAGATAGATAGATAGATAGATAGATGATGGATAGATTGATAGATAGATAGATAGATAGATAGATAGATAGATAGACCCCTCTGTCTTGTCATTTGTTTTGGTTTAGTAATCTTTCTTTTGTCTAAGCATTTATGCCACCAGTTCTCACTGTTGTATCTAAGCTGGTTAGTTGCACTTATTGGACTGATAAAAAAAGATATCTACACAAAACTAAAAGCAAATGCAAATTAAAAGAGAACTTTGATTTGTATGCAATTGACAAAAATGTTGCTATCAGTAACAGGTGCTCCCTTTTAATTTTCAGCTTCTTTACTTTCTATGGGAGGCCGCTTGCCGCCCATTAGAAGATCCAGGCTTAGCCCCTTTTTTAAGTATTAAGTGTGTGTCAAACGTTAAATAACTTTAGATAATCAAATTCTAAGTGATTTTGTCCGCCCGTCATATGATAAATTGACCCTTATTTTTTTCTTTGCATAAATATTTTGTAGATGATCCATTTATATAGCCCATCTGGGAGTGTTTTGGTAACAATATATAGTTTTGCTTATTTTTTAATACTGATTTTCTAATACTGATTTTCAGACTCCTAACCGAGCCCCAAAGTATCAAATGTACATGCGTCTTTATAAACTACTGCTGCTCCTGTTTGTGTAATCTGTCTTTTTATATGCAGGGAAGGGTGGTAGAGTCTATTTTTCCTGCTTTCCCAGACCATTTAATTGAGTGTTCTAGCCTAACCTCATCAACAGTACTAAACTGGGAGCTTCTAAGTATGATTTTAAAAGGTGTTAGGCTGAATTTGTAGATCAGTATCTGTGCATATTATTCTTTATAGTAGTGTCTATTGCATGCAGTTATATGAAAATTGGTGTATACTGTCCCTTAAAGTATTGCAACAAACACATTGTGTATTTAACTTCTGCTCATAATAGTGTTTAAACAGCACTTGATCACATGAATGTATATAAAACACTTTTTATAGCACATTTAACATAATAAATATTTGATAAATGCCACATATTAAGATATTTTGATGCAGCAGTTATGGCATAAACAGGCTATTTACAAATAGATACAAAAAGCATTCACACATGCAAATCTTTCCTGAATGTGTAGATTTGAGAGGTATTGCTAAAATTTTATTGATCAATCTAATAACTATAATAAAATTCTAATTTTGAAATAAAAAACTTTTCTGAGAATAACATACAATAAACAAACATGTAAATAGTTTGAAACTTCTAACAACTAAAAGTAAAAATGTGTATTTGTGTATATTCTAATTTGATCACACATTATTTTTGATACATTGAGGCATATTTATCACCGAATGGAGCTTGATGCCCCGTGTTTCTGGCGAGCCTGCAGGCTCGCCAGAAACAGCAGTTATGAGGCAGCGGTCACAAAGAATGCTGCTCCATAACCTGTCCGCCTGCTCTGAGCAGGCGGACAGACATCGCCGGAAATCAACCCGATCGAGTACGATCGGGTTGATTGACACCCCCTGCTGGCGGCCGATTGGCCGCGAGTCTGCAGGGGGTGGCGTTGCACCAGCAGCTCTTGTGAGCTGCTGGTGCAATGCTGAATATGGCGAGCGTATTGCTCGCCGTATTCAGCGAGATCTGTCTGACCTGATCCGCACTGTCGTATCAGGTCCGACAGACCTTGATAAATAGAGGCCATTATATGCAGTGTCAGTGTAGACTCTGTATTTCACTTGGGCATTTGATTTGATGCTAGGCTCAATAATTGTCCCATTAACACAAATCTTGAATACAATACTTACTAGAATGAACGATATTTGAGAAATATCACTTGCTGCATTTGCTGATTTGTGATATTGCTGGAGTATATATGTCTTTAATTATACAACACCCTATACATTTACAGAATAATGTTTTTCTACTAACTTCCATATCAGAACATTCATTTCCATTTATTAATAGAACATTCTGTATTGCTATACACTGATTCCAATGTTAACATATACAGAGGCTAGAAAATATCCTTTGAAGGCTGCTACTGAAAAATACAGAGCCACAGCATAGCAACAACCAATATGTCAATAGGATGAGTTAATCAGAACATCCAATCAAGTTTATGGGTGGGAGCGCACACTTGTCTGTTCTATAACCTAAGGATTGTTCTTGTCAAACTGCAATAATAGTTTTACATTTTACTGTGATATAATTGATGAATGTCTCTGTAAGTTCTTTAAAAACACAAACAATCACTAAAAGTGTTTGCTCTTAATTAGTAAAGAAATTTAAATATGTGACATTATTTCTGCAAACAAATTTTACAATGCAAAATATGTCAATTGCAAAAATGAAATATCATATGTAACATTTAAAAAAATGTTGAAATTAATATTTAAACATTTTTATATTTAATATTTAAATGTTGCATTAAATGTACAGAAATGCAAAGTATATTTTAAATTACATTAATTCTGTTATAATATTTAAATAGCACAATGAACGCCAAACCAAACATGCATGCTAGTAATCTAATATTTGCTTCACTCTATTAGATATTTATTTTTCTTAGGTATAGGGAGATGCACTTAGTGATGAGCTCGGTATACAAGGTTCCCTAGTCACTATTTCTTAATTATAAGATTCTTAGTTTTCTACATTTAAATTTTTATGGTAAAGTACTTATATTAAAGCAAACACATTATAATCTTAATAATTTTAATAATGTCTTTAAGGCACATCCCTTTTTATATTTCTTTATTTTTTAGTCTCTCTAAAAGTTCATATTTATATATCAGACTGCTGCTTCTTATAATCTATAATTATAATAAGGTGGGGGATTAAAATTACCCAGAACACTTTTGCTTTGGGTGATTGGTTGGTCACATCAAAAGAAGAGGGCTGCAATACACACTCAAGAAAGTGTGTAATGGTACATACGGGCAGCGGATTAAAGTTGTCCACACAGCCCTTAGTACATGGGGCTAATTGTGTCAAACATCAAACTTCACCACTCAAATAGGGCCACATTTATCAAATCATGGATGGATAAGGTTCCTCACTTGGGCATACGATACCCACAACTGACATTGCACAAGGAAATCCTTGAGCAGCCCTGCACTCAAATGACCAATCATGCTAGAGAAGGGCCTGTCAATCACCTAATTACGCAATAAAAGCTCTCTCTCTCTCATTGCTGTTGAGCTCCATTGTAAGCAACATTGGAAAAAAGTTCCAAAACACTGCCTAACAGAGAAAAAAATATCTATATGGGATTAATGGCACTGATTTTTCATCAGAGCATGCTGCAATAATAATGAACTATAACAAATATATTAAAAAAATGTCACCCAATTTCCCCCAAAGTAAAGTACATAGTTCATTTATTAATAATAATAAAAAAAAAATATGAGCATCTTTTTTTTTTTTTTTAACTGCACAAAGAAGTTATAAGGGGTTAAAGTCAGGAGATGTGGGGTGTTAGAAAAATAACATCACTGAAAAGTATGGGGACTGTGTGTTCACTGTAAATATATATGTAGATGCTTATATAGATATATATTTATGTGTTAATATGTGTATATACTCATATTCATATACATATATTTAAAATTTGCTGTCCAATGCTGCGTAACTTACCCCCCTTCGCTTTGCTAGGTTCTTTGCCGTGTCTGATGGCATCAACATGAGGCTCCCATTGGAGCATATGGAAGCACGCTCTCGTGAGTGCAAAGCTCCCAGGCAATGCGAACGCGAGGTCGTGTTTGCATTGCGCTTTACTTGTAATATCCAGCGCACATTTATGTGTGCCGGTATTTGTGAATGGAGCGAAAATTTGGCACTGGCGAAAGCACAATTTTGCGCTCCACTCGTAATCTAGACTTAAACTACAATTGTTGTATAGTAGACCAATGATCACCTATTGTTTTACAATGTCTATTGGATAACTTACATTCATTTGATAGCTCCATTTTTACAGTTTAATTGTGGGGTTGTATTTAATCAATTAATTTTTCTTTTCAAATGTTATTCCGGAGCTTATAGTAAAATTTCAATATACCACTTTTCATTTAATTGTTAACTTAATTTATTTTGATTTTTGTCTGGTAAGTTCCTTTGAGAAGCAACAACATTAGCAAGTGCATAACACTCCTAGTTTCTGCTTTGAATCTACACTAATTTGGTTCAAGTTTATACACTGTTGTTCAAAAGTTATAGGCTGGTGTGAAAAAAACACTGTAAAGTAAAAACGTATTCAAAAATAGAAATTGTAATGTTATTTTTTATTAATTAATAAAATGTAAAGTGAGTGATCAGAAGAAAAAATAAAAATAAAATTAATATTTGGTGTGACCACCCTTTGCCTATGTAGGGTGAAACACAATTATTAATTGAAACAGCTGTGTAGGAGAAATAAAACTGGGTGAGGAACAGTCAAACTCTGCTAACTAGATGAGGTTGTTGAAGACAGTTTAATGTCAAAAATCATACACCATGGCAAGACTGAGCACAGTAGCAAGAAACAAGGTAGTAATATTGGATCAGAATTTCGATAGGGTATAGCGCCAAAGACGGACACCTATAGCTCTAAACAGTGAGCTAACTAGCTAGCTTAGAAGATATACTAAGAAAATAAAAATGTTCAGAGCGCCTAAAAATGGGCTAAGTGTTGTACAATGTATAGAGTGTGTGTTTAGAAAAATTTTAATTGTAGATCTAGTAATTTACACAAGAATAAAACATGCCACGATGGGTACAGTGGAAATAAATGACAATAAAAACAATACGATGTGGATCCACTCTTCTACAAATGAATATTGAATATATCTGAATATTGAATATTGAATATTGAATATATCTATATAAAAACACTGAATAATGAATTGATGTAGAGGCAATGATAGAACCTCCAATGAAAATATAAGAAAATTAAAATTCAAGCAAGATCAGTGAACCAAAAAAAGGAAAAAAGAGAACAAAGTCAGTGATTGTAATCCAACATAAGGTTTCCTTTTCTACACATTATTAACTTATTAAGAACAAAATCAGTGATCCAAAAAAATGGAAAAAAAGAGAACAAAGTCAGTGATTGTAATCCAACATAAGGTTTCCTTTTCTACACATTATTAACTTTTGATTTCTATTTGGATCTTCACAGTTACACTTTTATAGGATATTGTTTGTTGGATTACAATCACTTACTTTGTTCTCTTTTTTCCTTTTTTTTTTGGATCACTGATTTTGTTCTTTTTTTTAATTTTTTGCGCAACATTTTTTCAATTTTTCCTTTGCAATTTTTTTAATTTTTTTAATTTTTCACATCATTTTTTCATTTTTGAATAAGCAAGTTGACACTGTTTGTTTTCTTTATATTTGCAATCACAAAGGATATTTTTTCACCCTCTTTTGAGCACTCATAATTTTGTACACATTATCACCACTAACACTGGTACACAATATCTCTTACGGTATCCTCTTCCAAGTACATATCAGCAATCCATACATTTGAATTTATTGTATTTATTTTTTAAATCCACACTTTGGATTGATTTCTTTCAGACATTGTTTTATTTTCTTAGTAATATTGGATCAGCAAGGTCTCAGGCAGACAGGGTTTTCCAGTTGTACTGTCCAAGATCTTCTGTATAAACACAAAGAAATTAGCAATCTTGAAGACCGTATATTGATTGGTCAGCCAAATAAACCAGTGCAGCAGATAAAAGACATATCAGGCATACTTTACTTCACAATCCGAAGATGTCCAACAGAGCCATCAGCTCAGATTTGGCAGAAACTGGTAGGACCCAGGTACACCCATCTAAGGTCTGGAGAAGTCTGGTCAGAAGTGGTCTTCATGGATGACTTTAGAGCTGAAACAACTAATCAATATAATTGATAATAATCGATTATGAAAATAGTTGTCAATGAATCTCATAATCGATTAGTTGGTTTGCACACATCACCAACTGCTTCACTCCAATGAGCTTCTGCACATGGTATTGTGTTTTATGGTTATGTCTTTAGTCTAAAGGACGTTTACAGACATTTACTTTTCACTTTTTATGGACATTCTAAGTTTCTTTTTAAGTTTACAAATACTCCTGGCTTATGCGCAACCCAGAAATAATAGCATCATTTGGATTGTTTATATTAAATCCGGTGATTTGGGACTATGCTTTGCATGATATAGTGCACAGCTTGTTATTTACACCAAGCCGTAGATTGAAGGGAGTTGTTATTTGAATTGATTTGCACTATTATCTGTGTGCACAATTATTAGCGGATCGCTTGCTATTGCTGATTATAGGTACTGTATATATATATATATGCAAGGCTTTGTCCTGTTATAAATATATATAGTCCTTAGCGCTTTTCCCTTTTTTTATATTTTAAATTAATTAATGTACAAAATTCAATCTCTAATTATATATCTGTTATTTTAAGAGCGGACTAGATATTTTTCCCCTAACCTTGTAGCTGATTGTTTACCATTGCATATATATATATATATATATATATATATATATATATATATTTATATATATATATATATTCAAGATATTTTTATGTTAGAATGAAGTCCAGGCTTACTTTGTTAAGAGGCCACTTGCATTTGTGGAGCTAACAAAGATAAATAATCCCACCTTGGTGAAATTGGCAAAACCCTACTTATGCATCTCAACACCAACTAAGCGTCTCTTCTCTGCTGCAGGCAAAATAGCTTCGATTTTATTTTAAATATAGGGAAAATATATTTTTTTAATTTTTATCCGATTAGTCGATTAATCGAAAAAATAATCGGCCGATTAATCTATTATGAAAATAATCGTTAGTTGCAGCCATAGATGACTTGCAGTCAAAAATCCATACCTAAGATGAGAAAACAAGGCCAAGCAACTCAGCTATGCACAAAAACATAAGAACTGGAGTGCAGAAAAATGGCAGCAGGACTTATGAGTCAAAATTTTAAATATTTGGATAAGGTAGTAGGCAGTTTGTTCACCGAAGGACTGGAGAGTTTTACAAGAATAATTGTCTGCAGGTAACAGGGAAGCATGGTAGATGTTCATGTTTACATCTGGGGGTAGTTTTCTGCAAATGTAGTTGGGGATTTGGTCAGAATTAATGGTCTCCTCATTGTTGAGATGTACAGGCAGATACTTATCCATCATGCAATACTATTAGCAAAGCATCTGGTCCCAAATTTATTCTGCAGCAGGACAATGACCCAAACATACAACCAAAGTCATTAAGAACTATCTCAAGTATAAAGAATAACAAGGAGTCCTGGAAGTGATGGTATAGCTCAACACAGGGGTGTAGGGAAAAACAACTAGATAGCAGTGCTTCCTTATTATGTGCAAAATAATTCTAAATATATAAATATCAGCATAAAATATAAATTTCAGCAGTAAATGACTAAAAAGTGCATCATAAGCATAAATTAAAGTGAAATAAAATAAAACACACTTCCATAAAGAAATCTAGTACAAACTCCAAAGTCTGCAATGACTGTTCATATAAAATAAAAAATACCCTTATAAAGAGTGTGCTAAGATAGCAGGAAATGTGTCTAAAATCATATATCTGTTTTTCAAGCCGTGACCTCCATGAAGTATGGTAGTGCAATATGTTCTCAATAGGTAAGTGCCACTCTGTGAGATGAAGAGAATGTCTGTTGATTTCCCTTGGCTAAGCCAGGTGTATAAAACACAGAAGACAAGAGTGTAACCCACTCTAAGAGTAGTACATTTATTATTCAGATAATATGTGCTAGATAAAACAAACTTACTAAAAGTAAGTGAAGTAAAAGCATCAGTTATATCACCTTGTAATTCGGTATTCCATATAACATCTGCATTTGTATGTGTTAACTCCTGTTGTTTGGCGTGATAAGGCTTAAGTGGATCTATAGGAATGCCAGTGACAAGAGAGCATAGGTGGAGGCCAGGCTGGAGGCACGTGACCTCGACGCGTTTAGTCTAGCAGCGTCCAGACTTTATAGTGGATGACACAGTGATATAACTGTTATGCTTTTACTTAACTTACTTTTAGTAAGTTTGTTTTATCTAGTGCATATTATCTGAATAATAAATTTACTACTCTTAGAATGGGTTGCGTTCATGTCTTTTGTGTTTTATACATATGGCCCAACACGCCCTGTTCTCAACAGCATCAAGTCTGTCTGGGATTATATGAAGAGACAGAAGCAAATGAGGCTGCCTAAATCCACAGAAAAACTGTGGTTAGTTCTCCAAGATGTTTGGAACATCCTACCTCCTGAGTTCCTAAAAAAAACTGTGTGCGATTGTAACTAGAAGAATTGATGGTGTTGAAGGCGGTCACACCAAATATTGATTTAATTTCAATTTTTCTGCACTGCATTTCATTAATTATTAAAAATACACTATTAACATTTTTATTTTTGAATGCATTCCTACTTTGCAGCATTTTTTCACACCTGACTAAAATTTTTGCACAGCAGTGTACCTCATAATTGTTTTAAAGCCTTATAAAGCCTTAGACCGAGGCCACAATATTGGTCCCATGTACTAAAGAGTGGATGGACACATTTCCAGACTGGGGAACCTGTCCGGCTATCTTTGCAGCAAAAGAGGAGTAGGCACTGTATGTCCACTACCCAAATGCACTATTGCACAGACTTCCTTGTGCAACGCTGAACCATGCTCTTGTGTGGCCTGTCAATCACCCCAAACAAACAAGGGTAAGAAGCAGTGACATTGCAGAAAACAGGCTTGCATGAGTGAGCCCCCACAAAGGGTTAACATCTCTCCTGCTTTGTACTTGAAGCCCTATGCCTTTACAGTGTTATTTAACCTGCCTTATCACAAAAAAGTCCCATGTTTCTACCCTTTGCCAACATGCACAATGCTAGTTTATGTATATTTTAGTTTATGTCAAATCAAGGTTCTTTCTTAATTAACTGTATGTAAAAAAATTGCATAACTAAAGTTTGTTTAAATAGTAAAATATACTTGTATTTTAATCACTGCTTGTCAGATTTGATTATTTAAGTGAAACAAAATTGCTGTGTGGTCTCTAATTTTGAAAGTTTTCCTGTTTTAATCAAATCCTTATATATATACATATATTTAAATTTACATACAATTGCTAAATTGTTAATAAATTAAAAATTGTATTATATTTCAATCTTATATTTCACGATATGCATTGGCAATACAAATAAATATAATTCTTTATTTTTATTTAAATTATTACTTTGAATTTCTGAATTAAAATGAATTGTAAAACAACAATATTTTATTCAGCTATTTTTAGCATGCTAATTAAAGTAAACCACCGTAATTAATGTTATTGCTCATGGAAGAATTTGATGTTAATTAAAATACCAACCATTCATAATCAATTCACTTGATATATAGAGGAGAATTCATTGCTCTACCATTTACAAAACGTAGACTCAGTTATAGGTCATGACACATTTTATAGTCCTTTCATATATGCAATGATTTTTTTTTGACAGATGTCTGAGGTTTCACTGCTGAATAAGTCATTATAATACATACTTAGGAATTCTATTTTGCAGCCATAGTTTCAGAGTAGTAAATCGAATTTTGCAAGGTGAATAAGCAGTGTCAATGCAAACGGTATTGGTTTTACGCACTTTAGTGCAATTGGTGTGCCACAAAACGGATGCAGATAGTATCCCTATGCTCATTTATAGCTCAATTTATTGTCACTTCTTGTTAAATATCCCAAGATTCCTTTTCATAGGCTTATCCTTTAAAGTAAAGAGTTAACTTTGGTTTATTTGTTGTTATTTTTTTTTGTATTTTTTTTTGAGAAAGATAGAAATGTGACAGCTGGGTAGATATTATACTTGTCTACATGATTTTCCTGTTCATCTGCCTCAATCTGTGCCTCTGTTAGTACTTTATGAAGCAGCTTATAGTGGATTTAATCATTTTTTCAGTTATGCTGGGCTTACCCGCAAAACAAAATGCTATTTTATGTTTGTTTGTTTTTCCTCTTTTAGATTAAATTATTTATGTACTTCTGTAACACTATGTTGTACTCTTTCTCTAACTTGAGGGCTCTATTATGTTACAAAAGCATGTTCCAGTACTGGTCATTTCCTGCTAGAGAGTTCCAACCAATTATCACATTAGTAGTGGCTTAGAGGGATATGATACTCATATGCTAAATCATTTGAAAGTGATGCAGCATAACTGTTAAAAGCTGACAGGAAAATTATCACCTGCACATCTCTATGCAAAATGGAAGATATTTTACCTCACAATTTTCTCAGCTCACCAGAGTAAATGCTGTGTAAAAAGTTATCTTTCAGATACTGTAATGTAGGGAGTGGTATACACAACTGCACACCACACCCTTTAGGGTGCGCCTCCCAATTACCAAAAATAGTATAAGGTAAATAATATAGAACCTAGACAGAAAACAATATACTAGAATATTAAAGCACTGAATACAAACAGTTGCACAGGATAGAACACCAAAACAGTGAACTATACAGTAGGTATAGGTATGTTAATGTCCATTCATCAAACAAGTCCCACTATCTGGCGGCAGCACTCTGTCAAAGGATGGTCGTCCTGGTGGTTAGAAACTGCAAATAGAAGAACACAGAGGCGCCACAATGGCCCAGTACCACCAAAACAGAGAGATAAGTATATAGAAGGCACTATATATACTCACAAACATAGAGCACCCAGATGGTGCTAATGGGGCAGGCTGAAACTTCACAGTAGTCCAGCTCACTGATAGACCTCCAAATAGATCCAGTCGGTGTTCCTTGAGGGCCTAAGCCCTAAATCCTATGCCTAGAAAAGAGAGAGGCAAACCAACATGGCCTAGTATTGTTTGAGCCCAGGGAGAATATAACCCTAATGGGTATACTCACAGGAAACAAAGCACCTCCAGGTGCAGTAACAGCAAGCTGGAACCACAAGTCGCCCAGTAGACAAACCACAGCAAGTAATCCTCGACTTCCAGTAGTATAACGTTTTATGGGAGAGGGCTATATAAAACCCCACAACAGGTTATTGGGTCAAAATACCACACAAGCAAGTGTATAAAAAAGTAAAAATCTTTAATAACACAGCAACGCATTTCTCAGCCGCCTACGGGCTGTTTCATCAGATTATAGCCTGATGAAACAGCCCGTAGGCGGCTGAGAAACGCGTTGCTGTGTTATTAAAGATTTTTACTTTTGTATACACTTGCTTGTGTGGTATTTTGACCCAATAACCTGTTGTGGGGTTTTATATAGCCCTCTCCCATAAAACGTTATACTACTGGAAGTCGAGGATTACTTGCTGTGGTTTGTCTACTGGGCGACTTGTGGTTCCAGCTTGCTGTTACTGCACCTGGAGGTGCTTTGTTTCCTGTGAGTATACCCATTAGGGTTATATTCTCCCTGGGCTCAAACAATACTAGGCCATGTTGGTTTGCCTCTCTCTTTTCTAGGCATAGGATTTAGGGCTTAGGCCCTCAAGGAACACCGACTGGATCTATTTGGAGGTCTATCAGTGAGCTGGACTACTGTGAAGTTTCAGCCTGCCCCATTAGCACCATCTGGGTGCTCTATGTTTGTGAGTATATATAGTGCCTTCTATATACTTATCTCTCTGTTTTGGTGGTACTGGGCCATTGTGGCGCCTCTGTGTTCTTCTATTTGATCTTTCAGATACTGCCCAGCTGCAGGTTAAAAAAAAATGAAGAAATGAACAGCAGCCAATCAGAATCAGCAGTGCTGAGGTCATGAACTCTTTTACTATGATCTCATGAGCTTTCACTTAACTCTCATGAGATTTCATAGTAAACTTCCTTAAACTGAATAGGGAAATAATATGTGTGCATGAGGAATGCTACCATGCAGGCCCCTTGGCAGGCATACTGATTTGCTGCTTAAAGTCATTTACAATGGGGTGTAAGATATCTTTCTTTTTTACACAGGGATGTTCAGCTAATATTTTCTAGTCAGCTTTTTACAGCTATACTGCATCACTTTCAAGTGTTTCAACATTTGAGTATCATGTCCCTTTAATAGAATACCAGAAATTATTAAAAAAAAGTAAAAAAATAGAAAAAAAATCAGAAAATACTGCTCACTCAGAGCATACATTTAAAAAAAATATTTTAAAAAATATTTTTGGACAAAAAAAGTTTAAAACTTTAATACAACAATCCCAACTTCCCTACATTTACACCTTATATTTAAAGCAGTTTACAGTTAAATACAGTTCTGAACTCCAGTTTTTTCAATGTAAAAAAACATTTTGTATTTTAAAATTTTACATAGTCCTCCTCGATCACCCATAAATTTCTTACAACCGCTGCTTCTTAAATCCTGATTCCAGCAAGCCGGAAGGCTTGCACGGAATGAGAAGCATACGCTGCTTAATAAATCAGCCCCTAAGTCTTGGTTGTCTAGTAGGACTTACAGTTAACTCAGCAATGGATACTAGAATGCTTTATCTCCTTGTTATCATGCACTAACAAGTCAAGCCCTCAAAAGGGATGAGATAGCAATTTACCTTACCTTGTTTCATGCAAAATACCACAATCTAATTATTCATGTTATTATCACTTCCAAGCAAACAGATACAATTTTTATTATTATGCAATTGGCAAAGCATATTAAACCTTGAGTTAAAATGTGATTTAAAAATGTATTGTTTTTTTTTATTTATTTAATTTTGATTATTTTCCCTTATTTTCAAAGACTATGTTGTCAAGTCTACAAGACAAGCCATATCTAATTAGAATAAAATCTGAAGAGAAGTACATTTCTTTTACTTCTCTTTTAAATAACTCTTTCTTTTCTACTTTATTTGACTAAAGTTTACATAAGCAGCCTCATCACAATTCAAATCTAATTTAAAGGGCCAGTAAATACATTAAATTTGCATAATCAACAAATTCATGAAAACAAGACAATACAATAGCACTTAGGGGTAGATTTATTAAATGGTGGGCAGACATGATTCGCTGTAGCGAATAATGTCCACCCGACATTGCTAAATACTGACAGCATACACTGTCTGCATTTATCATTGCACAAACATTTCTTGAGAAATGCTTTGCAATGCCGCCTCCTGCACATTTGCGTCCAATCGGCCACTAGCAGGGGGTGTTAATTATCCTGATTGTTTCTGATCAGGATGATTGCAGTCCGCCACCTAAAAGGAAGGCTCGCTCAAATTAAGCAGCATCCGCTGCTTGGTAAATATACCCCTTAGTCTGAACTTCAAATGATGAGTAGATTTTATTAGTAGTTATTTATATTTCCACTCCTACTGTATCATGTGACAGCCATCAGCCAATCACAAATGCATATATGTATATTCTGTGAATTTTTGCACATGCTCAGTAGGAGCTGTGGACTCAAAAAGTGTAAATACAAAAAGATTGTACATTTTGTTAATGGAAGTAAATTCAAAAGTTCTTTAAAATTGCATGCTTTAACTGAATCATGAAAGTTTAATGTTGACTTGAGTGTCCCTTTAAATAGCTAGATAAATATGACTGCCTTATCTCCTTTATTTGAGAACAAAGGATCGATAAATGTTTGTCCGATATCACATGGTGTAGGATAAACTATGAAAGCACATTTTAAGTCACATTTTAATGCTTTTAACTATATAGGTTCTATGTGTCTTTAGTATCTAAACTTAAAGGGCCATAATACCCAAATGTTTAAACACTTGAAAGTGATGTAGCATAGCTGTAAAAAGCTGACTAGAAAATATCTCCTGAACATCTCTATGTAAAAAAGAAAGATATTTTACCTCAAAAGTTCCTCAGTAGCCACCTCCCATTGTAAAGGATTTCTAAGCAGCATTTTAGTTTGTCTGTCCTGGGACAGCTGAAAGGATGAGCTTTGTGAACTCTCATATTATTTCACCAATCAGGTAAAGGAAGCTTACTATGAAATCTCATGAGAGTTAAGTCAAATCTCATGAGATCACAGTAAGAGGTCATGACCTCAGCACTGCTGATGCTGATTGGCTGCTGTTCATTTCTTCATTTTTTTTTTTTTTTTTTACCTGCAGCTGGGAGCAGGTGAAGTATAACTTTTTACACAGAACTTACTCTGCTGAGCTGAGGAGATTGTGAGGTAAATAACTTCCCTTTTTTACATAGAGATGTTCAGGTGATATTTTCCTGTCAGCTTTTTACAGTTATACTGCATCAGTATTCAGAAATGTTTTTTTCAAATTTAAATTTGAAGCATATACATTTATATAGGTCAAACAATTTAAGTTTTTGTTCAAACTTAAGAACAAATAATTCTACATTTGGAATTAAAATATATTAATTTTATCTATGTATTTAATTCTTCAGTTTAAAAAGAAAAACAAAGATCTCCATTTTATTATATTGCAAGAGAACATGATTCCCAGACAGGGAACGTCCCCTATATTGGGCAAGCAATGCAGCATTTCCTGCTGAAATGTAAGATTCCGCAAGCTACCCTGCCCTCTTCTCAAACAACCAATTGCTCAAGAGCATGGCTTGTCGATCAACCCAGACAATTGCGTCAGCAGGTTTAAGTCCACCACCTCTGAGGTGGCTTCTTAACTTGTGGTTGAAGCTTGACTTCCACAGCTTGATAAATAGAGCCCAAACAAGTTATGATGGAGGAATTCTACCAAAGGCTGCATGTCAAGGGTAGTATTTGAGGGGGAGCATCACTTTATACTTCTTGTTTCTGTATTTATAATTTCAATAAATCCCAACACAGATGTCATCTTTCAGTGTCCTGGATAGTGTATAAGACATATAAAACTGGTACTGCCTCTCACATTTATGGCTGCAACAATAATGATATGGGGTACTTGGCAAACCCACACCACAGCAACCCACAAGAACGTCCAATGACTATACTGAAAAATAATATTTTTGATTAATGCTTACTTTTATGTTATTTGCCTTTGAATTTCTGATGTGTTTATAGTGCCCATTAGTACTAATGTACTGTGGCTGAGCTCTGTAGCAACCCGAGGGTTGCAGGTTTGATCCCCAGCGAGGTCCAATCAGCCATTTATCCTTCTGAGGTCGATAAAATGAGCAGCGCCTTGAGACTCTTACGGGTGATTAGCCGCATTTTACAAGTACCCAATACATTACAATACAATACAATAATTATTTAGGCTTTGGCTGCTCCTCTCAAACCTTAGATGGTTAACTGCTGAATCATCTATTGAACAACCAACAAGTTATATTTTTGACATTTTCAGAAATGTTTCATGCAATGTGAGAAATGTAGTTTTAGTATTAAAAATATTAGCATAAACTCTAGACAGAAAAATATATCTATCCCTATTTAACAGCATGCACAGGACTATTTAATATATCTGATATATCATCTTGTCAAAAAGTATAATGCATATTACAGAAAACACTATCAATTTTGTTGATGTGTGCAGGAATGTCTTGAAAAGCCTGATAGATACAGGGATGAGTTGCCATGCCAAGGGCACCTTTAATGTTTTTTAAGCAGCTCTTAATTCAGAATCCCTTCTGTGCTGCCAATAGATTCCATGTGCATTTTAAGCTGAAGTGACATTTGCTCAACTTGAGCTAGCGTTGCTTCTCAATTTTATGCAACATATGTAACTAAAAATGTCTGCTCTTGTCATCAGTCAGCATTGTATAGATGCCTGGAGGTATAAATCAGATTTATGTGGTGTATTCATTCACAAGAAATGTACATAAAAATGAAATCTTAGTACATTACTTTCAGTAACTTTAAAGATCTTCATTATTTTTAATAAAATGTAATAATTTATCATTTTTACTCAAACACAAAGTGTAGAGAAATTAAATTCTAAAACATTTTTATCCTTAAAGGGTCAGCCTATTTTAAATTTGTTATTGTTTAAAAAGATAGATAATCCCTTTATTACTCATTCTAAAGTTTTGCACATCCAGCACGGCTATATTAATATACTTTTACCTCTGTGATTACCTTGTATCTAAGACTCTGCAGACAGACCCCTTATCAAAGGGCTATTTACAGAATTGCATTTGAGCTAATTAATGTTGGAGTGAGCACAGTGTTATTTATATGACACATATGAATTAGCAGTGTCTTGTTGTGAAAGCTAATAAAAATGCATGAGATAAGAGGCGGGTCTGTAGTGGCTTAGAAACAGGCAGAAATATAGTGGTTTAAACAATATAAAGTATATTAATCTAACAATGTTGGTTTTGCAAAGCTGGGGAATGTATAGTAAAGTCATTATCTATCTTTTTAAAGAATAACAATTTTGGAGTAGACTGTCCCTTTTAGTGCATTTTTTTTTCATTTTCCTTAGAGACGAGTTAGTGACAAATATGTCTGTTATTGCTTTTTTAGTAGTCTCTGATTTACACAGTGACTGTTAACAGGTTCTAGTTGTTCTACCTTTCTGTTTTTGCAATTGGCAACTAGTTATTTTTAACAGGAAGTATTTAACAAATCTGTGATATGTAATTTGTATGCAAATGCACAATAGAAAACTGCAAAGAATATTATTGCATTAATTACTTAAAGATGTAAGCACAAAATGTAAATGTTTTAGAGAGATTTCTTTCTATGTGAGGGAACATTTTAGAACATTTAAATTTAAAGTAACAATAAAGACCTTGATATTTTTATTCAAAATGGTTAGTTATACATAATGAAATAACTTTTGAATATACTTTGATTATTTATTTTCCCCCATTTTCACATAATTTAGCTTAGAAAATTGTAACTTTTGTAATTCTCAGTTTGTGAAATGCACCCTGCTGACTTCTCAAGGCTAACATTGCTACATATATGTCCCTAATTGGTTTTAACTGATAACCAGTTCAAACCAATACACTTCAAGTAACATTATGGCCAGTGCTAGCCATGTGTCTGCAAATTGAAGCAAATATTGGTTCATAAGACAAATGCTGAGTGGAGTTTGGCTATTGAAAAACAATTAATATTATAAGAAATTTGCATTTAAATAGTGCAAATAAATAATGCCGATAATATTCCACATGCAAATTTGAATTTTGTTGTGGATATTCTATCTTAATCAAGAATAGAGAAAAAACAAAACAAAGGGGGTATAAAATATGTATTTTTACAGATATACAATTCAAATTTGAAATGCACTTTGCTTTGCAAAAACACTTCTGAATAGTTATGTACATTTTGAGGTAACAACGTTCTTGCACACAGCTCTCTAAGTCTATAAAGGTAAGGAGTGTGTATGCAATCGCAATACTTACACATTCTTGTAACATGTGAGATAGGGCTTGATTATCTAAACTTCACCAGTTCCGTTGTGGTTTTTAACACCACCCTCACAGGGCTGCCTGGTGGAATTATCTTAAAAAAACAGCAGTTCCTGCAAGTGGCAAGATGTCTCCTATACGAAGTAATAGAGCTTGATGGAAAGGGAAACTTTGCGGGATATAGTGAAGTTAGCAGTAAGCATCAAAATCACAATGCACTGCTTTCTGCGTATAGCTTCGTACAATCGCCTCTATTTTTGTATGCATGTTTTTCTTTTATAGGATTAAGTATTTTGCATATTTTGTTACAGCCTCGTCATTCTATAGTTTGCAAGAAAAAACATAGAGATCTGTAGGGTGGAAATGTTTTCATAATTACGCTGGGATTTGAGATACAATTTCATACACACCCATGGAACGTCCATGTTTAGCCCATTTTACGATAAAACAACAATTAAACTCTGCATTTTCCTATTATAAGCAAAAATCTAGTATACTTAAATTGCAATTTATGTTGTGCATATTTAACATGATTTATTCCTGTGTAATTTACATACAAATTTTACGTTTTTGATCAAATATGATTTTTTGCGGTAGATTTATTAAATGCCGGGCAGACAGGTCTATGATGAAACGCCACTAGGGGGCGTGAAACGCGTCAGACGTTTACTCCGAGTTATACCTGTATGCCTCAATTGCAAATAAAGATTTTTTTTAATTTTTAATGCTATGTGCTGCCAGAATTTTTCTTTTTTACGGGCAGACATGATTCCTTGTAGTGAATCATGTCCGCCCGACATCGCTAAATGTCGACAGTGTAGACGCTGTCAGTTTTTAACATTGCACAAACATTTCTTGTGAACTGACAATGTTTATTTATATACATGATGGAATAGATCCTTTGTTTTGCCTTTTAAGCCTTTAAGTGGCGATAACTTTTGCTCCCTTGTGAAATGCTTGTGCAATGTCGTCCCCTGCAAATTCCCGGCCAATTGGCCGCTAGCAGGGCGTGTCAATAATCCTGACCATATTGGATCGGGATGATTGCAGTCCGCAAGGTGGCGGACAAGTTAAGGAGCAGCAGTCTTAAGACCCTTGGTGAGCAATTCTGTTACAATTTTTGATGCACCCTAACAATACAATTTTTAACTGCATAATTATGTCTGAATGGTTCAATTATTCTTTAGTATGATTTTTTAATTTTGATTTTCATTGTGCACTTTTGTAATGTATGCATCTCCTTCCCAGATGAAAATGCAGTATACGCCCCTTAGCGAGACACCCTGTTTAGAGTGTAAAAAGTGACTTTAGATAATTCCACCAGGGAAATAGAGTACTGGGGATCATTCTTAAATAATCTCTCCAGCCCTGAGACCTTTAGTTCCTTGGGCCTGTTATCTCCAGCACTTGACTATTCAAGTTCTTATTTGTTTATGTTAGGATATCCATGTACATGATGCA
The DNA here is from genome assembly GCF_027579735.1 of Bombina bombina. Taxonomy (NCBI): domain Eukaryota; kingdom Metazoa; phylum Chordata; class Amphibia; order Anura; family Bombinatoridae; genus Bombina; species Bombina bombina. Next base: position 920,778,475 of record NC_069504.1, read on the forward strand.
AGTTAGAGCAGAATGCGTTGTAACATTACTCAGAAGCATTTTTGCAAATTAAATCTTAGTTATAAAAACCTTCTAAGTAAATTTGAAATACACTGATTTAAATTTCAAATTTGACTTCTATATACATTTAATACAGAAGGTGCATGATCTTTAAGTGATGGTAAAGTCATCAATTACATTATTAGAATCATTATTATTATTATCTTTTATTTATAAAGTTACAATAATTTGATTCTTCAGCTCTTACATGCTATCAGTAATGGTTATTTTACAATTGAGCACAAACTAGATAAAATATATAAAAAATATACTTTATGAAAATGTTTATTTATACACATGATGGAATAGATCCTTTGTTTTGCCTTTTAAGCCTTTAAGTGACAAATGACTTTTGCTCCCTGCCAGGATTGTATATAGTACTGTTACGTGCTAAGCTGCATTAGAGGCTTATCTCACTGTTGCAACTGTCTGATTGTGTGTTCAGTCGGTTAAGCAGAAACCGCTGCATTAAACCACTCTGCTCAGATTAAGTTATTTATAGGGAGCATTGTTATACCATACTCAAATATCAAAATCATCTCAACAATCTTTATTATACGAACAAAAAATGTTGATGTTACTAAAAGCCCATAATGTTTAGATGAGAGGAAATATTTAACTTTGCTTGATTTTAATCATATGCATATATCAAATATTCAACTCCTGTTCAGTGCTCAGATAGGTCACTCTGTTTAGGGACATCAGATAGTTGATAATTAATTATTGTACATTAAAGGGACAGTCAACACCAGAATTGTTGTTGTTCTAAAAGATAGATAATGCCTTAATTACCAATTCCCCAGTTTTGCATAACCAACACAGTTATAATTATACAAGTTTTACCTCTGTAATTACCTTGTATCTAAGCCTCAGCAGACTGCCCCCTTATTTCAGTTCTTTTGACAGACTTGTATTTTAGCAGATCAGATCTGACTCCATGGTAAATTCACGTGCATGAGCTCAATATTATCTATATGAAACATGTGAACTAATGCCCTCTAGTGGTGAAAAACTATCAAAATGCATTTAGATTAGAGACGCCCTTCGAGCGCATCCTAGGTTTAGCTTTCAACTAAGAATACCAAGAGAACAAAGCAAAATTGGTGATAAAAGTAAATTGGAAAGTTGTTTAAAATTACATGCCCTACGTGAATCATGAAAGTTTTTTTGCGACTGTCCCTTTAACTACATAATAACATCTACAATGTTTCACTCCTTTGCCATCATTTCTTTAGCTAATTTACCACTTCTTAATTCCCCCTCCACTCTCTCATGCCTCTCTCTCTCGAATCAATATTAAAAGGACATTAAACATTATAAGCATACTATCGGGGTCTTTCCCCACCTCCCTCTAGTCATGTATGCTGCCATGTTGAAATTTTGCTTTCAATGCATTGCATTGCTGATAGGTTTTTCTACATGTGCAACAACAAGACATGCAGTGTATCCTAGATTCCAAAATGGCACTACTCATCATTAGAGGGAGGTGCATAAAATGTGAAAAAAATGATGTCTTGTTCCTTTATTTTTGATTTAAATTAATGTTTTTGTGGTTATAGAAGTAGATCACTGAGCACCAAAATAAATGTAGAACTTTTCTTTATCTAGGCAATGCTCTATATAAGTTGAGCACTTCATGCAGAAAAAATACTTTCAACCTGCATTTTTATAATTTTAATACATCTTTAATTGCATTTTCCATACTGATCAATCACAATTGTCCATCAGCTTTCCATTAAACATTTTATCCTGCTAATATCCTAAAAAAACTTATTTTCCCAGCCCTCCTTATAGATCAGCATTCATTTTGAATAATCACTCAATAACGCTCTGTCCTTATCTCATAACTTACTACCACTATTTCACAAGCATTGTCTCTTGCTACCCTACTAGACTTGTTCACAATCTGCATTTCCTCTTTAGAATTCCTTCCCTTGCTCTCATACTCTCCTCTAATCTTTCTAACTTTATTCAGAGAAACTTATTACATAGCCCCCTAAATTTGGCACATAAGACAAACTGTTCTGTTTGTACCTCTTCTTGATTCATTATTATCATATATCCTATGATCAGCTCATCAATTGAGTACTGTCAAGCTCCAACAGGGTAAGGTCCCTCAACTTCTTATGTATCTTCACGTTAACTTACATTCGCCTAGATTTTAGTTTTGCGTTAGCCTTAAAAAGCAGCGCTGAGAGGTCCCAACGCTGCTTTTTAACGCCAGCTGGTATTACAAGTCAGGCAGGAAAGGGTCTACCGCTTACTTTTCTTCCGTGACTCGAGGCTACCACAAATCCCCTTACGTCAATTGTGTATCCTAAACTCTTAACTAAAGTGCTAATAGGTACACTAACCCCCATAAACTACCTATTAACCACTAAACCGAGGCCCCCCACATTGCAAACACTATAATAAATATTTTTAACCCCTTAATCTGCCGAGCGGGCATTGCCACCACCTATATTATACTTATGAACCCCTAATCTGCTGCCCCTAACATCGCCAACACCTACATTATAGTTATTAACCCCTAATCTGCCGTCCCCAATGTCGCCGCAACCTAACTACACTTATTAACCCCTAATCTGCCGACCGGACATCGCCGCTACTTTAATAAATGTATTAACCCCTAAACTGCCGCACTCCTGCCTCGCAAACACTAGTTAAATTTTATTAACCCCTAATCTGCCTGCCCTAACATCGCCGACACCTACTTACATTTATTAACCCCTAATCTGCCACCACCAACGTCGCCGCTACTATAATAAAGTTATTAACCCCTAAACCTAAGTCTAACCCTAACACCCCCCTAATTTAAATATAATTTAAATACATCTAAAAAAAAACTACAATTAAAAAAATCATTCCTATTTAAAACTAAATACTTACCTGTAAAATAAACCATAAGATAGCTACAATATAACTAATAGTTACATTGTAGCTATCTTATGATTTATTTTTATTTTACTGGCATCTTTGTATTTATTTTAACTAGGTACAATAGTTATTAAATAGTTATTAACTATTTAATAACTACCTAGCTAAAATAAGTACAAAATTACCTGTAAAATAAATCCTAACTACCTACAATTAATTACAATTAAATACAATAAACTAAATTACGAAAAAAACAAACACTAAATTACAAGAGAAAAAAACACTAAATTACAGAAAATAAAAAAATTACAAGAAGTTTAAACTAATTACACCTAATCTAAGCCCCCTAATAAAATAACCCCCCCCAAAATAATAAAAAGCCCTACTCTATACTAAATTACAAATAGCCCTTAAAAGGGCTTTTTGCGGGGCGTTGCCCCAAAGTAATCAGCTCTTTTACCTGTAAAAAAAAGAATACAATACCCCCCAATATTACAACCCACCACCCACACACCCCTACTCTAAAACCCACCCAATACCCCCTTAAAAAAATCTAACACTACCCCATTGAAGATCTCCCTACCTTGAGCCGTCTTCACCCAGTCGGGCACCAGTGGTCTTCCGATCCGTCCAGAAGTCTTCATCCGATAGGCCAGAAGAGGACATCCAGACCGGCAGAAGTCTTCATCCTATCCAGGCAGAAGAGGATATCCGGACTGGAAAAAGGCTTCATCCAAGCGGCATCTTTGATCTTCATCCATCCGACGAGGAACGGCTCCATCTTGAAGATCTCCGGCGCGGAACATCCTTCTAGGCCGACGACTAACGACGAATGAATATTCCTTTAAATGATGTCATCCAAGATGGCGTCCCTCGAATTCCGATTGGCTGATAGGATTCTATCAGCCAATCGGAATTAAGGTAGGAAAAATCTGATTGGTTGATGCTATGCGAGGTCAATTCTAGTGTAGGGTAGGGAATTTTATTATTTTGGGGGCTTTTTATTTTATTAGGGGAGTTAGATTAGGTGTAATTAGTTTAAAATATTGTAATTTCTTTTTTATTTTCTCTAATTTAGTGTTTTTTTCTCTCGTAATTTAGTTTATTTAATTTAATTGTATTTAATTGTAGGTAGTTTAGGTAATTAATTTAATTATAGAGTAGAGTTAGATGTAATTGTAACTTAGGTTAGGGTTTATTTTACAGGTATGGTAGTTTAGGTAATTAATTTAATTATAGAGTAGTGTTAGGTGTAATTGTAACTTAGGTTAGGGTTTAATTTACAGGTATATTTGTATTTATTTTATCTAGGTAGTTATTAAATAGTTAATAACTATTTAATAACTATTCTACCTAGCTAAAATAAATACAAAGTTGCCTGTAAAATAAAAATAAATCCTAAAATAGCTACAATGTAACTATTAGATATATTGTAGCTATATTAGGGTTTATATAGGTAAGTATTTAGTTTTAAATAGGATGTTAGGGACGGCAGATTAGGGGTTAATAACAAATTTTATAGTGTTTGCGAGGCGGGAGTGCGGCAGTTTAGGGGTTAATACATTTATTATAGTGGCGGCGATGTCCGGTCGGCAGATTAGGGGTTAATAATTGTAGGTAGGTGGCAGCGACGTTGGGGGCGGCAGATTAGGGGTTAATAAATATAATGTAGGTGTCGGCAATGTTAGGGGCATCAGATTAGGGGTTCATAGGTATAATGTAGGCGGCGGTGTCCGGAGTGGCAGATTAGGGGTTAATAATATAATGCAGGTGGCGAGGATGTCGGGGACGGCAGATTAGGGGTTAATAAGTGTAAGGTTAGGGGTTTTTAGACTCGGGGTTCATGTTAGGGTGATATGTGTAGACTTAGAAAGTATTTTCCCATAGGAAACAATGGGGCTGCGTTATGAGCTGAACGCTGCTTTTTTGCAGGTGTTAGGTTTTTTTTCAGCCGTCTCAGTCCCATTGTTTCCTATGGGGAGATCGTGCACGAGCACGTTTTAGCCAGCTTACCACTACCGTAAGCAACGTTGGTATTACAGTGAGAAGTAGCGCTAAATTTGCTCAACGCTCACTTTTCTGAGGCTAACGCAGCCATTCAGAAAACTTGTAATACCAGCGTTGTTTAAAGTGAGCGCTGGAAAAAAAAGTCTTGTTAGCAACGCACGGCTTTACCAACAAAACTCGTAATCTAGCCGATTGTGTTCTATTTTTTATTATAAATTAATTGTATGGCTTTGCAGAACATGCTCTCTAATAAAAAGAATACAAACACATTTATTTAATAAACATACATACTTACACGTTAAAAAATTAAAGTAGTACTTGAGGGTATATGCTAATACATTAATACCATAGAACAGCTAATTAGATATTAAGGTTAATTTGCATTTCATAAACTTAATATTAACGTTATTGAATTCTATTAGAATGAGATAATTATTATTTACATATACACATGCATACTTATTGATAATTTAGCGTTGTAGAATCTTTTGGCGCTCTACAAATACCTGATAATAATAATAATAAATAATATTGTATAATACAGATATATTTCCATATATATTTATATATATATATATATATATATATATATATATATATATATATATATATATATATATATATCAATCATTTAAAAGGGCAAAATTCATGACAAAATATTTAACCATATTTTAAATCAGAATTAGGTGCCCCTTTCATGAGTTTTCCAAGCTAAAATAAATAATACTAGTGAAATTGTACAGGAACAGGATACAATGATTTGTTGGTTTATCTCCACAACCAGCCTTTCACCCAATTTTAGAACTGAATGTCTATCTGCTATTCCTGAATAAGTCCTTTAGTAAGAAGCAGGAAGGGGTAGAAATAATGTTTGCCATCAATGCTCAAATTGTATTATGTTATGAATGTAGTATCTTTGGATTGTTCAAGCAGAATTAGACAGGATATTATGATATACTTAATACAAAGGGAGAAACATGAAGCATATAAAATGATTAAGAATGTATTAACTGTGACTGTGTACAGGGAGTGCAGAATTATTAGGCAAATGAGTATTTTGACCACATCATCCTCTTTATGCATGTTGTCTTACTCCAAGCTGTATAGGCTCGAAAGCCTACTACCAATTAAGCATATTAGGTGATGTGCATCTCTGTAATGAGAAGGGGTGTGGTCTAATGACATCAACACCCTATATCAGGTGTGCATAATTATTAGGCAACTTCCTTTCCTTTGGCAAAATGGGTCAAAAGAAGGACTTGACAGGCTCAGAAAAGTAAAAAATAGTGAGATATCTTGCAGAGGGATGCAGCACTCTTAAAATTGCAAAGCTTCTGAAGCGTGATCATCGAACAATCAAGCATTTCATTCAAAATAGTCAACAGGGTCGCAAGAAGCGTGTGGAAAAACCAAGGCGCAAAATAACTGCACATGAACTGAGAAAAGTCAAGCGTGCAGCTGCCAAGATGCCACTTGCCACCAGTTTGGCCATATTTCAGAGCTGCAACATCACTGGAGTGCCCAAAAGCACAAGGTGTGCAATACTCAGAGACATGGCCAAGGTAAGAAAGGCTGAAAGGCGACCACCACTGAACAAGACACACAAGCTGAAACGTCAAGACTGGGCCAAGAAATATCTCAAGACTGATTTTTCTAAGGTTTTATGGACTGATGAAATGAGAGTGAGTCTTGATGGGCCAGATGGATGGGCCCGTGGCTGGATTGGTAAAGGGCAGAGAGCTCCAGTCCGACTCAGACGCCAGCAAGGTGGAGGTGGAGTACTGGTTTGGGCTGGTATCATCAAAGATGAGCTTGTGGGGCCTTTTCGGGTTTGAGGATGGAGTCAAGCTCAACTCCCAGTCCTATTGCCAGTTTCTGGAAGACACCTTCTTCAAGCAGTGGTACAGGAAGAAGTCTGCATCCTTCAAGAAAAACATGATTTTCATGCAGGACAATGCTCCATCACACGCGTCCAAGTACTCCACAGCGTGGCTGGCAAGAAAGGGTATAAAAGAAGAAAATCTAATGACATGGCCTCCTTCTTCACCTGATCTGAACCCCATTGAGAACCTGTGGTCCATCATCAAATGTGAGATTTACAAGGAGGGAAAACAGTACACCTCTCTGAACAGTGTCTGGGAGGCTGTGGTTGCTGCTGCACGCAATGTTGAAGGTGAACAGATCAAAACACTGACAGAATCCACGGATGGCAGGCTTTTGAGTGTCCTTGCAAAGAAAGGTGGCTATATTGGTCACTGATATGTTTTTGTTTTGTTTTTGAATGTCAGAAATGTATATTTGTGAATGTTGAGATGTTATATTGGTTTCACTGGTAAAAATAAATAATTGAAATAGGTATATATTTGTTTTTTGTTAAGTTGCCTAATAATTATGCACAGTAATAGTCACCTGCACACACAGATATCCCCCTAAAATAGCTATAACTAAAAACAAACTAAAAACTACTTCCAAAACTATTCAGCTTTGATATTAATGAGTTTTTTTGGGTTCATTGAGAACATGGCTGTTGTTCAATAATAAAATTAATCCTCAAAAATACAACTTGCCTAATAATTCTGCACTCCCTGTATTGGGAAGTTTTGAGTTACCTGTATTGTAAAATCAATCATTAGAAAAAAAAATCTAATAACTATAGCTCATATGTGCTTAAAACATCAGAATCCACTGAAAACCAGTAAATTACAAAAAATATGTATTTGCCCATAACTGTTTAGAACATCATGGCCTCCTATTGTAAAGCAAAATTTGGACATCTAATTTGCACAAGCCTAGACAGACCAAGAAATATTCATTCTATTAACTTTGTTATCCATAGTTCTGAAGTGACTTAATCCACCCAAAATAAACATATTACCCCATATTTATTATCATCCTTTTCTCTATATTCTTAGTAACAGCTAAAAACGTCCATCACCTCTTTTCTGTAACACCACCATTAGCATAAATAAAACATTCTAATGGGATCAACAATATTTAGGGCTATATTACAAGTGGAGGGCTAATTTATAGTGCATCAGCAAACGAGTAAATTGGCCCGCTTGCGGGTGCGCAATAAATAACCAGCCATTATAAGTGAAAGTAATTATTGCTTATAAAATTAACAAGAGATCAGATCTCTTGTTAATTTTATAAATGTTCCCCAATTGCCCCTAAAATACAGTGGTTTGTATTTTATTAAAAAATACAAATTGTAGCATTTTCATTTTTTAATAAAATAACTGCACCATTCAGTTTTTGGGGCTAAAGTTGGCGGGTGTAGGGTGTTAGAAAAAAAAAATGGCACTAAAAGTGCCTTTACATTGCAGTATATGTGTGTTCCCTGTAAATATATATGTGTATACGTATATACATATATATTTATTTTTGCTGCCATCACTGCGCTACTTACCCCCTTCACTGCGCTTAGGTTCTGATGCTGTTTCTGACCTACACAAATGCTACTCTCTATTTAGCAAAGTAAACCTCTGAATACTATTTTACCATGTGATATAAAAGTACATGTGTCTCGGGTTAAAGACAAAGGGCCGATTTATCAAGGGCCAAATGGCCCCTGATGCCCCTGTTTCCGCGCAAGCCTTCAGGCTCGCTGGAAACAGCAGTTATGAAGCAGCTCCTTAACTGACCTGCCTGTTTGAGGCTGCGGACATCAATCCACCCGATCCTATACAATCGGGCTGATTGACACCCCCTGCTAGCGGCCGATTGGCCGTGAATCTGCAGGGCGCAGCATTGGACAAGCAGTTCACTAGAACTGTTTGTGCAATGTTAAATGCCGACAGCATATGCTGTCGGCATTCAGCGATGTCTGAAGGACATGATACGCTACAGCGTATCATGTCTGCCAGACTTTGATAAATCGGCCCCAACCTCTCAATTGTCTTAAATGAAAAATCTCTTTTTTAATTTGCATTACTGCAACATTATATTTACATAAAATATTGTGATCTTTAACTAGGACAAAATAAAGCTGATACTAAAATGGTTTTACTCACTATGGGCTAGATTGAGTTGCACACTAACTGTTGCATGCAAGTGATGAAGGGTTTATCGCGGCTCTTAAGAAGTATCGCAAATATTACAGGTTGAAAGTAAATGCTTTCGCTTGAGCACAATCAAATTGAATGTGTGCTCTGGTTAACTGTTACACTCGACTAAAAAGTTGCACAAAACACATCAAAATTATATTTAAAAATACAGTTACAATCATAACAACACTATTTAATAAAATTTTAAAATAAATTGCATAAAAAGTTATAAAGGCTCAAAGATATGAGATCTCAGGTGTTAGAAGAAAAAAAAGTTACACAAAGGGCTTTAACATAGATATACATACATATACATGTCTAAATATATATATATATATGTATACATTAGTATTATATTTTATCTATGAAGCACCAGCATATTCCACAGTGCTGTCCATGGGTACAATGTATTTGAATAAAACAATTATATAAACTTGTAAGAGACAGGACAACATTTGATGAACACATATGGGAGGAAATGGGGGCCCTATTTTCGTGGAAACTTACAATCTAGAAGGGTAGGAGGTTGAGAAACAGGAGGTGAGGAATGCAAGAGTGAGAAGGAAGTTAATACAAAGTCAGATGAGAGAAATATTAGGTAAGTGGAATTAATTTATTACTGAGCACGAGGGAGAGTGTTCCAGAGGGTAGGTGCTGCATGACAGAAGTTCTGCAGTCTAGCATGGGAAGAGGTGATCGTCGAAGATGCAAGGAGCAGGTCATTGTTGGATCTTAGTGGGCGGGCTGGAGTATACTTGCCCCTGTCATGATTTTTCCAAGCTAAAAGATTACTTAGAATTACTCTTAAACAGAGGATTCCAAGAGAACTAAGCAAACTTGAAAGATAGCGGCTGAATCCCCTGTTTCCGCGTGGCCCTTCAGGCTTGCTGGAAACAGCAGTTATGAAGCAGCGGTCTAATAACCTGTCTGGGGCTGTGGACATCAATCCGCCCGATCCTATATGATCAGGCTGATTGACACCCGCTTCTAGCGGCCGATTGGTCGCGAATCTGCAGGGGGCAGCATTGCACAAGCAGTTCACAAGATGCATGATACGCTACATTGTATCATGTCCGCTCGCACTTACATAAATCTGCCCCTTGAAGTAAATTGGAAAGCTGATTAAAATGTTGTGCTTTATCTAATACATTTATGTTTAATTTTAACCGTAATGTCCCATTTAACAGGTTTGGAGACAACACTATAATATTGCAGACTTCTGAGAAGGCTTACCAAGCCTGAAAAAACTTGAAAAAATACATCACCAGCTGCATAAATAAAATAGACCTTTATTTAATCTTTTCTATAACAGATAAACAAGTACTTAGTCACGTTTTCATAGCTTTTCAGGATGTAAACAGGTTCTTATATGTGTTTATAGTACTGAGATAATTGTGGACATGCCCATTAAATATGGCGCATGGCACCTTCAGCTTGTCAGCAAGTCAAACAAGGCATAAAATATTGAGACTACATGCTTTAAAATTTCTATCAGTACACACTGTATAGTTGTTCAATCAGGGGTATAAAAAAAATGGATTTATGGTCAGATTGTTTTTACAAAATGATGTAGTTTGTATTTGAGCCATTTATGAAAAAAACGAGATCTTCGCAAATTTAGTTTACGACCTATGTTTGACCTATCGTAGTAAAACTATTACAAGTAGTCAATTGTACATCACCTCTGTTAGCTTTACTCCCAACTCAAAAGTGTGTTGCAAAAGAAAAATAACAGTTGAAGTTGAGAAACATGAATCTTTGATTTTGGAAATTCAGAGGAAGAGCAGAAAAACATAATTTATGCTTACCTGATAAATTTATTTCTCTTGCAGTGTATTCAGTCCACAGGTCATCCATTACTTATGGGATATATTCCCTTCCCAACAGGAAGTTGCAAGAGGATCACCCAAAGCAGAGCTGCTATATAGCTCCTCCCCTCACATGTCATTTCCAGTCATTCGACCGAAACAAGACAAGAAAGGAGAAAGGTGGTGACTGAAGTTTTAATTAAAATTTAGATCTGCCTTAAAAAAGACAGGGCGGGCCGTGGACTGAATACACTACAAGAGAAATAAATTTATCAGGTAAGCATAAATTATGTTTTCTCTTGTTAAGTGTATTCAGTCCACGGGTCATCCATTACTTATGGGATACCAATACCAATGAAGGGAGGGACAAGGCAGGAACTTAAACGTAAGGAACCACTGCCTGTAGAACCTTTCTCCCAAAAACAGCCTCCGAAGAAGCAAAAGTGTCAAATTTGTAAAATTTCGAAAAGGTGTGAAACGAAGACCAAGTCGCAGCCTTGCAAATCTGTTCAACAGAGGCCTCATTCTTAAAGGCCCAGGTCGAAGCCACAGCTCTAGTAGAATGAGCTGTAATTCTTTCAGGGGGCTGCTGTCCAGCAGTCTCATAGGCTAAACGTATTATACTACGAAGCCAAAAAGAGAGAGAGGTTGCCGAAGCTTTTTGACCTCTCCTCTGTCCAGAATAAACGACAAACAGGGAAGAAGTTTGACGAAAATCTTTAGTTGCCTTTAAATAGAATTTCAGGGCACGGACTACGTCCAGATTATGCAAAAGACATTCCTTGTTTGAAGAAGGATTAGGGCACAATGATGGGACAACAATCTCTTGATTGATATTCCTGTTAGAAACTACCTTAGGTAAAAACCCAGATTTAGTACGCAGAACTACCTTGTCTGAATGGAAAACCAGATAAGGAGAATCACAATGTAAAGCAGATAACTCAGAGACTCTTCGAGCCGAGGAAATAGCCATCAAAAACAGAACTTTCCAAGATAAAAGCTTAATATCAATGGAATGAAGGGGTTCAAACGGAACACCTTGAAGAACTTTAAGAACCAAGTTTAAGCTCCACGGAGGAGCAACAGTTTTAAACACAGGCTTAATCCTAGCCAAAGCCTGACAAAAAGCCTGGACGTCTGGAACTTCTGCCAGACGCTTGTGCAAAAGAATAGACAGAGCAGAAATCTGTGCCTTCAACGAACTAGCAGATAAGCCCTTTTCCAAACCCTCTTGTAGAAAGGACAATATCCTAGGAATCCTAACCTTACTCCATGAGTAACTCTTGGATTCGCACCAATATAAGTATTTACGCCATATCTTATGATAGATTTTTCTGGTAACAGGCTTCCGAGCCTGTATTAAAGTATCAATAACTGACTCTGAGAAGCCACGCTTGGATAGGATCAAGCGTTCAATCTCCATGCAGTCAGCCTCAGAGAAATTAGATTTGGATGGTTGAAAGGACCTTGTATTAGAAGGTCCTGCCTCAGAGGTAGAGACCATGGTGGACAGGACGACATGTCCACTAGGTCTGCATACCAGGCCCTGCGTGGCCACGCAGGCGCTATCAGAATCACTGATGCTCTCTCCTGTTTGATCTTGGCAATCAGTCAAGAAAGCAGCAGAAATGGTGGAAACACATAAGCCATGTTGAAGACCCAAGGGACTGCTAGAACATCTATCAGCGCCGCTCCCGGGTCTCTGGACCTGGATCCGTAACGAGGAAGCTTGGCGTTCTGGCGAGACGCCATGAGATCCAGTTCTGGTTTGCCCCCACGACGAATCAGTTGAGCGAACACCTCCGGATGAAGTTCCCACTCCCCCGGATGAAAAGTCTGGCGACTTAGAAAGTCTGCCTCCCAGTTCTCCACGCCTGGGATGTGGATCGTTGACAGGTGGCAAGAGTGAAACTCTGCCCAGCGAATTATCTTTGAGACTTCTAACATCGCTAGGGAACTCCTGGTTCCCCCTTGATGGTTGATGTAAGCCACAGTTGTGATGTTGTCCGACTGAAATCTGATGAACCTCAGTGTTGCTAACTGAGGCCAAGCTAGAAGAGCCTTGAATATTGCTCTTAATTCCAGAATATTTATTGGGAGGAGGTTCTCCTCCTGAGTCCATGATCCCTGAGCCTTCAGGGAGTTCCAGACTGCGCCCCAACCTAGAAGGCTGGCATCTGTTGTTACAATCGTCCAGTCTGGCCTGCAAAAGGTCATGCCCTTGGACAGATGGACCCGAGAAAGCCACCAGAGAAGAGAATCTCTGGTTTCTTGATCCAGATTTAGTAGAGTGGACAAATCTGAGTAATCCCCATTCCACTGACCTAGCATGCATAATTGCAGCGGTCTGAGATGCAGGCGCGCAAATGGCACTATGTCCATTGCCGCTACCATTAAGCCGATTACCTTCATGCACTGAGCCACTGACGGGCGTGGAATGGAATGAAGGACACGGCAAGCATTTAGAAGTTTTGACAACCTGGACTCCGTCATGTAAATTTTCATCTCTACCGAATCTATAAGAGTCCCTAGGAAGGAGACTCTTGTGAGTGGTGATAGAGAACTCTTTTCCACGTTCACCTTCCACCCATGCGACCTCAGAAATGCCAGAACTATCTCTGTATGAGACTTGGCAATTTGAATGCTTGATGCCTGTATCAGGATGTTGTCTAGATACGGAGCCACCGCTATGCCTCGCGGTCGTAGAACCGCCAGAAGTGAGCCTAGAACCTTTGTAAAGATTCTCGGGGCCGTAGCTAACCCAAAGGGAAGAGCTACAAACTGGTAATGCCTGTCTAGGAAGGCAAATCTTAGGTACCGATAATGATCTTTGTGAATCGGTATGTGAAGGTAGGCATCCTTTAAGTCCACTGTGGTCATGTACTGACCCTCTTAGATCATGGGTAGGATGGTTCGAATAGTTTCCATTTTGAATGATGGAACTCTTAGGAATTTGTTTAAGATCTTTAGGTCCAAGATTGGTCTGAAGGTTCCCTCTTTCTTGGGAACCATGAACAGATTTGAGTAAAATCCTTGCCCTTGTTCCGTCCGCGGAACTGGGTGGATCACCCCCATTACAAGGAGGTCTTGTACACAGCGTAGAAATGCCTCTTTCTTTATTTGGTTTGCTGATAACCTGGAAAGATGAAATCTCCCTTGTGGAGGAGAAGCTTTGAAGTCCAGAAGATATCCCTGGGATATGATCTCCAACGCCCAGGGATCCTGGACATCTCTTGCCCACGCCTGGGCGAAGAGAGAAAGTCTGCCCCCCACTAGATCCGTTTCCAGATAGGGGGCAATCCCTTCATGCTGTCTTAGGGGCAGTAGTAGGTTTTCTGGCCTGCTTGCCCTTGTTCCAGGACTGGTTAGTTTTCCAGGCCTGTCTGTAACGAGCAACAGTTCCTTCCTGTTTTGGAGCGGAGGAAGTTGATGCTGCTCCTGCCTTGAAGTTTCGAAAGGCACGAAAATTAGACTGTTTGGCCTTTGATTTGGCCCTGTCCTGAGGAAGGGTATGACCCTTACCTCCAGTAATGTCAGAGATAATTTCTTTCAAGCCGGGCCCGAATAAGGTTTGCCCCTTGAAAGGAATATTAAGCAATTTAGATTTAGAAGTCACGTCAACTGACCAGGATTTAAGCCATAGCGTTCTGCGCGCCTGGATGGCGAATCCGGAGTTCTTAGCCGTTAGTTTAGTTAAATGTACAATGGCATCAGAAACAAATGCATTAGCTAGCTTAAGTGCTTTAAGCTTGTCCATAATTTCATCCAATGGAGCTGAGTGAATGGCCTCTTCTAGAGACTCAAACCAGAATGCCGCAGCAGCAGTGACAGGCGCAATGCATGCAAGGGGCTGTAAGATAAAACCTTGTTGAACAAACATTTTCTTAAGGTAACCTTCTAATTTTTTATCCATTGGATCCGAAAAAGCACAACTATCCTCCACCGGGATAGTGGTATGCTTAGCTAAAGTAGAAACTGCTCCCTCCACCTTGGGGACCGTTTGCCATAAGTCCCGTGTAGTGGCGTCTATTGGAAACATTTTCCTAAATATAGGAGGTGGGGAAAAGGGCACACCAGGTCTATCCCACTCCTTGCTAATAATTTCTGTAAGCCTTTTAGGTATAGGAAAAACGTCAGTACACACCGGCACCGCATAGTATCTATCCAGCCTATATAATTTCTCTGGAATTGCAACTGTATTACAGTCATTCAGAGCCGCTAAATCCTCCCCTAGCAATACACGGAGGTTCTCAAGCTTAAATTTAAAATTAGAAATCTCTGAATCCGGTTTCCCTGGATCAGATCCGTCACCCACAGAATGAAGCTCTCCGTCCTCATGTTCTGCAAACTGTGACGCAGTATCAGACATGGCTCTCACAGCACCAGCGCGCTCTGTCCTTATCCCAGAGCTATCGCGCTTGCCTCTTAATTCTGGCAATTTAGATACTACTTCTGTCAGGGTATTATTCATAATAGTGGCCATGTCTTGTACTGTAAAGTGATTTGTATGGGCGTCCCTGATGTACTTGGCGCCACAATATCACGCGCCTCCTGAGCGGGAGGCGAAGGTACTGACACGTGAGGAGAGTTAGTCGGCATAACTTCAGCCTCGTCGTCTGGTGATAATTCTTTTATAGATAAAGACTGACCTTTATTATTTAAAGTGAAATCAATACATTTAGTACACATATTTCTATGGGGCTCCACACTGGCCTTCAAACATAATGAACAAACAGATTCATCTGTGTCAGACATGTTTAAACAGACTAGCAATGAGACTAGCAAGCTTGGAAAACACTTTGAAATAAATTTACAAGCACTAAATAAAACGCTACTGCGCCTTTAAGAAGCACAAAAAATTGTCACAGTTGAAATAACAATGAACCAAATCAGTTATAGCAACCAAATTTTCACAACAAATGTATTAAGTTAGCAGAGCATTGCACCCACTTGCAAATGGATGATTAACCCCTTAATACACAAAACGGATAATAATATAGAAAAAAACGTTTTTTAACACAGTCAAACACACTGTCACAGGTCTGCTGTGACTGATTACCTCCCTCAAAATGACTTTTGAAGTCCCCTGAGCTCTCTAGAGATGTCCTGTGTCATGCAGGAAGAAACAGGAAGACAGAGACTGAATTTTTACTGCACAAAAAAGCGCTAAAATAGGCCCCTCCCACTCATATTACAACAGTGGGAAGCCTCAGTTAACTGTTTCCATGCAGAAATATAAGTCAGCCATGTGGAAAATTCATGCCCCAATAAATTTATCACCAAAGTACCTCACAAAAACGATTAAACATGCCAGCAAGCGTTTTAAACATCTTTTTCTTTTATTTTTTAAAGAGTATGTATCTCTATTGATAAGCCTGATACCAGTCACTTCCACTGCATTTAAGGCTGTACTTACATAACATCGGTATCAGCAGTATTTTCTAAGTCAATTCCATTCCTTAGAAAAAATATTTTACTGCACATACCTTATTTGCAGGGGACCCCGCACGCTATTCCCTTTCTGAAGTTACCCCACTCCTCAGAATGTGCGAGAACAGCCAGTGGATCTTAGTTACTTCTGCTAAGATCATAGAAAACACAGGCAGATTCTTCTTCCAAATACTGCCTGAGAGAAAAAAAAAACAGCACACTCCGGTGCCATTTAAAAATAACAAACTTTTGATTGAAGAAATAATTAAGTATAAAACACCACTCTCCTCTCGCGACCTCCATCTATGTTGAGAGTTGCAAGAGAATGACTGGATATGACATGTGAGGGGAGGAGCTATATAGCAGCTCTGATTTGGGTGATCCTCTT
Source organism: Bombina bombina (assembly GCF_027579735.1). Lineage (NCBI taxonomy): Eukaryota > Metazoa > Chordata > Amphibia > Anura > Bombinatoridae > Bombina > Bombina bombina. Next base: position 920,795,070 of record NC_069504.1, read on the forward strand.
GCAACTTCCTGTTGGGAAGGGAATATATCCCATAAGTAATGGATGACCCGTGGACTGAATACACTTAACAAGATAAATCTGATAATCAATTTTGTTTGGATTTCTAGGTTTTCTGACCCAACCATAGTGTTTATTCACATGGGTTTTCACAAAGAGTTTATATCTAAATCTAGTTTGTTCCTTTCATATTATATATTTTTTATTTCTAAGCATTTTGAGCATGCTTAGATCATGTATTACCTAAAAAAAATGAATTTAAACACGTAAGGCAAATACTAGAGTACCAGCCTAAATAGTTGTAACCTAGGGAAAGTCTACATCAAACCATTATTGTCTAAATTGTATCCTGGCGACTGTTTGGTTTTATATGAAAAGGATAAATGTAAGATATCTGTTTAGCCAATGGAAAAAAAGGCACAACATTTAAAGGGACACTGAACCCAAATGTTTTCTTTCATGATTCAGATAGAGCATGCAATTTTAAGCAACTTTCTAATGTTCTTCATTCTCTTGATATCTTTATTTGAAAAGCAAGAATGTAAGTTTAGATGCCAGCCCATTTTTGGTGAACAACCTGGGTTGTTCTTGCTGATTGGTGGATTAATTTAACGGACCAATAAAGAAGTGCTGTCCAGGGTCTGAACCAAAAAATAGCTTAGTTGCCTTCTTTTTCAAATAAAGATAGCAAGAGAACGAAGAAAATTGATAATAGGAGTAAATTAGAAAGTTGCTTAAAATTGCATGCTCTATCGGAATCACAAAAGAAAAAAAATGTGGCTTCAGTGTCCCTTTAAGGGTCACGAAACAGCTTGTAGTAACAAGATATTTTGGTTGCTTTGCTGTAGAATTACATGTCAGCCATAGTGTAAACATTTTAAAACAAATTAATATATTTTTGCTGCAATTATTTTCAATAGCAAAACGTCATCCACCATTTCCCTTTTTAGAGGACCTACTACGGGCCTTATTCTGCAGTCAGCATGGCTAGTCATGTTCAAAATGTAACTATATAGTGACAGAGTTAGATTTGAGAAGTCAGCAAAGTGCATTTTAAGTTCTGAGCTTTTTAATATTTTATTTTCATATCTAAAATACATGAAAAGGAAAGAATAAAATAAAAAAATTAAAGTATATTGTAAAGTTGCTTCATTAATTATAATTAAATATTTTATATACAAATCTCAAGGTGTTTACTTTCCCTTTAGAATTGCACAAAATATGGCTTCAAATGATAATTTTATTCACATATGTCCTATTTGATAGTAGTTTTTAATCAGAGATCATTCTATTTGAATCAGCCAGAGTATGATGGCGCTCACTTAAAGTAATACTGAACCCAATTTTATTCTTTCATGATATAGATAGAGCATGCAATGTTAAGCAACTTTCTACTTTACTCCTATTATCAATTTTTCTTCATTCTCTTGGTATCTTTATTTGAAAAAGCAGGAATGTAAGCTTACAAGACAGCCCTTCTTTGGTTCAGCACCTGGGTAGTGCTTGCTGATTGATGGCTAAATGCAGCCACCAATCAGCAAGTGCTATCCAGGGTTCTGAACCAAAAATGGGCCGGCTCGTAAGATTACATTCTTGCTTTTTCAAAGATACCAAGAGAATGAAGAAAAAATGATAATAGGAGTAAATTAGAAAGTTGCTTAAAATTGCATGCTATATCTATATCATGAAAGAATAAAATTGGGTTCAGTATTACTTTAAGTGAGCACCATCATACTCTGGCTGATTCAAATAGAATGATATCTGATTAAAAACTACTATCAAATAGGACATATGTGAATAAAATTATCATTTGAAGCCATATTTATGTCCCTTTAAAGGGACATAAAAGAGCAAAAAGGAAATGCTTTAATGTGTTGGAGCATTTTAATATTGCACTATAGCTTGCATATTACTATGGCCTACATTAGAGGTAGAGAAAAAAGTTAGCACTAAGGTGCGTTGACATTGCTCAAGAGCAATCAATACCACTTCAGTTTTTGCTCTCATATTACAAGTTATTTGTTAGTAGTCAAGCAATAATCTAGTGCAAACTAACATGTGTATGCCAGATGGTGCGGTGCAATAATTCCCTTACATAATAGATTTGTAAGGTGGCAGTAAAATGTATGCCAGTATAGTACTCAAGAGCACAACAAAAAATCAGATGAAATACTGGACTTCTTCAATGTGTTCTGTCCAATATTCTTTCAATGAGACATATAAAAAACTTCACAGATACATACATACAAACACACACATTATTATTATTATTATTATTATTATTATTATTTGCATATTGCCACTAAATTCCGTAGTGCTGGGTACAGAGATGGGGTATACAATGACAAAGATTTGTTGTGATAAATCATAAATAAACATAACAGACTAAACAAATCTAGTTCAGGAGGAATAGGACCCTACTGTGAAGAGCTTACAGTCTACAGATAATCTATCTGTATGTCTGTCTGCCTGTATATCTGTCTGTCTAGCTAACACAATGTTCTTTCCTTACTGGTGAATCCCCCCCCCCCCCCCGACTGGTAAACCATAATGATATTTTCAGCCATGTCTGTTTGTCAGTCTATGCATATGTCTGTTCTTCTATTTATCTATCTATCTATCTATCTATCTATCTATCTGACTATCTGTCTGTCTATCCACATACACATTTTACCCCTTCACACTCCTGACCATTGTCATATACCATATCCCTTTTATTTTGCCACAAAACCTCCTTTTCATTATTAAACCTTTGTTTCCTATGTATTGTCTATATATTATTGAAATCCTTTATTTTCATTTCATGTATTTTACAATGCAAACTAGCAAGCAGGAGTCTTTTACTCCAGGTCTCTATACACACTGGCAAGAGATAATTACGTCTGGTTTTAAGGCAGAATTATGGATTGTCACCCCATAATTCACTGAGACCGATTTAGCATAGTGTGAGCGGACATCGATAAATGCCTACAGCATACGCTGTCAGCATTTATTATTGCACAAGCATTTCTTGTGAAATGCTTGTTCAATGCTGCCCCCTGCACATTTGATTGCGGGGGGCGTCAATCAACCCGATTGTATCCGATCGGGATGATTGCTGTTCGCCGCCTCAGAGGTGGCGAACGAGTTAAGGAGCAGTGGTCTTAAGACCGCTGCTTCTTAATTCCTGAAGGCTCGCTCGGAAACAGATGCATACAGGGCTTGATAAATCGGCCCCATTATCTGTAATATGGGGGAAATGACCGGGGTAATACTGCTCCACTCTATACATTAAAAGTATAAGACTTGCTTAAAGAGCTGTGGTCATGCTAAGATGCTTTACATTTTAACAATCCACTTGTAATTACCATATTTTGTGTTATTCTTTGTGCAAGGCCAAGTGCTAAATAAAACACCCTGCGTTATCAACTGAGCTTGATTTGTAATCTAGGCCTTAGGGGCAAATTTATCAAGCTCCTTCAGGCTTGCCAGAAACACAAGTTATGAAGCAGCGGACTAAAGACCACTGCTCCATAACCTGTCCGCCTGCTCTGAGGAGGCGGACAGCGATCGCCAGCGATCGCCAGAAATCACCCCCTGCTAGTAGCCAATTGGCTGCAAATCTGCAGGGGGCGGGTTGCACCAGCAGTTCACAAGAACTGCTGGTGCAATGATGAATGAAGAGATAGTAATGCTGTCTGGATTCAGCGCTGATCGGATCATGTCGGACAGACATTTGATAAATAGGCCCCTTAATGTCTTTTACCAAAAGGTGAAAACCTTGTTACATTCTAAACAAAACTAAATATTTAAAACACATATTTAGTTTACTTGAGATGGTCTCATGAAGGTTATTAAAGGGACATATGATACAGAAAGAGAAGCGCTCACTCAGCTCAGTAGCTTGTTTTATGGCAAGTTACCATCTGGGAGCAGCCTTATTTAGCACAATTGTGCTTTTTACAGAGGATAACTTTCCTGAAGTATATCAGTCTGATCCTGACAAGTTTGGAATGCACACAGTTAAATTTTAATTTTGAATAAAAGCATTTTTGCAATGTAAATGTATTGGTAAAAAATGCTTGCAGTAAAAGCTATAGCTGTTTCAAATCTACTTAAAGGGACAGTATACACCACTTTCCATGTAACTTAATGTAATAGACACTATTATAAAGAAGAATATGCACAGATACTAATCTAAAAAAGCTGCATAAAACCTTTTAAAAACTTACTAAAACAGCTCCAGCACTGTTGATGCGAGTAGCTGGAACACCCAGTGAAAGGGGCTGGGAGCAGGTACCCCCCCCCTCTCCCTGCATATGGAAAGACAGATTAGACAAACAGGAGCCAGCTATAGTCTGTAAACACATGTATACATCTGACATTTTGGGCCTTGGTTAGGAGTCTGAAAATCAGCACAATGTTATTAAAAATTAAGCAAAACTATTAATTGTTACAAAAACACTACCAGTTGGGCTATATAAATGGATCATGTAGAAAACAGTTATGCAAAGAAAAATCTAATGTACAATGTCCCTTTAAGTATGTTCCATGCACTTTAGTTTTGCTCAGACAGCATACAGTGGTTGTATCATCTGGTAATGAGTCATTGTGCATCATTGCTAGCACAATACACACCCCACTGCAGTAACAGTTGCAGTATTTAAAATGCTGATGCACTGAGACTTTCTAGCTTTGGCTCACATGTGATTCCTTTACATGCATTTCAATTTTGACCAGAAAGTCCCTTTAAGTTCAAGCTCAAACAATGCAAAATTGTTTTTTGTTTTTTCATCTTAATTTTTGTATATGCTTGCAATATTTACTTCACAGACTCCCTAATGATTTGCAGTTATATATATATATATATAAAAATACGGTGAACTATTTAATGAATGTCTGTATGTATATATATATATATATATATATATATATATATATACACAAACACACACATATTTATATATATATATATATACAAACACACACATATATATATATATACAAACACACACATATATATATATATATATATATATATATACACACACACACACACACACACACATACTGTATATATATATATATATATATATATATATATATATATATATAAAACTATTGTTGCCATGCACTCACTACCATCATTGCTAAAGGCCCAGGTGCTCCTCTCCATGTGCATCCAATTTCCATGAATTATGAGGGTACTTACAGTACTTAAAAAATAATTTTCTTTATTCAAGTTTCATTAAAAACATCTGTCAACATTTTGGCTTTATACACAAGCTTTTTTCAAGACAAAGTTTTGACCTAAAAAGTATATATATATATATATATATATATATATATATATATATATATATATATATATATATATATATATATATATATATATATATATATATATATATATATATACCAATGTCACATTCTCACTTTTAAAAAAATTCCATATTCACCTAGTGTATATTAAAATTATGTCAAATTTGTTTTAAACTGTTTATCAAAGCATACACAAAAGTAACCACACATAGTAACTAATTCAACTACTATATAACATATTGTAACATTTTAGTGTTGCTTCAAAGTGAAGGTAAACTTTGATGAATGAAAGCCGTTTTCTAAAAATAATATTAAAAACAGGGGCACTTTCATTCATCAAAGTTTACAAAGCAGCCGTTTTAATTGAAAACTTACCTCTCTTCTTTGCACAGCCAGAGCAGCTTCCCCCTCCTAGAAATCCTCTCTTCACACGTCAGCAATTACTAATCCGGCTTCCTCCAATCACGGCTTTCCCCCCAGGGTGGTAATTGCCTGAGGCCATGCTGTGATTGGAGGAAGCCGGATTAGTCATTGCTTACGTGTGAAGAGAGGATTTCCAGGAGGGGGAAGCTGCTCTGGCTGTGAAAAGAAAAAAAGGTAAGTTTTTAATCAAAATGGCTGCTTTGTAAACTTTGATGAATGAAAGTGCCCCTGTTTTTAATAATATTTTTCAAAAACGGGCTTTCATTCATCAAAGTTTACCTTCACTTTAATTCCTATATTGCTATAAAACTTTTTGAATCCCTTTCCTAAACAATTGCTCAATTTTATGTTTATCCTATTTTGAAGGAACAATATCTATCTATCATACACTCACCAGTGTGCTAATCTATTATTATTCAAGGGACATGTTTACTAGAAAGCACTAAGAAAGCAAACATACAGAACACAGCAGAAAAGAAAAGAATGCTACTATAGTAAATAAACGTGCATAATATTTATTACATAAATATAGTAAATTAACACTGTCATCTAGATTACGAGTTTTGAGCGCTATAGGGATTTTAACGACCGCCACAAAATTTCACCTACCTATAGCGCTGCTATTACAAGTTTTAAAAAAGCAGGCTTGTGTGGGGGCGAAATGGTTGCGTTGAGCTCCATAGCGCACCGAAATCAAACGCTGTTTTGACGTGTTTGTGCACGATTTCCCATAGACATCAATGGGGAGAGCCGGCAAAAAAAAAGCCTAACACCTGCGATCGCGGAATGAAAAGCTGTGTAACACAGCCCCATTGATGCTGATGGGGAAATAAAAAGTCACGTTTAAACCTAACACCCTAACATAAACCCCGAGTCTAAACACCCCTAACCTGCCACCCCAAACATCGCCGCCACCTACATACAGTTATTAACCCCTAATCTGCCGCCCCCGATATAGCCGCCACCTACATACAGTTATTAACCCCTAATCTGCTGCCCCCAATATCACCGCCACCTACATAAAGTTATTAACCACTTATCTGCACCCCCAACATTGCCGCCTCCTACATAAAACTATTAACCCCTAATCTGCTGCTCCCAATGTCGCAGCCACTATACTAAAGTTATTAACCCCTAAACCTCTGGCCTCCCACATCACTACCACTGAATAAATCCATTAACCCCTAAACCTAACCCTAACATAACCTTAAACCTAACACCCCCTAACTTTAACATAATTAAAATACAGCTAAACTAAAGTTACAATTATTAACTAAATAATAACTATTTTAAACTAAATACAAACTTACCTGTGAAATAAAACCTAAGCTAGCTACAATGTAACTAGTAGATATATTGTAGCTAGCTTAGGTTTTATTTTTATTTCACAGGTAAGAAATAAAACCTAACCTGCCTTACACTAAAACCTAACATTACAAAAAAAAAAATAAACACTAAAATTACAAAAACTAAAAATAACTAAATTACATAAAAAACAGACACTAAATTACAAAAAATAAGAAACAAATGATAAAAAATAATAAAGAATTACACCTAATCTAATAGCCCTATCAAAATAACCCCCCCCCCAAAAAAAAACAAAAAACTAGCCTACAATAAACTACCATTGGCCCTTAAAAGGGCCTTTTATGGGGCATTGCCCCAAAGATATCAGCTCTTTTACCTGTAAAAACAACAGTAAAACCCACCACCCCCACAACCAACCCCCCCAAACAAAATAACTATCTAAAAAAACCTAAGCTCCCCATAGCCCTGAAAAGGGCATTTGTATGGGCATTGCCCTTAAAAGGGCATTTAGGCTCTTTTACATGCCCAGACCCTAATCTAAAAATAAAACCCACCCAAAAAACCCTTAAATAAACCTAACACTAACCCTCGACTATCCACTTATAGTTATTGAAGTCCCGTTTGAAGGATCAATCCAACCGGCAAGAAGTCTTCATCCAGACGGCCTCTTCGATCTTCATCCAGCCGGCGAAGTCCTCATCCAGGCGGCAAGAAGTCTTTATCCAGACGGCATCTTCTATCTTCATCCATCTGGCGAGGAGCGAGTCCATCCTGAAGACATCCGGCGCGGAGCATCCTCTTCATATGGTTGCCTCCGTAAACTGGAACTTGCATTCCTATTGGCTAAAAAGATTTCAATCAGCCAATAGGATTAGAGCTGATAAAACATTGCCGCCTCCTACATAAAACTATTAACCCCTAATCTGCTGCTCCCAATGTCGCAGCCACTATACTAAAGTTATTAACCCCTAAACCTCTGGCCTCCCACATCACTACCACTGAATAAATCCATTAACCCCTAAACCTAACCCTAACATAACCTTAAACCTAACACCCCCTAACTTTAACATAATTAAAATACAGCTAAACTAAAGTTACAATTATTAACTAAATAATAACTATTTTAAACTAAATACAAACTTACCTGTGAAATAAAACCTAAGCTAGCTACAATGTAACTAGTAGATATATTGTAGCTAGCTTAGGTTTTATTTTTATTTCACAGGTAAGAAATAAAACCTAACCTGCCTTACACTAAAACCTAACATTACAAAAAAAAAAATAAACACTAAAATTACAAAAACTAAAAATAACTAAATTACATAAAAAACAGACACTAAATTACAAAAAATAAGAAACAAATGATAAAAAATAATAAAGAATTACACCTAATCTAATAGCCCTATCAAAATAACCCCCCCCCCCAAAAAAAAAAACAAAAAACTAGCCTACAATAAACTACCATTGGCCCTTAAAAGGGCCTTTTATGGGGCATTGCCCCAAAGATATCAGCTCTTTTACCTGTAAAAACAACAGTAAAACCCACCACCCCCACAACCAACCCCCCCAAACAAAATAACTATCTAAAAAAACCTAAGCTCCCCATAGCCCTGAAAAGGGCATTTGTATGGGCATTGCCCTTAAAAGGGCATTTAGGCTCTTTTACATGCCCAGACCCTAATCTAAAAATAAAACCCACCCAAAAAACCCTTAAATAAACCTAACACTAACCCTCGACTATCCACTTATAGTTATTGAAGTCCCGTTTGAAGGATCAATCCAACCGGCAAGAAGTCTTCATCCAGACGGCCTCTTCGATCTTCATCCAGCCGGCGAAGTCCTCATCCAGGCGGCAAGAAGTCTTTATCCAGACGGCATCTTCTATCTTCATCCATCTGGCGAGGAGCGAGTCCATCCTGAAGACATCCGGCGCGGAGCATCCTCTTCATATGGTTGCCTCCGTAAACTGGAACTTGCATTCCTATTGGCTAAAAAGATTTCAATCAGCCAATAGGATTAGAGCTGATAAAATCCTATTGGCTGTTGGAACAGCCAATAGGATTTTAGCAGCTCTAATCCTATTGGCAGATTGGAACAACCAATAGGATTTTAGCAGCTCTAATCCTATTGGCTGATCGAAATCTTTCAGCCAATAGGAATGCAAGGGACGCCATCTTGGATTGAAGTTCCCGTTTATGCAGGCAACATGTATGAAGAGGATGCTCTGCGGTGGATGTCTTCAGGATGGACATGCTCCATGCCGGCTGGATGAAGATCGAAGAGGCCATCTGGATGAAGACTTCTTGCCGGATGGATCCTTCAAGCAGGACTTCAATAACTTTAAGTGGACCGTTGGGGGTTAGTATTAGGTTTATTTAAGTTTTTTTTTGGGTGGGTTTTATTTTTAGATTAGGGTCTGGGCATGTAAAAGAGCTAAATGAAGCCTGATGAAACGGTCCTGTGTTGACTGAGAAACACGTTGCAAAACAATAAAGACTTTTTAAACCATGACCCGGTTTTGTGGCTACCCCTTATCCGTCCACACTGTGGAACTCTTTTCGTAGCCTCTTATGATTAAGCTTGCAGCTGATCACGGATCCTTGTGTTTGAGAGACACCTGTATGCTGCATCCATTCAGCTGGACATGCTGATATCCCAGCCTGGCAAGGCACATGTTGTTATCCTGTTGAGGTAGACGCTGATATCCTGTTGAGGTAAACACCTGAACCCGGTTTCCAGCTTGGGAAGAAGACTGTGTGACAACCTGAATCCAGATCTGCCGGGTTAAACATACGGAGATCCACAGTGTACTGACTGCTGCATAAATGTCAGTCTGCCTGATAGCACCTTATTCATTTAAAGGTGCCACTATTCTTGTAAGTAGTTTTCATTTCTCTTGATACAGAACCAATTTATAATTACAAATCACACTATGAGGCACCCTTGTCTTTTTCTTCAAAAGAGCTAAATGCCCTTTTAAGGGCAATGCACATATAAATGTCCTTTTCAGGGCAATGTGGAGCTTAGTTTTTTTTAGATAGTCATTTTATTTGGGGGGTTGGTTGTGGTGGTGGTGGGTTTAACTGTTGGGGGGGTTGTATTTTTTTTTACAGGTAAAAGAGCTGATATCTTTGGGATAATGCTCCACAAAAGGCCATTTTAAGGGCCATTGGTAGTTTATTGTAGGCTAGGGTTTTTTTTATTTTGGGGGGCTTTATATTTTGATAGGGCTATTAGATTAGGTGTAATTTTTTTATTTTTTTGATAATTTGTTTCTTATTTTTCGTAATTTAGTGTTTGTTTTTTATTGTAATTTAGTTTGTTTTTTGTGTAATTAGATACTTTTTGTCATTTTTAGAGTAGTGTTAGGATTTTTTTAATGTGTAGTTTAGTTTAATTTAATTGGTAGTAGTTTAATTGTAGTTTAATAATTATCTTAGTTTAATTTTTAGTTTAAAATTAATTTATTTAATTTGACAGGTAAGTTTTAATTTAATTTAAGATAGGGAAATTGTAATTTTAATATAAAGTTAGGGGGGCGTTAGGTTTAGGGGTTAATAGTTTATTTTAGTATATCCCATTGTGGGGGCTTGCGGTTTAGGGATTAATAGGTTTATTATAGCGGCGGTGTGGGCAGACGGCAGATTATGGGTTAATAATATTTAAATAGTGTTTTTGATGTGGGAGGCCGGCGGTTTAGGGGTTAATAACTTTATTATAGTGGCGACAATGTCGGGGAGCGGCGTAATAGGGGTTAATACATTTTAATAAAGGCGGCGATGTCCGGAGCGACAGATTAGGGGTTAATACATTTATTATAGTGTTTGCAGGAGGGCCTCGATTTAGGGGTTAATAGGTAGTTTATGGGTGTTAGTGTACTTTTTAACACTTTAGTTATGAGTTTTATGGTACAGCTTTGTAACTTAAAGCTCATAACTACTGACTTTAGATGGCGGTACAGATCTTGTGGTTATAGAGTGTACCGCTCACATTTTGGCCTCCCAGGAAAACTCATAATACCGGCGCTATGGGAGTCCCATTGAAAAACAACTTTTTTAAAAGTGCGGTACTGATGTTGCATGACAGGCTAAAATGTAATATAGCTGTGTATTAATAAAAATTGTAACCGGTCACATATAAAACTTATGGTCTGCAGATATCCTATATAAAAAAGAAATGTGATCAATATCCACTTTGAAGTATGCCACCTTAAATATGTTTGCCACCTATGATTTTAGTTTTCCAGTACATTTATTTGAGTAATACCTGATACTGGCATATATCCTTGCTGAAACACAGTCTCTGTGCTATTCAAATGTAAAATCCTTTTTACCAGCAGTCCCAGAATACTTCTCCACAGTTCTTCAGTAAGCTATGTCAGGTTATGCTTACCGGAACCCCACAGTTGCAGCTAGGGTAGTGGTATGTATTTCTCCCAGGTAAAGGCACTCTTTGATTTTGCTGGGCTATAACGCAGAAGAAACAACTGATGTTGGATTGACATACACTTCCCTATCACGTGGTCTTCAGCTGCCACTCACCGCATCCGAAAAACGGCCTCATCCATATACCCACACAGGGTGTAAAAAGATAGTCTCTCTGCGCAGTTCCTGGATAATAAGGTTTATTATTTTGTGTAATGTTAGGCTTTTAATTTAACTGTAATTAAGGATTATTGTAATTTATGTAATGGGGTTAATTTAGGGGGTGTTAGGTTAGGGGGCTTAGTGATTAGTTATTTGCGTTGTGGGGTTTGACGGTTTAGGGGTAAATAGATTTATTATGTTAATTGCGATGTGAATTATTGGTGGTTTAGGGGTTAATAGATTTATTAGGTTAATTAGCAATGTGGGTTAATGGGGGTTTATGGATTAATAGATGTATTAGGTAGTTTGCGATGTTGGGGGTGGTGGATTTAGGGGTTAATAATTTTATTAGGTAGTTTTTTTTTTTTTTTTCTTAATGCTTATTGAGGGTGGTTAGTTTTTTTTTTTAATGCTTATTGAGGGCAGTTAGTTTTTTTCAATGCTTATTGCAGGCGGTTAGTTTTTTTTTTTTTTAATGCTTATTGCGGGCGGTTAGTTTTTTTTTTTTAATGCTTATTGCAGGCGGTTAGTTTTTTTTTAATGCTTATTTGGGGGCCATTATGTTTTTGTTTTTGTAATGCTCTGTTTGTCTTCGTTGCATCCAAGTGGATTCCGAAAATGGCAGGGTGGCGAAAGAATCCACGTTCTTTTGACTGCCTCTTGCTGCCAACATTCCTTTGAGAATGCGTGCACAACTGACGACACCAACGGCACGTTACAAACGAAATTATAGTATAGATAGTATTCTTTTCTTTTCTGCTATGTTCTGTATGTTTGCTTTCTTAGCGCTATCCAGTAAACATTTCCCTTGCATATACTTGATTTTACAGCAATAGGGGAGGGCTGTTATAACTAGAATAGCTACAGATACAGATAGGTTTGCGATTGGGTAATTTCTTTGATTTAAAATCTATTACTATTCCTCTTTTCAATTAAGTATCAAAGCCTGATCTCGCCAGTAAATTCTGTCTATATTTGACACAATATCAGTCTTCATACAAACAGCACTTGTATCCTGGTGTGTTCAAGTCAAGGGTCTTCATACTTGTTTTGCTTGTCGTTACAATAAATATACCGAATATCACAAAGGAAAAAAATGTGAAATAAATGTGATAACAAAAATCATAAAAGGAAAACCAAATAAAGTTCTGAATCAAGGATATGTCTGTGTCCTCTGGATGAGTTTTTCAGGTTGTTAGCATTCCTCAGTGAGATCCCATAAAAAAGGAAACAGAAAATTGCAACATAGTGTGAATCTGTAATGGCACTTTGAGGAAGTAGTTGTTTCTTGACAAAGCATACCAGCGAAACGTACGTCGGAACTGAACTGTTCTATATTGAGTTTTATTGCGTCTCTACACTAGCCAGGACACCTGGGGGCTTAGTGCTATTGTCTTGCTACTAAAAAGGTTTTGGTTTCAGCGGTCACACTCCTGCTGATCCATTTACCTCTTTGCAAGTTTGGCGATTTGAAGCATTTGTTACAGCATATCTGCTTTTGTACCCTTACATTGTGGTGTTATCAAGGCTTATGTGACGCTTTTATATATTTTAAAATAAATTTGTATCCAAGTTTTGCCTAGTGTACTGTTTTCCCATCAGTATAAAGTGGGAGTGCGCATATCCTTGAGCTTAGTGGAAAGCTCCAACAAATGTGAGTAGTCATTTGTTACAAAACAACTACTTCCTCAAAGTGCCATTACAGATTCACACTATGTTGCAATTTTCTGTTTCCTTTTTTATGGGATCTCACTGAGGAATGCTAACAAGCTGAAAAACTCATCCAGAGGACACAGACCTTGCTTGTCGTTGCTGTATTTAAAACATGGGATGAACATATGTGTGGGCCTCGCCCCCAACATCATGAGTGACATGTTAGCCAATTGGAACCCTTCTTTACCAATGGATATAGCCAATGAAGAATCTTATATTACAGACCAGATTACACTTTTCTATATGTTATTGTATATGTTATATTTGCTTGCTAGTGCTTATCCTCTTATTTGATATATATATAATGTAATGTGTTTTACGGCGTATTTAATGGAAATATTTTACATTCCAATATTTTTCACTTAGAAGAAATGTTTTTTTTTTATTTTAAAATATTTATTTATCTCTGTGTGTATCTATATATATACTGAATAACATATATTTCCATATCTGTATATATTTAAATAGATATATAGGTATCAATATAATTTTTTTATAAAAAAAAATCATATATATATAGAAATGTATATATATATATATATATATATATATATATATATATATATATATATATATATATATATATATATATAAATGATCCTAAGTGAAGAACATTGGAATGCTAAATATAAATAACTCACTTTGGCTTTAGGACTGTAGGTCTAATGTGTGATAAATGTTAGGATTTTTTTCCAGTTGCATGCTCTATTGAAGTCTACATGGAGAAGAAGTTAATGTGTTCACAATATCCAAAGTCCTGAGCCTTGTGCACACTGGATCTCACTCATGCAAGCTTTATATTTTCAACTTGTAATATACACGTTAATTTGCCCACGTTAATAGAGGACTTCAAGGGAAGGTTGCTGGCAAGCGGGAAAAAAAATAGCGCATCTCTTGTAATCTAACCCATAGTCGTATACTGTTTTTGAGCAAAGTAGTCCCCTAACTTTTATATATTAAAATCTGAGCGTACTTAATTAATAAGTATGCAAAATAAAAGTAACATAACAGTCTAATGGTGAATACAATTTATTTGTTGCTGGCCATTAAATCATATTTATTCATTACAATGTATGTGTTTTCATAAATTATAGACAAGCAGTATAGTTTACCTTTTATCCTACAGGTTTCAGATTATAATTTGTCTTTGGTATTGTTTGAACACCAGACTAGTGTCAACTAAAGTAGATGGTATATTTTTATTTTGAGCTGAATGTGACATGTTGCTTTCCTAATGTGTACATACATTGATGTATTTAAAGGGACAGTGTACTGTAAAACTGGTTTCTCCTTAAAGGGACACTGAACCTAATTTTTTTCTTTCGTGATGCATGCAATTATAAGCAACCTTTTAATTTACTCCTATTATCAAATTTTCTTCATTCTCTTGCTATCTTTATTTTAAAAAGAAGGTATCTAAGCTACAGAGCCAGACAATTTTTAGTTCAGACCCTGTACAGCACTTGTTTATTGGTGGGTGAATTTATCCACCAATAAGCAAGAACAACCCAGGTTGCTCACCAAAAATGGGCCGGCATCTAAACTTACATTCTTACTTTTCAAATAAAGATACCAAGATAATTAAAAAAAATGATAATAGGAATAAATTTGAAAGCTGTTTAAAATTGCATGCTCTATCTGAATCACAAAAGAAAACATTTGGGTTCAGTGTCCCTTTAATGTGTTTCCAGTTACTTATTCTACCAGCTCCGGAGTTTAAAATGTATAGGAAAGTATTCCTTTAGGTATATTTTTGTATATGAACTGTTTCTGCTAACCAAAACCACAACCCAATAAAATCCCCCTTTATCGTTTTTTTATTATTGTTTACTGAAAGGCCAATACTTAAAGATAACAAAAAAAAAAAAGATTTTAGTACATCTCTGTCACAGCCCACACTGGGAGCATTATTTTATCTAAACCTTCTTGTTCACAAGTTTTTTTTTTTGTAACCAGAACTTAAGTTCAGAAATGTTCAGTATAGGTGGGGGAAATCAGCTATTTCAAATAAGAAAATAAAGGTGAATGAGCTATTTGTAAACAATTTAAGTGTATTAAATGGCTTAAAAATAGCTCCCTCACCTTTATTGGTAAAATGGATAATTGGGTACACAGTAAAGAAAACATTAGAGTGCATTGTCCCTTTAAGTCACACATTTCATATTTGCAACATAAAAATTGCACATCTTTTCTATTCAACTAACGCTAACAATAAACACCTTTACAAAAACAGTGAATATTAACAAAGCTGCTATGTGCCCAACATCCTTGTGTGTTTAGCTGTATGCTACCTTAGGCAATAGGCAATCTGCTGCTCTCACCCTCAACAATATTTGCCTCATATATTTGTCATACATGTAGGGGATATGCACTCCCACTTGCCAATCAGAGAAATTGCTTAGTGCAAAAAAAAAGAAAAGAATAAATTAATAAAATATTTAAATAACACAAGCGTGCAGCTTTAGGGCCTCAGCCCTATGTTATAGCTACCGGAATATTTCTTGGCATTTAACAAAATTAGCATAATTATATTCTCCATACTCTCCAGCTTTATCAGTTTGGAGAGATGAGTACGTTTTAGTGAATAAGCTTCACAGGAAAACATTCTAAGTTGTAACGCTAGAGAGGTCAGTGTGGCTTTGTAAAGTTAGAAAGGTTCTGCGTTTCATTAACAAAACACTATGCTAAATACCCAATAATCATCTTTCCTCTAAGTTTACTTGTATAACCTGGCATCACATAAATCAGAAAAACAATAGCAAAATACATAATATCCTTTTTTTCCCACTACTTCACTAGTCCCAGACAAGTACAAAATTTCAGAGGACGACACAATTTTTTGCTATATTTAATATTTAGTTTATTGACATGTTTCTTCTTGCTTACTGGTAAGTTTTTTCCCATATCTGGGAAACCATGATAGTATTTTCCACCTTATCTGCCTGTCTGTCATCTATCTATCTATCTATCTATCTATCTATCTATCTATCTATCTATCTATCTATCTATCTATCTATCTATCCATCTATCTATATGTCTGCCTGTCTGTCTGTCTGTCTCTCTATCTAGCTATCTTGCCGGCACTAGAAAATGCCGCCTATTCTTATAACAAGTGCAAAATGGTACATACATCCATGAAGAACACACTATATTTTATTTTTATCTTCTTTTCTAGATGAAACCGTACTATTCTGAGATGATTATAACGACACACATAGTGACATGATGAATAATAAGCAACTTTAAAATGCGCATGTGTGTTTGTGTGTGTTTGTGCATGAATATTTCTTATAATACACCATGCATCAATTATTATAATATTCAACAATTGTGTAAATTCGATTTTTAACTATATACCCACATATTCCTCTTAAAATGTCCTGTCATATTGAGTAGATATTAAAACCATTTTCTAGCAAAAAAAAAAAGTACATATATTTATAGATATTGTGAAATGAATGAATTGAAACAATACAACAATTATATATATATATATATATATATATATATATATATATATATATATATATATATATATATATATATATATAGTGTAAAATGATTGCCTAGTATCACTGTGTATAAAATGTTGCATTGTACATTAGCCCAACTGTTTAGCTCAAGCTGCACTAAATAGGGAGATAGCAACAGTTTTCAAAATGATGTATACAAGTATTACTACTTTAACTTACAACACAAATATAAGAATTCCACAAGTGCCTGCATTAATTGTTCTGCATTGTATATGAATGTGTAAGAAAAACATCTAATGACGCTTAATTAATTGATAGTTGTGTTGTGATTTTTGTGTATTTGGTACATGCAAGGTAGGTAGAAGACACTAAAAACCTAAAATCCTTAAATACAATATATAACTATATAATAAGATACATATATATAGATAGAGAGAGTAGGATGCAAATGGATAACATGTATGGTTTAGGACAGGGTAGGAAAATTGCACATTGCAATGACAGTTCCTTTGAAAAACAATAAATCTTTCTATCTTTCCATCCATCCCACTGAAACCTATACTTCATCTCCCCTCCCCTTTTTTGGGATCCCAGTAGAATCACCAATCATGTTATTCATGCCGGGGATAGGTATAAACAGTATACACAGAAATGAAGAGGCAGAAAGATAGGACAATGATTAAAAATGATATTTGTATTACAATGATAGATAGCTGAGATTTAGAATATTTTTTGTTAAGAGCAGAGAGATGTTTTGGAAGAGTTGTGTTGTGTGCAGAAAGCTAAGGTACCATAGTCTTGTGTTAAAGACATAGCACATTTCAGTGACTGTTTCATAACAAATCAAAATATTAATCTATGCAGTGAGTATTGCAGTAATACATAAAGTACCTATTTCATCCTCAGAGCCTACGACATCAGTACATGTTTTGCAAAAGCTAAACCTTCATGCAGTAGAACAGATTGAGGTTTATTCTAGGCTGGTTACAGACTGCACATGTTTAAGTGATCAGTGATTTTCATGTCAGACATGAAAACAATAAATATGTCTTACCTTTAGAGGGTCTTCTCTGTTTAGTCTGTAAAGAAGAGAATGTTCCCATTACTGCACCCATTTTGAAGTGATACTTGTGTGACTTTTTGGTATCCCTCTTTCTATACAAAATCCGCTTGAATTGACTACTCCAGGAAAAAAAAAATCAGAGAACAGCACACTGCAGATCTGCCTTCAGCCAGTGTTGTGCTTGGAGATTTTTCTTTCTCTCTCCCCCTCTCTCTCGCTCTCTCTCTCTCTCTTCCTCAATCAACACACATACACTGACTCACAGGCTTCTGTGTTATTATTCAAAACAGCTCCCCATCAAAATTTAAATGCTAGGTAGATTCCCTTAGACTAGAGCTGGCAGCAGATTGCATCAAAACATTTTCTGAAGCAAAGCCACATAAAAACACAGGGTAATTTTTTTTTCTCCTGTTCACTTATGGCTCCCACCGGCAGACTGTAGACTATAGAAAAAAAAAAATCAGTTCATCTCCTCTATTGCATACTAAACTACAGATCTGTAGGAATGGTGAGGGCTGGGGTCTCGTGGGATAAAAGGGGGACTTAGTCTGAGTACCAATCATGAATGAATGAAATCCTGCTCAATAGAAATTGATAGGAAAGAAACAGTGGGATTCACAGCTCCAAGAAATCTATATTCACATTGATTAAAGCACATGTAGATAGAATATGCATGTATGCTTCTTTGTCTATTATTAGAAGATTCTCTCTACTTATTTTCTTTCTTTTTTTCAATTATTTATAATAATTTTAGTTGACAATTAATAGTGAAACTCTTAATTATTACATTGAAATTAAGAGTTACACTATTAAGTTAAATAATACACATGACTTGTGAAATCTTAGCAAGTCTACTGGACATCCAATGGTTTCAGTAAAGAAGAAAAAGTTTAATATTGTCCTAGAATTTTGGTTGATGATAAAAAATATAGGGTATCTTTAAATTATTCAAAATTATGTCAGGAAATTAGTCTGTAGCTTACAATTAATTTCCTGCTATAATGTTAAATATTTGTATTGCCGTTTTATTGTTTCATGCAATAGTCTCTTATTTTTTTTACAGATAGATGAATAATACTCAGCCAGATTATGGGTTTTGCATTATGAGTGGCTCGCTAATAACTTGCCAGTTATTTCCACCACTCACCTTTAATAGCGCTGCTATTACAGGTTTGCAAAAACCCGGCGTTTGCGGGCGATATAGCTGCATTGAGCTCCATACCGCACACAAATACCAGCGCTGCTTTGAGCTGTTTTGACGTGCTCGTGCACGATTTCCCCATAGACATCAATAGGGAGAGCCGGCTAAAAAAAAGCCTAACACCTGCAATCACGGAGCATAAAGCTCCGTAACGCAGCCCCATTGATGTCTATGGGGAAAGAAAATGTATGTTTAAACCTAACACCCTAAGATAAACCCTGAGTTTAAACACCCCTAATCTGCCGCCCCCCGACATAGCCGACACCTACATTAAATTTATTAACCCCTAATCTGCCGCCCCATAAATGTATTAACCCCTAATCTGCTGCCCCCAATTTCGCTGCCACCGACATACATTTATTAACCCCTAATCTGCCGCACCCAATGTCGCCGCCACCTACATAAATGTATTAACCCCTAATCTGCCGCCCCAACATTGCCGCCGCCACTATACTAAAGTTATTAACCCCTAAAACTCTAGCATCCCACATCACTAACACTAAATATATATATTAACCCCTAAACCTAACCCTAAGTCTAACCCTAACGTAAACCTAACACCCCTAACTTTAATATAATTAAAATAATTCTAAATAAAACTTACTATTAATAACTAAATAATTCCTATTTAAAAATAAATACTTACTTACCTGTAAAATAAACCCTAAGCTAGCTACAATATAACTAATAGTTATATTTGTTTTTTTATCTTAGGATTTATTTTAATTTCACAGCTATGTTTGTATTTATTTTAACTAGGTAGACTAGTTAGTAAATAATTATTAACTATTAAAATAAATTCAAATTTACCTGCAAAATAAAACCTAACCTGCCTCACACTAACACCTAACATTACAATAAAATTAAATAAATTGAATTAAAAAATATATTTATCTAAATTACAAAAAATAATAAACAGTAAATTAGACAAAATAAAAAAAGAAATGATAAAAAAATAAAAATAAATTACTCCTAATTTAATAGCCCTATCAAAATAAAAAAGCCCCCCCCCCCAAAATTAAAAAAAAACCCTAACCTACACTAAACTGCCAATAGCCCTTAAAAGGGCCTTTTGCGGGGCATTGCCCCAAAGAAATTAGCTCTTTTACCTGTATAAAAAAATACAGGGAGTGCAGAATTATTAGGCAAATTAGTATTTTGACCACATCATCCTCTTTATGCATGTTGTCTTACTCCAAGCTGTATAGGCTCGAAAGCCTACTACCAATTAAGCATATTAGGTGATGTGCATCTCTGTAATGAGAAGGGGTGTGGTCTAATGACATCAACATCCTATATCAGGTGTGCATAATTATTAGGCAACTTCCTTTCCTTTGGCAAAATGGGTCAAAAGAAGGACTTGACAGGCTCAGAAAAGTCAAAAATAGTGAGATATCTTGCAGAGGGATGCAGCACTCTTAAAATTGCAAAGCTTCTGAAGCGTGATCATCGAACAATCAAGCGTTTCATTCAAAATAGTCAACAGGGTCGCAAGAAGCGTGTGGAAAAACCAAGGCGCAAAATAACTGCCCATGAACTGAGAAAAGTCAAGCGTGCAGCTGCCAAGATGCCACTTGCCACCAGTTTGGCCATATTTCAGAGCTGCAACATCACTGGAGTGCCCAAAAGCACAAGGTGTGCAATACTCAGAGACATGGCCAAGGTAAGAAAGGCTGAAAGACGACCACCACTGAACAAGACACACAAGCTGAAACGTCAAGACTGGGCCAAGAAATATCTCAAGACTGATTTTTCTAAGGTTTTATGGACTGATGAAATGAGAGTGAGTCTTGATGGGCCAGATGGATGGGCCCGTGGCTGGATTGGTAAAGGGCAGAGAGCTCCAGTCCGACTCAGGCGCCAGCAAGGTGGAGGTGGAGTACTGGTTTGGGCTGGTATCATCAAAGATGAGCTTGTGGGGCCTTTTCAGTTTGAGGATGGAGTCAAGCTCAACTCCCAGTCCTACTGGCAGTTTCTGGAAGACATCTTCTTCAAGCAGTGGTACAGGAAGAAGTCTGCATCCTTCAAGAAAAACATGATTTTCATGCAGGACAATGCTCCATCACACGCGTCCAAGTACTCCACAGCGTGGCTGGCAAGAAAGGGTATAAAAACCTAACACTTACCCCCGAAGATCCACTTACAGTTTTTGAAGACTGGACATCTATCCTCATCCAGCCAGGAGAAGTCTTCATCCAAGCGGCAAGAAGTCCTCAACGAAGCCGGGAGAAGTCTTCATCCAAGCAGCAAGAAGTCGTCCTCCAAGCGGGCAGAAGTCTTCATCCAGACGGCATCTTATATCTTCATCCTTCCGGCATGGAGCAGGTCCATCTTCAAGACATCCGGCACAGAGCACCCTCTTCATACGGTCCCAGCCGTACACTGAAGGTTCCCTTTAAGGGACGTCATCCAAGATGGCGTCCCTTGAATATCCGATTGGATGATAGAATTCTATCAACCAATAGGAATTAAAGGGTAAAAATCCTATAGGCTGATGCAATCAGCCAATAGGATTGAGCTTCAATCCTATTGGCTGACCCAATCAGCCAATGGGATTGAGCTCACATT
Source organism: Bombina bombina (assembly GCF_027579735.1). Lineage (NCBI taxonomy): Eukaryota > Metazoa > Chordata > Amphibia > Anura > Bombinatoridae > Bombina > Bombina bombina. Next base: position 920,816,703 of record NC_069504.1, read on the forward strand.
CTATTGCCTGTTCCAATCAGCCAATAGAATGTGAGCTTAATCCTATTGGCTGATTGGATCAGCCAATAGGATTAAAGCTCAATCCTATTGGCTGATTGCATCAGCCTATAGGATTTTTATCCTTTAATTCCTATTGGTTGAAGATGGCTGAAGATAGAAGATGATGTCTGGATGAAGACTTCTGCCTGCCTGGAAGACGACTTCTTGCCGCTTGGATGAAGACTTCTCCCGACTTCGTTGAGGACTTCTTGCCTCTTGGATGAAGACTTCTCTTGGCTGGATGAGGATGGATGTCCGATCTTCAAAAACTGTAAGTGGATCTTCGCGGGTTAGTGTTAGGTTTTTTAAGGGTTTATTGGGTGGGGTTTTATTTTTAGCTTAGGGTTTTGGGCAATGTAAAAGAGGTAAATGCCATTTTAAGGGCAATACCCATCCAAATGCCCTTTTCAGGGCAATGGGTAGCTTAGGTTTTTTAGATTTTTATTTGGGGGGTTGGTTGTGTGGGTGGTGGGTTTTACTGTTGGGGGGTTGTTTGTATTTTTTCATACAGGTAAAAGAGCTGATTTCTTTGGGGCAATGTCCCACAAAAATCCCTTTTAAGGGCTATTGGCAGTTTAGTGTAGGCTAGGGTTTTTTTATATTTTGGGTGGGCTTTTTTATTTTGATAGGGCTATTAGATTAGGTGTAATTAGTTTAAATATTTGATAATTTCTTTTTTATTTTGTGTAATTTAGTGTTTATTTTTTTGTTAGACTGAGCAGTTTAGGGGTTAATAGGTAGTTTATGGGTGTTAGTGTACTTTGTAACACTTTAGTTATGAGTTTTATGGTGCAGTTTTGTAATGTAATAACTAATAGTTGTATTTGTTTTTTTATCTTAGGATTTATTTTAATTTCACAGCTATGTTTGTATTTATTTTAACTAGGTAGACTAGTTAGTAAATAATTATTAACTATTAAAATAAATTCAAATTTACCTGCAAAATAAAACCTAACCTGCCTCACACTAACACCTAACATTACAATAAAATTAAATAAATTGAATTAAAAAATATATTTATCTAAATTACAAAAAATAATAAACAGTAAATTAGACAAAATAAAAAAAGAAATGATAAAAAAATAAAAATAAATTACTCCTAATTTAATAGCCCTATCAAAATAAAAAAGCCCCCCCCCAAATTAAAAAAAAACCCTAACCTACACTAAACTGCCAATAGCCCTTAAAAGGGCCTTTTGCGGGGCATTGCCCCAAAGAAATCAGCTCTTTTACCTGTATAAAAAAATACAGGGAGTGCAGAATTATTAGGCAAATTAGTATTTTGACCACATCATCCTCTTTATGCATGTTGTCTTACTCCAAGCTGTATAGGCTCGAAAGCCTACTACCAATTAAGCATATTAGGTGATGTGCATCTCTGTAATGAGAAGGGGTGTGGTCTAATGACATCAACATCCTATATCAGGTGTGCATAATTATTAAGCAACTTCCTTTCCTTTGGCAAAATGGGTCAAAAGAAGGACTTGACAGGCTCAGAAAAGTCAAAAATAGTGAGATATCTTGCAGAGGGATGCAGCACTCTTAAAATTGCAAAGCTTCTGAAGCGTGATCATCGAACAATCAAGCTTTTCATTCAAAATAGTCAACAGGGTCGCAAGAAGCGTGTGGAAAAACCAAGGCACAAAATAACTGCCCATGAACTGAGAAAAGTCAAGCGTGCAGCTGCCAAGATGCCACTTGCCACCAGTTTGGCCATATTTCAGAGCTGCAACATCACTGGAGTGCCCAAAAGCACAAGGTGTGCAATACTCAGAGACATGGCCAAGGTAAGAAAGGCTGAAAGACGACCACCACTGAACAAGACACACAAGCTGAAACGTCAAGACTGGGCCAAGAAATATCTCAAGACTGATTTTTCTAAGGTTTTATGGACTGATGAAATGAGAGTGAGTCTTGATGGGCCAGATGGATGGGCCCGTGGCTGGATTGGTAAAGGGCAGAGAGCTCCAGTCCGACTCAGGCGCCAGCAAGGTGGAGGTGGAGTACTGGTTTGGGCTGGTATCATCAAAGATGAGCTTGTGGGGCCATTTCGGTTTGAGGATGGAGTCAAGCTCAACTCCCAGTCCTACTGCCAGTTTCTGGAAGACACCTTCCTCAAGCAGTGGTACAGGAAGAAGTCTGCATCCTTCAAGAAAAACATGATTTTCATGCAGGACAATGCTCCATCACACGCGTCCAAGTACTCCACAGCGTGGCTGGCAAGAAAGGGTATAAAAGAAGAAAATCTAATGACATGGCCTCCTTGTTCACCTGATCTGAACCCCATTGAGAACCTGTGGTCCATCATCAAATGTGAGATTTACAAGGAGGGAAAACAGTACACCTCTCTGAACAGTGTCTGGGAGGCTGTGGTTGCTGCTACACGCAATGTTGATGGTGAACAGATCAAAACACTGACAGAATCCATGGATGGCAGGCTTTTGAGTGTCCTTGCAAAGAAAGGTGGCTATATTGGTCACTGATTTGTTTTTGTTTTGTTTTTGAATGTCAGAAATGTATATTTGTGAATGTTGAGATGTTATATTGGTTTCACTGGTAAAAATAAATAATTGAAATGGGTATATATTTGTTTTTTGTTAAGTTGCCTAATAATTATGCACAGTAATAGTCACATGCACACACAAATATCCCCCTAAAATAGCTATAACTAAAAACAAACTAAAAACTACTTCCAAAACTATTCAGCTTTGATATTAATGAGTTTTTTGGGTTCATTGAGAACATGTTTGTTGTTCAATAATAAAATTAATCCTCAAAAATACAACTTGCCTAATAATTCTGCACTCCCTGTACAAACAACCCCCCAACAGTAAAACCCACCACCCACACAACCAACCCCCCAAATAAAATCCTATCTAAATAAACCTAAGCTAGCCATTGCCCTGAAAAGGGCATTTGGATGGGCATTGCCCTTAAAAGGGCATATAGCTCTTTTACATTGCCCAAAACCCTAAGCTAAAAATAAAACACACCCAATAAACCCTTAAAAAAACCTAACACTTACCCCCGAAGATCCACTTACAGTTTTTGAAGACTGGACATCTATCCTCATCCAGCCAGGAGAAGTCTTCATCCAAGCGGCAAGAAGTCCTCAACGAAGCCGGGAGAAGTCTTCATCCAAGCAGCAAGAAGTCGTCCTCCAAGCGGGCAGAAGTCTTCATCCAGACGGCATCTTCTATCTTCATCCTTCCGGCATGGAGCAGGTCCATCTTCAAGACATCTGGCACAGAGCACCCTCTTCATACGGTCCCAGCCGTACACTGAAGGTTCCCTTTAAGGGACGTCATCCAAGATGGCGTCCCTTGAATATCCGATTGGATGATAGAATTCTATCAACCAATAGGAATTAAAGGGTAAAAATCCTATAGGCTGATGCAATCAGCCAATAGGATTGAGCTTCAATCCTATTGGCTGACCCAATCAGCCAATGGGATTGAGCTCACATTCTATTGCCTGTTCCAATCAGCCAATAGAATGTGAGCTTAATCCTATTGGCTTATTGGATCAGCCAATAGGATTAAAGCTCAATCCTATTGGCTGATTGCATCAGCCTATAGGATTTTTACCCTTTAATTCCTATTGGTTGAAGATGGCTGAAGATAGAAGATGATGTCTGGATGAAGACTTCTGCCTGCCTGGAAGACGACTTCTTGCCGCTTGGATGAAGACTTCTCCTGACTTCGTTGAGGACTTCTTGCCTCTTGGATGAAGACTTCTCTTGGCTGGATGAGGATGGATGTCCGGTCTTCAAAAACTGTAAGTGGATCTTCGGGGGTTAGTGTTAGGTTTTTTAAGGGTTTATTGGGTGGGGTTTTATTTTTAGCTTAGGGTTTTGGGCAATGTAAAAGAGGTAAATGCCATTTTAAGGGCAATACCCATCCAAATGCCCTTTTCAGGGCAATGGGGAGCTTAGGTTTTTTAGATTTTTATTTGGGGGGTTGGTTGTGTGGGTGGTGGGTTTTACTGTTGGGGGGTTGTTTGTATTTTTTCATACAGGTAAAAGAGCTGATTTCTTTGGGGCAATGTCCCACAAAAATCCCTTTTAAGGGCTATTGGCAGTTTAGTGTAGGCTAAGGTTTTTTTTTTATTTTGGGTGGGCTTTTTTATTTTGATAGGGCTATTAGATTAGGTGTAATTAGTTTAAATATTTGATAATTTCTTTTTTATTTTGTGTAATTTAGTGTTTATTTTTTTGTTAGACTGAGCAGTTTAGGGGTTAATAGGTAGTTTATGGGTGTTAGTGTACTTTGTAACACTTTAGTTATGAGTTTTATGGTGCAGTTTTGTAACGTAAAACTCATAACTACTGACTTTCAGGTGGCGGTACAGATCTTGTAGTTATAGGCTGTACCGCTCACTTTTTGGCCGGACAGGCAAACTCGTAATACCAGCGCTATGGAAGACCCATTGATAAAGGACTTTTTCAAAGATGCGGTAGTTACATTGCGTTACGGCCAGAAAGGTGTGCGGTACAGCTATACCTAAAACACCTGTAATACCAGCGGTAGTGGAAAAAGAGCCATAACGCTGCTTTTTCACTCATAAAGCACAACTCGTAATCTAGCTGACTGATGTTTAAACACTAATTGATAATCCGAAGGTTAAACCTATCACAGTTGGTTTATAAACTCTAGAAAATAATAAAAGAGCTCCAGAACAAAAACAAAAGAAAAAAAATAACAAAAAAAACAATCTACTGAATTGGTTGTAAGACTTGGAAATTTTACCTTAAAAGACATAAAAGTGCAAAAAGAAAGATATTATTTTGTTCAAGCATTTTATTATCGCACTAGTGCTTGCATATAACAATTTAATTAACCTCTGCACAGAGGTTAAACACATATTTAAAATCAGCTCCAAAGCAGAAATGCACCACTGGGAACTAGAGGAACACATCTGGTGACCTATGACAAGAGGCATATGTGTGTAGCCGCAAATCAAAAGCTAACTCCCAGTAGTGTATTGCTGCTTATGACCTACCCAGGAAAGATTTTCAACAAAGGGTGGCAAGTGAAAAAAATAAATTTGATAATAGAAGTAAGTTAAAAGTATTTTAAAACTGTATGATCTATCTAAATCATAGAAGTTAACTTGACCCTTTAATGGGTATTATTTTATACATATTTATTTATTCATTTATTTTAACTTTAATTTAGGGATTAAGGGAAATCTAGCAGCAGCTACATTAGTGGGGTCATGCAGAGGGGTCCTTTATTTTTGGGTATGCACATTACATGGGATACTGTAGGGCTCTTGATTGCTGGGTGTTGTTGTGGTACAGGGCTATGTAGGGGTCCCTCGGGAGCTAGGAGGTATTTCAGCTGGAGTATAGGGAAGGTTAGTGTATTTGTGCTTGATAGGTTTAATTGTGTGTATGGGGCCCGGAAATTATTAGTATAAATAGAAGAATTGTGGTTGGGGGATACAAGGATATGACATGGGATATAGCACATGTACACACAATGCAGTTAAAGCACTCAGTATAAAAGACATACACTGTAAGCGTAATATTGTATAAAAAGCAAAGTGGTAAAGTCCCCACTTGCAATACTGGTCGATCGTATTATACACAGTGAACTCTGTAAAATCCCAATGTCTTAGAGGTGTGATTGCAATGACAATAAAGACTACTGTTAAAGAGTACACTCAGCAATATGACGGTATATAAAGGTAACACGGCTGTAAAATAAGCCTAGTAGTCTCACCGTTCTCGCCGTTCTGGGACTCCACCTCAAGACGTCCTGCTGTAAGGTAGGGAAACACTCCTCAGATTCCCAAAAATTCAAGCAAATAGAAATAAAGAAAGGATTTACCTGTGGCAGGACCTAATAAATCCATAGGGCATTGGTGCAAGTAAAAATAGACTTTATTGTAAGTCATATGAAAATTACAAGGTACAAACAAGCTCAGGAGTGAGCTGAAAACAATGTTGATGTCCGACACATTTCCTGCCCATAGGCACTTCGTCATGGATTAAATTTACTAATACAAACACAGCTTAAAAAAGACACACCTAGTTACGTCATGATAAGAACACCTGCTAATCAGTATAGGAAGAATAGCACTCATGCAATACATAGTCAAACGGAAACATAAAGTATCGCTGAAGATATACAAAGCTTCGTAGATTGCAAAAAATATATCATTTGATTATTATTGTATATCTATCTTGTATCAAAATAAAGTACACACAAAGGATACATCTGAACTATCTAAATGGAACACTTGAAAAGTAAATAGGTTCCGCAATACTCTGTTATTACCATAGAATACATACTGATAAATGCACTTAAAGCGAATCATGAACAAATATAAATAAAAGCTAAAATGTTATAGTTTGAATTGTTTACAGAACTTCTCAGAGATTCTCTAATACGGCAGCATAATGTTGGAGGGTAGTACAATGTAATAAAACATTATGCCGTGAGTACTGGGCTCTTAGATAAATACGCTCAATAGGCAAAGTGCATGAGAGAGTAAAGAAACAGGAACGATGCATGTAAGTAATATCGATATAATTTGCAAATTCCACATATATAACTAAAGAATAGAAAAAGAATAAAAATGCTGAACTGTTGCATCCAGCTTTATTATATAAAATCTATATAAAGACTTGTGTCTACAAAAAAATATAAAAATGTGAAAATGTAATGAAAAAAGGTATGAAACCTAAGTTTCATGTCTCAATCATAAACATCATCTTATAGACAAAGAGTGGTATAATATTTGAATTGTGATAACAATATTGAAAAGTGAAACATATGAAAGTGAAAATGAAAATAATAATGATGACTATTCATGAATCCCACAGTGCATGTCTTCTGTGTAGTAACATTAGAATGTTGTAAAAAATCGCTAAGTGTAATTTAAGAAAAAACATAATTTATGTAAGAACTTACCTGATAAATTCATTTCTTTCATATTAGCAAGAGTCCATGAGCTAGTGACGTATGGGATATACATTCCTACCAGGAGGGGCATAGTTTCCCAAACCTCAAAATGCCTATAAATACACCCCTCACCACACCCACAAATCAGTTTAACGTATATCCAAGAAGTGGGGTGATAATAAAAAAGTGCGAAAGCATAAAAAATAAGGAATTGGAATAATTGTGCTTTATACAAAAAAATCATAACCACCACAAAAAAGGGTGGGCCTCATGGACTCTTGCTAATATGAAAGAAATGAATTTATTAGGTAAGTTCTTACATAAATTATGTTTTCTTTCATGTAATTAGCAAGAGTCCATGAGCTAGTGACGTATGGGATAATGACTACCCAAGATGTGGATCTTCCACGCAAGAGTCACTAGAGAGGGAGGGATAAAATAAAGACAGCCAATTCCGCTGAAAAAAATCCACACCCAAAATAAAGTTTAAATCTTATAATGAAAAAAAACTGAAATTATAAGCAGAAGAATCAAACTGAAACAGCTGCCTGAAGTACTTTTCTACCAAAAACTGCTTCAGAAGAAGATAACACATCAAAATGGTAGAATTTAGTAAAAGTATGCAAAGAAGACCAAGTGGCTGCTTTGCAAATCTGATCAACTGAAGCTTCATTCCTATACGCCCAGGAAGTAGAAACTGACCTAGTAGAATGAGCTGTAATCCTTTGAGGCAGAGTTTTACCCGACTCGACATAGGCATGATGAAACAAAGATTTTAACCAAGATGCCAAAGAAATGGCAGAAGCCTTCTGACCTTTCCTAGAACCGGAAAAGATAACAAATAGACTAGAAGGCTTTCGGAAATCCTTAGTAGCTTCAACATAATATTTCAAAGCTCTAACTACATGCAAAGAATGCAACGACTTTTCCTTAGAATTTTGAGGATTAGGACACAATGAAGGAACTACAATTTCTCTACTAATGTTGTTAGAATTCACAACCTTAGGTAAAAATTTAAAAGAAGTTCGCAACACCGCCTTATCCTGATGAAAAATCAGAAAAGGAGACTCACAAGAAAGAGCAGATAATTCAGAAACTCTTCTAGCAGAAGAGATGGCCAAAAGAAACAAAACTTTCCAAGAAAGTAATTTAATGTCCAGCGAATGCATAGGTTCAAACGGAGGAGCTTGAAGAGCCCCCAGAACCAAATTCAAACTCCAAGGAGGAGAAATTGACTTAATAACAGGTTTTATACGAGCCAAAGCTTGTACAAAACAATGAATATCAGGAAGACTAGCAATCTTTCTGTGAAAAAGAACAGAAAGAGCAGAGATTTGACCTTTCAAGGAACTTGCAGACAAACCTTATCCAAACCATCCTGAAGAAACTGTAAAATTCTAGGAATTCTAAAAGAATGCCAAGAAAAAATGATGAGAAAAACACCAAGAAATGTAAATCTTCCAGACTCGATAATATATCTTCCTAGATACAGTTTTACGAGCCTGTAACATAGTATTAATCACAGAGTCAGAGAAACCTCTATGACTGAGAATCAAGCGTTCAACCTCCATACCTTCAAATTTAAGGATTTGAGAAACCTGATGGAAAAAAGGACCTTGCGATAGAAGGTCTGGTCTTAACGGAAGAGTCCACGGTTGGCAAGTGGCCATCTGGACAAGATCCACATACCAAAACCTGAGAGGCCATGCTGGAGCCACCAGCAGAATAAACTAACGCTCCTTTAGAATCTTGGAAAAAGAACTAGAGGCGGAAAGATATAAGCAGGATGATACTTCCAAGGAAGTGACAATGCATCCACAGCTTCCGCCTGAGGATCCCTGGATCTGGACAGATACCTGGGAAGCTTCTTGTTTAGATGAGAAGCCATCAGATCTATTTCTGGAAGTCCCCATATTTGAACAATCTGAAGAAATACCTCTGGGTGAAGAAACCATTCGCCCGGATGAAGCGTTTGGCGACTGAGATAATCCGTTTCCCAATTGTCTATACCTGGGATATGAACCGCAGAAATTAGACAGGAGCTGGATTCCGCCCATACAAGTATTCGAGAGACTTCTTTCATAGTCAGAGGACTGTGAGTTCCTCCTTGATGATTGACATATGCCACGGTTGTGACATTGTCCGCCTGGAAACAAATGAACGACTCTCTCTTTAGAAGAGGCCACGACTGAAGAGCTCTGAAAATTGCACGGAGTTCCAAAATGTTGATTGGTAATCTCGCCATACAGCTCCCCAACCTGTCAGACTTGCATCTGTTGAGATCACAGTCTAGGTTGGAAGAACAAAAGAAGCCCCCTGAACTAAACGATGGTGGTCTGTCCACCACGTCAGAGAGTGTCGAACAATCGGTTTTAAAGATATTAATTGAGATATCTTTGTATAATCCCTGCACCACTGGTTCAGCATACAGAGCTGAAGAGGTTGCATGTGAAAACGAGCAAAGGGGATCGCGTCCAATGCAGCAGTCATAAGACCTAGAATTTCCATGCATAAGGCTACCGAAGGGAAAGATTGAGACTGAAGGTTTCGACAAGCTGAAACCAATTTCAGACGCCTCTTGTCCATCAGAGACAGAATCAAGGACACTGAATCTATCAGGAAACCTAAAAAGGTTACCCTTGTCTGAGGAATCAAACGAACTTTTTGGTAAATTGATCCTCCAACCATGTTCTTGAAGAAACAACACTTATAAAAGACTGGAAAGGTTCTTTCTAGTGAAAATGAGCAAAGGGAATTGAATCCAATGCTGTGGCCATAAGACCTAAAACTTCTATGCATATATAGCAACTGAAGGAAATAATAGAGACTAAGGGCTCCATGTACTAAGCAGTCAGCGAGCTACCCGCAACAAATCTCGCGTCAAAACTCGCAAACTGATATGTACAAAGTCGTCAACTATGTTCAAACTCGCATCTTTAAAATTGCGAGCGTACTTATCCGCCAAACCTCGCTACCTCTCCATTTTTCACTGTAATTAGACACATTTGACCACCAACTCGCCAAAAACGAATGTACTAAAAAATCTATTTGTCCGCTCGCTACAATTTCCGCTCCCACCTCGTTATTTTTGCCTCGCCACCTTTTAGGTGGCGGGCAAGGTACAAAACAATAGGAAAGTCAATCTAGACGCCAGTCTAGACATATATAAAAAGCAGTAATATCAGCATTGTACAGCATAACTGGCGTCTAATTTGTCTCTCATTTCCATGTACATAAATTGCGCCAAATTTGTCGACTGTAATTAAAGAGTAATCTATATTTTAAATTTGTATTGTATAGTTGTCAATCTTTATAATTATTTTTATATTAATATTTATATATTATCAGATCCAGATGAAGCCATATCCAAATAAGCGAGGCGTCAAATATATCAATAATCCGCCACTGCTCGCGGCGGGCTAGACTTGTCTATTTATTGGGGGATTATTAGTACATAGTGACAGCGGACACCATTTCGCCCGCGGCGAGTAATGGCGAGTTTATCCGCATCTAAAATGACGGATGAATTGACGGCTTAGTACATGGAGCCCTAAAGGAACCGATAGACGGAACCCAATAAAATTATCCCTTGTCTGATAGAGACAAGGACAGTGACACAAACTATCTGGAAACCTAAAAAAGGTGACCCTTGTGTGAGGAATCAAGAGCTTTTGAAAAAAATATCCTCTAACTATGTCCTGAAGAGTAAGTAAATCATATGAGATTCCGCATCCTCAGAAAATAATCTGAATGAAAACAGAAAATTGAAAATATGCATTTATTGTATCTAATGAAAACAAATAATGCTATCAATGACCATAAAAAGGCAAAATAGTTTGAATAAAACTCCAAAACACGGTTCCTCAAAAGGAACTGGAAGAAATACCCCAGAAGATTCCAGGTCTGAGCAGCGCTTGAACCCCATGGGTGCCCAGCCATGCTTCAACAGTACCCAAAATATATAGGACAGAAACACAGTTAAAGAAAGTGTTAGCCTTACTGGAATAAAATCAAAGAAATTTGGACACAATAAATTTCAAAGAGGCCTTAACCTGCCCCTTACCAGCCAAGCTGGAATACGGCACGTACATCGCAATATTAGGGAGCTGATTTCGAACTCCAATTATAGACATGTTACTTGGGAAAGAACTCAGGAATTTGTTCCTTAATAAGAACAACCAAACCAGTATAAGCTTAATGTTTTAGTCTTAGAACTCAATCTTGAAGCCCAGAGTAACAGTTAAGAATTGAATCCAATTATAAAACAAATAATTGATTATCTTAGAACAAAAGAAATATGGATTTATTTATTTTTTTTCTTAAAAAAACACAAAATTCTTCTAGCTAAAAAAGCTAAAGACATAGATTAACCCTCATTTGCTAAAATATTCAATAAAATGAAGACACAAATGAAATTATTAGCATGATAGTCCAGTTTAAAGGACCAGCCAATACAGTGGACTTGCATAATCAATAAATGCAAAACAACAAGACAAATGCAACAGTACCTAGTCTAGTAAATGTTGTCCCTTTAACAATGCTAATTAAATCATAATCTGATACTTGATCTTAAAGTAAACAGAGAAAATGAAGCAATTGCAATATCCAAATAAATCACAGGACCAAGAAAAGTACCTGAAACTAAATAATTTTCCATAAATAAGATACAACTATCTAAAGGAAAATAAATACTATTTTGCTATAGAAACAATAGCATAATTAGTAGAATTAGAGATAGCCCCAATAAATTGGAGAACCCTCCAAATTGAGTTTAACTGCTGGCAAAGAATATAGTTTAAAACCTTTGAAAAGAAAATTCTCAGCCTATTCCATTCCCTAGTATGGGGAATTAGAAAGAAAACCTCTGAAAACACAGAAGAAATAAATAGGCAGAAATAATGTCAGCTAGTCTTAAAGAACTAGTTACCTTAATATCCAAAATAATCAACACCTTTTCAACAAAGAACAAATGTACTTTAATAATAGAAAAATAAAAAAGTAGATTTGTTAGTGTCAATATCTGATGAAGAAAATTTCTGAAAGAGAAAAAAACATCATCAGAGAAGGATAAATCAGTATGTTGTTGGTCATTTGAAACTTCAATAATTAAAAAAGAAGTGAAAAAAGACCTAAAAATTTTATTAGAAGGCACGAAGTCAGACAAAGCCTTTAAAATAAAATCAGAAAAATATTTCTTATAAATCTTCTAAATATTTCTTGTAAGAAAGGAAATATATAAAGCATAAATACTAATGGATTCCACATGTAAAAGTATAACATAATAACTTATTACAAACCATAGCTAAAGATAAACATTTATAACATTTAAAATAAATGAACTTAGCTTTGGTAGAACTGAAACTCAGTTAAGCGTTTTTCCAGAAGTGGCTTCTGATTCAGAATCAATCTGAGACATCTTGCAATATGTAATAGAAAAAACAACATATAAAGCAAAATTGATCAAATTCCTTAAATGACAGTTTCAGGAATGGGAAAAAAAAAATGCCAATGAACAAGCTTCTAGCAACCAGAAGCAATAAATAATGAGACTTAAATATTGTGGGGACAACAATGACGCTCCGGTAACGTCGACATTGTTTGGCGCAAAAACGTCAAAAAAAGACGCAACTTCCGGTGACACGTATGACGCCGGAAATGACAAGAAAATTTTTGCGCCAAGAAAGTCCGTGCCAAGAATGACGCAATAAAATGAAGCATTTTCAGCCCCCGCGAGCCTAACAGCCCACAGGAAAAAAAGTCAAATTTTAAGGTAAGAAAAAATTGAATTATTCATATGCATTATCCCAAATATGAAACTGACTGTCTGAAAATAAGGAACGTTGAACATCCTGAATCAAGGCAAATAAATGTTTAAACACATATATTTAGAACTTTATATAAAAGTGCCCAACCATAGCTTAGAGTGTCACAGAAAATAAGACTTACTTACCCCAGGACACTCATCTACATGTAGTAGAAAGCCAAACCAGTACTGAAACGAGAATCAGTAGAGGTAATGGTATATATAAGAGTATATCGTCGATCTGAAAAGGGAGGTAAGAGATGAATCTCTACGACCGATAACAGAGAACCTATGAAATAGACCCCGTAGAAGGAGATCATTGAATTCAAATAGGCAATACTCTCTTCACATCCCTCTGACATTCACTGCACACTGAGAGGAAAACCAGGCTCCAACCTGCTGCGGAGCGCATATCAACGTAGAATCTAGCACAAACTTACTTCACCACCTCCATAGGAGGCAAAGTTTGTAAAAACTGATTTGTGGGTGTGGTGAGGGGTGTATTTATAGGCATTTTGAGGTTTGGGAAACTTTGCCCCTCCTGGTAGGAATGTATATCCCATATGTCACTAGCTCATGGACTCTTGCTAATTACATGAAAGAAAAACTGACTAAATAACAGTGAAAATGGACAAAAGATAAAAAAATATAATAGAAAAAATGAATGGGTTGTGCTATGCCTTAATGTTAAATGGCCTGACTTAAGTGTAATAACACGAGCGTGATATATGTTACCAAAAAACGGAACAATAATACGTATTTAATACAAAAATAAAAAAAATACCGTACATAAAAAATGTGTACACATGTGGAAACATGCAAAAAAATGGAAAAAACAAAATGGAAAAAACAACAAAAGTGGGCAAGAAATTCAATCAACAAAATATCTAAAGTCGGTAATCTTATTCATTCCTAGAGGAACGCCTGTGGACAATGTAAATATCCAGAAAGCCTCTTTCCTATTCAGGACAGCAAACCTATCTCCTCCTCTGATGTTACCAGGGGCAAAATCTATACCCTGGAAACTAAACATGGTGCCCAAATTATTATCATCAATGGGAATATTCATGGAAATGAAATGTGCTGCAAAATGTTTGGCTACAGGGGTAACTGGGGGGTCATGTTTGATAGACAACAAATGTTCTCGGACCCTGTCTTTGAGGACCCTAGTGGTCCTTCTTACGTATTGTTTACTACAGATCTTGCAATTGATTAGATATACCACAAATTTTGAATTGCATGATAATCTGTATCTAATATCAAAAGTTTTTCCTGTAGTGGTAGACCTAAATTGAGTACTCGTGATAACATAGTCGCAGCTTTTACAGGGGATTTTTCTACATCTGTAGAATTCTGTTGTTGATTGTAACCATGTGGTGATCCCCTTTGTCGAGAAATCTCTGCTGAGGTGGTCACCAATGGTCTGTGCCTTTTTACTGACAAGTCTAATCCCCTGGTTCTTTAAGGGCTCATGTAAAAGAGAGTCTCTCCCTAAAACTGGTTCATATATCCTTATGATATTGCTAATCTGATTAAACTGCCTACTATAATTGGTTGAAAAGGTTATAGGTGATTCAAAACAAGGTTTTTTCTTGGTACATCTTTTAATAGTTCCTCTCTATCCATTTTCTCAACTTCACTACTCACTCTTTCAAGAGAACCTCCATCATACCCCCTCACTATTAAGCGTTTGGATAGGGACAGGGCTTGGTCTTTATAGGTATTACGATTACTGCAATTGCATCTAAGCCGCATGTATTGCCCCTTAGGAATGGCTTTCTTAAGGTGTACTGGATGGTGTGAATCTGCTCGTAGAATCGTGTTCCCTGAAGTAGATTTTCTGAATGTGGAAGTTTTAATGGAGTGTGAGACAACATCCAATGTTAACGTGATATCCAGGAAAGAAATACTTTCCCTGGAAGCCAAAAAAGTAAACCCCAGGTTAGAGTCATTGCAGTTAAGATATTCAACAAAACCACCTATTGCATCTAAGTCCCCTCTCCAAAGTATAACCAAATCGTCTATAAACCTCCTATAAAATTTTATATTTGGTTTGAAAGGATTATTCTCATGAAAGATCTTTTGAAATTCAAAGTTAGTGAGGTATATATTTGCATATGATCGTGAAAACTTAGCACCCATAGCGGTGCCTTGGTTTTGTACAAAATGTGTACCTTCAAAAGTAAAGTTGTTATGATTCAATAGAAATTTGGCACCATAACATACAAATCCTATAAATCTTTCATCAAATGCAGTGTATAATCTGAGCATGTCCTGCAGAGCCTTTAGGTCCAGATTGTGAGGTATGCAGGAGTATAACGATGTTACATCGATGGTAAGTAGAATGTCACCTTCTGAAACATATAGATAATTCATTAACCTTAAAAGATGTTTAGTATCTCTGAGATATGCTGGTGTTACCCGGACTATTGGCTGTAAAACTGTGTCAATAAAAGACCCTAGTTTCTCCCCAAGTGTTCCTACCCCCGAAATGATGGGGCGCCCTGGGGGAGACTCCATAGATTTGTGTATCTTGGGCAAGTGTTTAAACACTGGTATAGTGGGAAAGTGTACTCTAAGACTGTCAGTATTTTGTTTGGTAATAACCCTTTGCGTGATATAATAATCAAGAAAGCTATTAAGCTCAGATATAAACTTCTTTATTGGGTTAAAAGTTAGCTTCCTGTATGTAATGGTGTCACTGAACTGTCTATATGCCTCCTGGGTATATTGTGCCCTATTCTGAACCACTATACAATTACCCTTTTCTGAATTATGTATGATAAGATCCTTGTTACTCTGTAATCTTTTCAAAACATTTTTCTCCCTTATTGAGAGATTGCTACCCCTTCCATGTTTATGAACAGAGTTTCTGTCAATATCCTGAGCTAAGGCTTAATGTTTTATTACATTGTACTACCCTCCAACATTATGCTGCCGTATTAGAGAATCTCTGAGAAGTTCTGTAAACAATTCAAACTATAACATTTTAGCTTTTATTTATATTTGTTCATGATTCGCTTTAAGTGCATTTATCAGTATGTATTCTATGGTAATAACAGAGTATTGCGGAACCTATTTACTTTTCAAGTGTTCCATTTAGATAGTTCAAATGTATCCTTTTTGTGTACTTTATTTCAATACAAGATATATATACAATAATAATCAAATGATATATTTGTTGCAAACTATGAAGCTTTGTATATCTTCAGCGATACTTTATGTTTCCATTTTACTATGTATTGCATGAGTGCTATTCTTCCTATACTGATTAGCAGGTGTTCTTATCATGACGTAACTAGGTGTGTCTTTTTCAAGCTGTGTTTTTATTAGCAAGTTTAGTCCCTGACGAAGTGCCTACGGGCAGGAAACGCGTCGGACATCAGCATTGTTTTCAGCTCACTCCTGAACTTGTTTGTACCTTGTAATTTTCATATGACTTACAATAAAGTCTATTTTTACTTGCACCAATGCCCTACGGATTTATTAGGTCCTGCCACAGGTAAATCCTTTCTTTATGACAAGGGATAATAGACAGTAACACAATTAAAGAAATGTTGTTGTAGCAGATGGGGTTAAAAATGTTTTACTTGGCTTGTCAGAGTGACCACCATAAGCCATTGTAGTATAGTGATTCAAAACTTGCCACACAAATGAGGTTTCATTTATCGGAAATTGCTTTCACTATATGTTATAGAGAGAGGTGGTACAATTGACATCTAGCCCAAATGTTCAGTTTTAAGTTGTGCTGCACCTGAGTACCCTTTCATATTTGTATTCAGTTAAAATATAAAAATCAAAAAGTTTAAAACACTGCAAAATCAGCCCACTCAATGCACACACTAGAAAACAACCTTAAACTTCTAGCTAGGTGATACCTTGCAATTCATTTATGCTCAAGAGCCTCAGATAAATGTTGGCATGTGTGCCACCAACATGGGTATTCTTTGCATATTTGGTGGAAATGCAGTAAAGTAGTATCATTTGGGACAGAAATAACAGCTACTATCAATCAGAATCTTCATTTCTAGATACCATTAGAACCTATACTTATATTATTACATTTTCCCCCAAATATAAAGGGTAAAAACCTCTATACCTTAATACCATATGGGAAAGCTATCTGAAGGGGTAACCTCCTGACTTGTATATTAATCCTCTGGTAGCAGTACTGATCATGGAGAGGTCTTGGGTATGAAAACAAAACTAGTTCACGTAACCGTTTTAGAAAGAGATAGCTTGTAATATTACCAATATATACATAAATAAATCAAGCCACATACAATGTTATCCTGGGAGAAAACTTCCTTCCTTCTGCTCTGACAATGTTCCCCAACTCTGAGGAATGTTTTTTGCCAGCCAGACAATGCTCCATGCCACACAGCCATGTCAATCAAAGTGTGGATGGAGGGCCATAAGATCAAGACCCTGTCATGGCCAGCCTAATCTAAAGACCTGAACCCCATTGAAAACCTCAGGAATGTGATCAAGAGGAAGATGGCTGGCCACAAGCCATCAAACAAAGCTGAGCTGCTTTAATATTTGCACCAAGAGTGGCATAAAGTCACGAAACAGCAATATGAAAGACCTCATAGCGCGGGTCGATGCCAGAGACCCTTAATTTAATATCATGGGACGTGGGCGGCATAACCTCTCCAAACAAAAGGAAATCTATAATTAAGCATCTGGGTCCAAACCTGATATTGTCCTGTTACAGGAAATACATTTTAAAGCTGCAGAAGTACCCAAGCTTAAGACTAATTGGGTAGGTGAGGTTGTTGCTGCCCCGCATGATTCAAGGAAAAAGGGGGTAGCTATTCTTTTCAATAAAAAATTAGAATACCAATTTGAAGCCACCCAACTGGAGGGACGCTATGCAATGCTACATTTTATCTTATGCAATTTATACTTTCCAAATAATGTTGATAGGGAATTCTGGAGCAATATGGCACTTAAACTGCACAAATATATTGGGCAAAATCTTAGAGTAGCGGGAGACCTTAATCTGATAGCAGAACCTATCAAACAAAAAAAGTACCAATTAACAGAGATAGAAAGACTCGTATTTTACATAAATTTTGTTTTAAGTTAGGGCTTTTAGATATCTGGCATGTCCAGAATCCAGATTTAGATCATATACCTGCATGTCTAAAGCCCAACAATCCCTATCTAGGATTGATATGTTTCTTATTTCAGAATCCTTAATAGGTCTTCATTGGAAAGCTGGGATTAATGATATCCTAATTTCAGACCACGCTACTATATCATTAGTCCTAAATACGTGCTAGTTTCACCAATATAATAACAATATTTATTTTCCTAAACATTTGGTTAATAATATCAATTTCCAAAATTGGTTAAGAGGTAAATGGGGTGAATTTTATAAATATAACTCTGCATATTTAGAGAAAACAGAGGTGTTCTGGGAGGCAGCCAAGGCTGTGCTGAGGGGAGAAATCAAGGCTTATATGTGTTGACTGAAAAAAAGATCTAGGCAAACCAAAATACAGCTATCTAATCATCTTACAAATTTATATAAAGCTAATGTTGATAATCCCTCTAGCCTAAATTGGATTACGTATTTGAACGCTAAGACAGCACGCAACATTTTTCTTAAACAAAAAAATGCTCAAGAGGATCTCAGAATGAAAGCTATACGGAGGTCATGTGGGCAGTTTGCCAAGTTTCTCGCTAGAATTACAAGTTCAATTTCTAAAAATACTATCTCTGCTATTAAAAATGGCACTCATAGATTTACGAATCAATCCGATATTGAAAAAGTTTTTTTTTTACTTTTTTAATGACATATACAAATGTGATGGATTTGATCTAACTATGAAAAAAGTATTCTGAGAAAATATCAGGCTACCAAAACTCTCCTCAGAAATTATGTCCGAAATTAATATGCCCATTTTGGAGGCCGATATTTTATTTGGTATTAAGGCTGCAAAATAAAATAAAGCTGCCGGACCAGATTTTCTCCCTATAGAATTCTACAGTTACAAATTACTCCCACCTTAAACAAACAATTTAACTTTTATTTTTCAGACAATACTAAATGTTCGCCCTACTTTGCCGCCGCGAATATCTCTCTAATCCTTAAAAAATATAAGGATCCAGAACTTTCAGCCTCATATAGGCCTATTTCGGTGCTGAATGCCAATTATAAACTCTTAACATCTATTATAGCAAATCAGCTTAAAACTCATCTTGGAGGAAAAATCCATGAGAACCAATCTGGTTTTATGCTTGGGAGAAACCCTGTGAGAAACATGAGGAAGGTCATGTTAGTTCTTGATTTTTTTCTGGAATAAATTTAGATCTTCTAGGCGGAGAGACTTGACTGACCAGGCCATATTGACAGTCGATGCGGAAAAAGCCTTCGACCATATATGTTGGGATCATCTCTTTTGTTCTTTGGAGCAATTCGGCCTGATAGGCTACTTTAATAACTTTATTCGGTTAATCTATTGCTCTCCTATATCCGCGTTAATTATAAATAATTCTATTTCACAATGGTTTGCACTTCAGCGTGGCACTAGGTAGGGGTGTCCTCTTTCCCCATTACTTTTCAATATCTCATTAGAACCTTTGGCGATCCTTCTTCGCCAAGAACTTGAAGGAATTTGACTGGGCGGCCAGAAGTTGGTTCTGCTACTCTATGCTGACCTTCTGTTATTCCTAAGTAATATCAAGAGTTTACCATTATTATTCAATTATTATTATTATTATTATTATCGGTTATTTGTAGAGCGCCAACAGATTCCGCAGCGCTATGCAAAATTATCCATATGTTTGGATTGATATCAGGTTATAAAATTAACCTTCTAAAATCAGAACTTCTTTGGCTGCACAAGGAGCAGTGTAACAGGACCAAACACCCATTTACTGAGATCACTCAGTTCACCTATTTGGGGATAAGACAGTACTAATCCTGATGAGTGGTACCGTTTAAACTATCCCCAATGCTTTAATAACTGTAAAAAAAAATAGAGGACTGTCTAATCTCTCTATATCTTTGACATCCTGTGCCACACTGATTAAAACTATACACTTTCCCAAATTACTCTATTTAATTCAAAATATCCCGATCTTCATACATAAATCTGATATTCTCAAGTATAAAAAATCTTGCGCCAGCTTCCTATGGAAAGGTGCCAAAGCTCGGATTGCTATACATCGCCTTATGAACTCTAAGCTTTCTGCAGAGCTGGCGCTGCCTAATATCCAATTTCTCCAACATTGGTGTGTCCGGTCCACGGCGTCATCCATAACTTGTGGGAATATTCTCTTCCCCAACAGGAAATGGCAAAGAGCACAGCAAAAGCTGTCCATATAGCCCCTCCCAGGCTCTGCCCCCCCAGTCATTCTCTTTGCCGCTCTGAACAAGTAGCATCTCCACGGAGATGGTGAAGAGTATGTGGTGTTTAGTTGTAGTTTTTTATTCTTCTATCAAGAGTTTGTTATTTTAAAATAGTGCTGGTATGTACTATTTACTCTGAAACAGAAAGAGATGAAGAGTTCTGTTTAAAAGAGGAGTATGATTTTAGCAGCAGTAACTAAAATCAATTGCTGTTCCCACGCAGGACTGTTGAGCTGAGAGAACTTCAGTTGGGGGGAACAGTTTGCAGACTTTTCTGCTCAAGGTATGACTAGCCATTTTTCTAACAAGACTGTGTAATGCTGGAAGGCTGTCATTTTTCCCTCATGGGGATCGGTAAGCCATTTTCTTAGACTTAGAAAGAATAAAGGGCTTATTATGGGCTATTAACTGGTGGACACTCTTAAGGGCTAAATTGATTGTTTATTTAAGTTATATTTTGCAAGAATTTTCACAAAGGTGCTCGGGTCCCTTCTAGCGGTTCTAAGACCAAGGGGTATTGCAGTGGCACCTTATCTGGACGACATTCTAATCCAAGCGTCGTCTCTTTCCAATGCAAAGGCTCATACAGACATTGTTCTAGCCTTTCTCAGATCTCACGGGTGGAAGGTGAACGTAGAAAAGAGTTCACTGTCTCCGTCGACAAGAGTTCCCTTTTTGGGAACAATGATAGATTCTTTAGAAATGAAGATCTTCCTGACAGAAGTCAGAAAGTCAAAGCTTCTAAACGCTTGTCAAGTTCTTCACTCTATTCTGCAGCCTTCCATAGCTCAGTGCATGGAAGTAGTAGGGTTGATGGTTGCAGCAATGGACATAGTTCCTTTTGCTCGAATTCATCTAAGACCATTACAACTGTGCATGCTCAAGCAGTGGAATGGGGACTATACAAACTTGTCTCCAAAGATTCAAGTAGACCATATGACCAGAGACTCACTCCGTTGGTGGTTGTCCCAGGATCACCTGTCTCAGGGAATGAGTTTCCGCAGACCAGAGTGGGTCATTGTCACGACCGACGCCAGTCTATTAGGCTGGGGCGCGGTCTGGGATTCCCTGAAAGCTCAGGGTTTATGGTCTCGGGAAGAGTCTCTTCTCCCGATCAACATCCTGGAACTGAGAGCGATATTCAATGCTCTCCGGGCTTGGCCTCAACTAGCGAAGGCCGGATTCATAAGATTCCAGTCAGACAACATGACGACTGTAGCTTACATCAACCATCAGGGGGGAACAAGGAGTTCCTTGGTGATGAGAGAGGTATCCAAAATCATCAAATGGGCGGAGGATCACTCCTGCCACCTATCTGCAATCCACATCCCAGGAGTAGACAACTGGGAGGCGGATTATCTGAGTCGTCAGACTTTTCATCTGGGGGAGTGGGAACTCCACCCGGAGGTGTTTGCCCAGTTGACTCAATTATGGGGCATTCCAGACATGGATCTGATGGCGTCTCATCAGAACTTCAAGGTTCCTTGCTACGGGTCCAGATCCAGGGATCCCAAGGCGACTCGAGTGGATGCATTAGTGGCGCCTTGGTCGTTCAACCTAGCTTATGCGTTTCCACCGTTCCCTCTCCTTCCCAGGCTTGAAGCCAGGATCAAACAGGAGAAGGCCTCTGTAATTCTGATAGCTCCTGCGTGGCCGCGCAGGACTTGGTATGCAGACCTGGTGAATATGTCATCGGCTCCACCATGGAAGCTACCTTTGAGACAGGATCTTCTAGTACAAGGTCCAATCGAACATCCAAATCTAGTTTCTCTGCAGCTGACTGCTTGGAAATTGAACGTTTGATTTTATCCAAGCGTGGGTTTTCAGATTCAGTGATAGATATTCTGGTCCAAGCCAGAAAACCTGTGACTAGAAAGATTTACCATAAAATATGGAAAAGATATATCTGTTGGTGTGAATCCAAGGGATTCTCCTTGAGTAAGATTAAAATTCCTAAAATCCTCTCCTTTCTCCAAGAAGGTTTGGATAAGGGATTGTCAGTGAGTTCTCTAAAAGGACAGATTTTTGCTTTATCTGTCTTGTTACACAAACGACTGGCAGCTGTGCCAGATGTACAAGCTTTTGTACAGGCTTTGGTCAGAATCAAGCCTGTTTACAGACCCTTGACTCCTCCCTGGAGTCTAAATTTAGTTCTTTCAGTTCTTCAAGGGGTTCCGTTTGAACCCTTACATTCCATAGATATCAAGTTACTATCTTGGAAAGTTCTGTTTTTGGTTGCTATTTCTTCTGCTAGAAGAGTTTCTGAATTATCTGCTTTGCAGTGTGATCCACCCTATCTGGTGTTCCATTCAGATAAGGTTGTTTTGCGTACCAAGCCTGGTTTTCTTCCAAAAGTTGTTTCCAACAAGAATATTAACCAGGAAATAGTTGTTCCTTCTTTGTGTCCGAATCCAGTTTCAAAGAAGGAACGTTTGTTACACAATTTAGATGTAGTCCGTGCTTTAAAGTTCTATTTAGAAGCAACAAAGGAATTCAGACAAACTTCTTCTTTGTTTGTCGTTTATTCTGGTAAGAGGAGAGGACAAAAAGCTACTGCTACCTCTCTTTCTTTCTGGCTGAAAAGCATCATCCGATTGGCTTATGAGATTGCCGGACGGCAGCCTCCTGAACGAATCACAGCTCACTCTACTAGGGCTGTGGCTTCCACATGGGCCTTCAAGAACGAGGCTTCTGTTGATCAGATATGTAAGGCAGCGACTTGGTCTTCTCTGCACACTTTTGCCAAATACTACAAATTTGATACTTATGCTTCTTCGGAGGCTATTTTTGGGAGAAAGGTTTTGCAAGCCGTGGTGCCTTCTGTTTAGGTAACCTGATTTGCTCCCTCCCTTCATCCGTGTCCTAAAGCTTTGGTATTGGTTCCCACAAGTTATGGATGACGCTGTGGACCGGACACACCAATGTTGGAGAAAACAGAATTTATGCTTACCTGATAAATTACTTTCTCCAACGGTGTGTCCGGTCCACGGCCCGCCCTGTTTTTTTAATCAGGTTTGAAAAATTTCTTTCTCTATACACTACAGTCACCACGGCACCCTATAGTTTCTCCTTTTTTTCTCCTAACCGTCGGTCGAATGACTGGGGGGGGCGGAGCCTGGGAGGGGCTATATGGACAGCTTTTGCTGTGCTCTTTGCCATTTCCTGTTGGGGAAGAGAATATTCCCACAAGTTATGGATGACGCCGTGGACCGGACACACCGTTGGAGAAAGTAATTTATCAGGTAAGCATAAATTCTGTTTTTATAATCTTGTTGCCCTCTTTAAAATAGCTTTGGATTGGATTACTGAAAAAGAACAGGTCACTTTGCTTGTGTGTGAATCTAATCTTGTTGCTCCCTTCCATCTGAACGCACTATTACATTGTCCAATAACATCATTACCTTCAACCGTTTTTTCTTTGATGACCATTAAAAATATAATAGTGGCATGGCAGAAGTTCTGCTCTGAGATAAGCTGCTCCCCCTATGCTTCAAATTTTCTCCCTATCAGAGGTAATCCTAACTTCACACCAGGTTTGTTTAATCCGGTGTTTAGGCAGTGGTCTATGTGGTGACATTTTATCACTGGAATATTCACTTAGCTGTTATTGGGATCCCTTCCCCCAGGTACACATTTCTCTCTGAACTATAGACACACCCATTGGTCTTTTTGAGTGGCATTTGATAAGCCACTCCCTTTTGAATTGGGTTATAAAATACTGTAACACCAGAGCCTCTGTCTCTTCTATTTTATCCTGCTCCTGCTAAAAGATGGATGATGTTGGACACAGAGAATCTGGCTAAGTATTTCTGGGATAATATTCTGTGTAGCACAATTGGGGTTAGTTTAGAAAAGTTGCCCTGTTTCTTAAAATGTGGACTGTATCTGTAAAATAGATATACCTGTAAATATTTATCTTATAATTAACATATATTGATTCCTAAATAAACTGTTTGACAAATAATGGAGGACCCTCATAGAGTTTATTTCACAATTTATTTGTGTTGGTTTTAGTGGTACCACCATAGAGATTTAGTATATTATATTTAGTAGAAAGTAGAGATATTTTAAATTAATAGATAACCACATTTTGGCAACCATGAAGTTGTAGACGAATCCATATGCCATTTTGTTTTGCAGGAATCAAATGAATGCAAAGGCCTGTTGTATGTTTCTCAAGAAAAGCATGGCTTTAAAAAAAAACTGTATTTCTGGTCTGTATAAATTTGCATTTGCATAGGGGAAGGCCTGTTTTGTAGCCTGCTAAATCTTAAATAACCCCCACAGTGTCTCTTTGAAAAGAGGTTTTTTTAAAAAAAGCATGTGATAAGAGGCAACCCTAAAAGGCTTAGAAATCAGCATATGAGCCTACCTATGTTTGGCTTCAACTTAGAATACCAAGAGAAAAAAAAGCAAGTTTGATGATGGAAGTAAATTGTGAAGTTGATTATACTAGACTGTCCCTTTAACTCTTGTATTTTTCTTGTTTTTGGAAACTGGATACTTTTATTGTTGAGCCAGTTTTCTATCAGTTTTCTAATGAATTTTAGAGACATGTGTTGTGTTGGTCCCATCTAAATGTTTTTTTTACAAACAAAAGCTTTACAGTACTATGTAATAGCTGCCAACAGTAAGGTTTTTTATTTATTTCTTTTTACAAAGGATTCATTTCTGTGAATGTGTTACACCCAGAGCTGTAGCTTGCCCTATACATAAATTTAATTCTGAATTGTATGGGAAATTGTGTAGATTTTAAAGTTAAGAAATTACAGTTTAATTAAGCTTTGTTTTGGGTAACAAAGTTAAAAATTTGCATTTCCTGTGTTTGGAGCAGATCCTGGAACCAAGACTACAGTTGAAATTTGCATTTAGAAGTTCTATAGAATCTTCTTGCACTTAAAATATTTTTATAATTTTCCTCAATTTGGGAAAATATCAGTAAAAAGGATTCCTTGCTTTGCTTTGTTCATTTATTTTATTTAGGTTAGTATTATTGATGGTTCACACCTTTTAAAAGAGAACAATATTTAATTTTTTAATTTTGTTCTGCTTAATTTCTGTTTAGTTTCTTTGCCCTATAGAGATTATAATTCCTTGCATTTGGGGCAGTTAAAATAGTCTGGCAAACTATGCTGTGAGAGACACACAATAGTCTGTTCCCCAGATTTAAAATAAAGAATAATCAGCAGTGGTTAGAAAAACTAAATTTAACTATATTACCACCTCTGCTGGAATGCTGACCTGCTTATAACAGATCTAATTACTACCCTTCTACATGGCTTAACTGCTATGTCCTTTGTTGTGTAAAATTAGCATCTCAATGGTATCTTGTACATCCTGTGTTAACATTTAAAAAAAAAACTAAAAAAAAAAACTACTATGCTGTGAGAGACACACTATTCTAGTATATAATATATATAGAATTTTTTTTTTTAAATTATTTTAGTTCTAACGGCTATTTGTTAAAAATGTCTGGAAAAAACTATATTTCACAGGAAATCTGTGATTACTTTAACAATTACATTCATAAATATAATGGTCCATTCCTCATCCCAGAAGCTAAAAACAACAAGTGTGAAAGTGTTTTAGATATACTAACACAGGTATTAACTCTTAAAAAGATGAATAATAATAAAAGAAAATGTATGATAGCGCAGGCAGTGATTTCAACTATAAAGAGATTAACGGACATTATTGGAGAACTTACAGAGCAAAATAAAGACCTTAAATTAAAGTTAGATAACACACAGACTGACAGAGATTGTATTAAGCTTTCTGCTTTAACTAACACCATACAGATCAGTAAATTACAACGTAAATTAAAATTAACAGAACACATCAGTAACGAATACTCAAACAAAATTACTGAGTTACAGATGAAAATTGAACAAAAAGAAAAAATAATTAGTGATATTTCTGGGAACAATGCAGATAGTGATAACTTACTGCCACAAAGGAAAGAGCCAAAACAAGTAGTAAAACAAGATAAAATGCAAATGGGCCCCACTAAAAACCCAAGTTCGGTTCCAATTGCCCCTGTCATAATTTCTGAGAATTTTAACAACCTGAAAGTTCCTACAGGTTTTTCAAATCAGACCAAGCCAATGACTGTAGCAGATAAAGACATTTTTAAGAAATGGTGGGGCACAATCCCCATAAACAGCTTTAATAACTTTTCACATTGGTTTCACAAGGGAACTGAAAAAGCCATAAAATTAGGTATGAGCATGCCGGAATGGACCGAATTGCTTCAAGATGCCATGGGCCCCTATGCCAACAGGTTATTAGGATTTAATTCAAGTATATGTGATCAGGCTGGCAGGATAGCTAAAACCTTTTTCAATTTTACTAGTCTAGAGAAAGAGATTAGTGAAATTACCATGAGACCACTAGATGGGCCATTTGAAGTAGCAAAAAGAGTTTTATTTTGGTGTGTGCTGCGCCAGCCACAGACCCAAATGGTCTGGGGGTCACCAGCTCACATACAGAGGGTACTTGAAGCTCTCCCCAGAAAATGTCAGGAGTTTGTAAAGCTGTATGATCCAAACTCCACAAACCTACATATGGTGCTCACTAGAGCTGAGAAGTGGTGGAATTATCACCCATGCACCATTAAGGCAAATTCTGCAGTGAAGCAGTCAGTGGAGAATAATCTGAATATTCACAGGCAGTAATCAGAGAGGGGTAATAGAAGGAATGTTTGTGGATATCAGAATAGTAGAACATCAAATACAGAAAACTGGAGAGACAGGAATTTAAATGGCGATATTAACAGAGGAGAAAATTGGAGGCTGAGGTCAAATGAGATAAACAATAAGGCCAACTTAAGTTATTGGGAACTCAAACAAAAAAACAGGAGAATGAGAGATCAAATTGGGTTTCTAAAGAAGCAACTGACAGAGCTGGAGGGCTCAAATTAAATCATTCATTTTTTTTTTATAAGCATATTTGTTTGCAGTACATTTGTATCGTGTAATGTGTACTTTAGTTTTAAGTTCAATTAATAATTTTAAGTGTTTTTCATATTAAGTTTTAAATGCCAATATTAAGAATGTATAGTTAATTGATGCATTCTCTTTCTAAAAGAACAATAACAGATACCTCCATTGTGATTAGTTTTGGGAGGCCACATGCAATACCATTTCTATGTAAACTGTCTGAAGTCTTATCTTGCAGGAAGAAAACCAATGAAGATAGAAGGCTTCTCACCTTTCCTTCCAGTTTTTCCCCAATAACACATATTATAGATTGTTGTTTTTCAGGTGTCTTCAGGACTGATCTTACCATGAAGCTATGATGGTGGCGTTGGACAAATTAAATAAGTATAATGTATCACAATGGAGATGTAAAATGGTGCATTAGGCCAAAATAATATATATATATATATATATATATATATATATATATATATATATATATATATAGCATAAAGGGGTAAATAATCATATAAATCAAGCAACATAAGTTAAGTAAGGGTGCGAGTGGGATGATGCAATAACAGAGGCACTTTCCAACTTGAAGTTAATAACTGTGAATGTGGTTTCTACTGCAGATGGAGTGTTGTAGTGTGAAGTAAATATATGCCTGGTTTTAATCTTTTTTTCATTCCTTTGAGGGTCTTGGAAAAAAACAAAATGGTTCAAAGAGAGAGATTTGGTAAAGCAAAAGCAAGGACCAGATGCCAAAAGCAAGGACCAGATGCCAAAAGATGACAACAAAGAACTTCAGTGAACCATTATAACTTTTGTTTTACAGGCACAATTCACACTTTCTTAATAAAGATTTTACTACACACATACCCATCTAGTGTACCCACACTCACACACTCATACATGAACTTTTCCCAATATTTAAGACCATTGTATAAATGTTGCTAATGGGGTTTAGCATAGGATTTTGTGTTTCTATGTATAGTTTTAAATTAATTTTTCTAATGAATTGTATAAAGTTAGATTAGGAATTGACAGTCCTAGGAAAGTACAGAAGAGCTCATATCGCCGAGGGAATTATTCCGAAGGGATGGTGGGAGAATTTCTCCTGTAAGGTTTTCGCTCCCACTGTGTTCTTCTGTACTAGTGGGTATAACTAGAAAACGGGGCAACATAGGAGAAGAAAAAGTGGGGAGGGAATGTGGTGACATTTTATCACTGGAATATTCACTTAGCTGTTATTGGGATCCCTTCCCCCAGGTACACCTTTCTCTCTGAACTATAGACACTCCCATTGGTCTTTTTGAGTGGCATTTGATAAGCCACTCCCTTTTGAATTGGGTTATAAAATACTGTAACACCAGAGCCTCTGTCTCTTCTATTTTATCCTGCTCCTGCTAAAAGATGGATGATGTTGGACACAGAGCATCTGGCTAAGTATTTCTGGGATAATATTCTGTGTAGCACAATTGGGGTTAGTTTAGAAAAGTTGCCCTGTTTCTTAAAATGTGGACTGTATCTGTAAAATAGATATACCTGTAAATATTTATCTTATTATTAACATATATTGATTCCTAAATAAACTGTTTGACAAATAATGGAGGAGATTTAGTATATTATATTTAGTAGAAAGTAGAGATATTTTAAATTAATAGATAACCACAGTCTATAAAAAGCTTAAAGTGGATGAATCAAATGTTAAGTCCAGACTCTTCTACAGAAACATTTTATGTCTTAGCTAATAAATTCAGTCTTTTAAAGCAAGATTTCTATGCCTATCTACAACTAAGACATTTCATTCATGAATTAAAACAAAACTTTGGCGCAGATTGGTGTTTAGGTGAATTACACAGTAGAATTATTGGATACCAATCTGGCATATATTCTATCTCCCCTTTTGATGCCCTACTAAATCAACGCCCTTCATCTGAGCAAATTAATAACATAGTAGTGAAGTGGACTAAAACCTTTCCTGGGATTAATGCCCAGATTATAGTGGACAGTTTTAAAATAACGGAGCAAGCCTGAACTATGACATCATGGAGGGAGTCACAGATAAAGATAAGCCTACAGACTTATCTTATTCCAGACATTCTATCTAGGTGGTATAAAACAAATATGCTATATTCAAGGTGTAGTGTAACGCATGCTGATCTCTTACATAGTTTCTGGGGATGCCCAAAAATTATGCAGTTTTGGAAGAAAGTGACATATTGGGGGGTAGTTATCAACGTGTTTACTTTTCCTGCCTTCGCCGGCCCAATACGCCCGCCTAAGCTCGCCTCACATCGCCGCCGCGGACCTGCAAAAATTTGTCTAAGTTATCAAAAAAGCTGTCAAAAAGCCGCGCACCAAGTACGGGGCGATGAGCAGCGGACTGTGAGAGTTATCACTCATACGATCTCGCTGCTCTTCGGCTTTTTTACAGCTTTCTTGCTAGCCTGTCACTAAGCACCCACACTAACTACACTGTTCTACCCCCTATACCAGCACCCCCGGAGTTTCCTGCAACTAAATAAAGTTACTAACCCCTAAACCGCCACTCCTAGACCCCGCCGCAACTATAATAAATGTATTAACCCCTAAACCGCCGCTCCTAGACACCGCCGCAACTCTTATAAATGTATTAACCCCTAAACCGCCGCTCCTAGACCCCGCCGCAACTCTTATAAATGTATTAACCCCTAAACCGCCGCTCCCGGACACAGATGCCACCTACATTATACCTAGTAACCCCTATCTTCCCCCCCCTATACCATCGGCGCTCTATAATAAAGTTATTAACCCCTATCCTGCTGATCCCGCACCTCGCCGCAACTAAATAAATAGTTTAACCCCTAAACCCCCGCTCCCTGACCCCGCCGCAACCTATATTAAATTTATTAACCCCTATCCGTCCCCCCCTACACCATCGCCACCTATAATAAATGTATTAACCACTATCCTGCCCCCACTACACCGCCGCCATTGTAATAAAATGATTAACCCCTAAACCTAAGTCTAACACTAACCCTAACACCCCCTAACTTAAATATTAATTAAATAAATCTAAATAATATTTCTATTATGAACTAAGTTAATAAGAGTTATATTTATTTAGATTTATTTAATTAATTAGATTATTTAGATTTATTTAATTAATATTTAAAATAGGGGGGTTTTAGGGTTAGTGTTAGACTTAGGTTTAGGGGCTAATAATTTTATTACAGTGGCGGCGGTGTAGTGGGGGGCAGGATAGGAGTTAATAAATGTATTATAGGTGGCGACGGTGTAGGGGGGGCAGATTAGGGGTTAATAAATTTAATATAGGTTGCGGCAGGGTCCGGGAGCGGCGGTTTAGGGGTTAAACTATTTATTTAGTTGCGGCGAGGTGCGGGATCGGCAGGATAGGGGTTAATAAATTTATTATAGAGGGCGGCGGTATAGGGGGGCAGGATAGGGGTTACTAGGTATAATGTAGGTGGCGGTGGGCTCCGGGAGCGGCGGTTTAGGGGTTAATACATTTATTATAGTTGCGGCGGGGTCAGGGAGCGGCGGTTTAGGGGTTAATATGTATAGAGTAGCTTGCGGTGGGCTCCGGGAGCAGCGGTTTAAGGGGTAATAACTTTATTTAGTTGCGGCGGTGTAGGGGGGCAGATTAGGAGTGTTTAGACTCCGGGTACATGTTAGGGTGTTAGGTGTAGACAGGTCCCATAGGAATCAATGGGATATCTGGCAGCAGCGAACTTGTACTTTCGCTATGGTCAGACTCCCATTGATTCCTATGGGATTCGCCGCCTCCAGAAAACCAGGTAGGCAGGGCCGGAAAAGTGCTGAGCGTACCTGCTAGTTTTTTGATAACTAGCAAAAGTAGTCAGATTGTGCCGAACTTGTGTGCGGAACATCTGGAGTGACGTAAGAATCGATCTGTGTCGGACTGAGTCCGGCGGATCGAAGTTTACGTCACAAAATTCTACTTTTGATAACTAAGGCGAATCAGCCTCGCCACAAATACGCTGCAGAAATCCAGCATATTTGAGGTTGACGGCTTGATAACTAGGCCCCATTGGATGAATTCAGTATTATTGTTCCATTTTTTATACGAAACCAGTTGAGGTTGTTTTTCTTGCTAAATTTCAAGGGGCTTCTAAAAACTTTAAGCTTATTAACACAATTATATTAATAGGCCGTAATCTTATTTTAAGGCTGTGGAAAGCACATTTTGCTCCTAAATTTTCAGAGCTTAAAAACGCTTTGACTACTCAATGTACGACTGAACAGTATAATGTGCTGAATGCTTCAGATGAACATTTGGCTCTATTTAAAAAAAAAATGGAAAGCGTTTATTCTGTCACTGCAGGAGTCGGCGCAAAGGCTGTTAGTTAAACTATTGGTTAAATCCCCCTATCTTCAATTTAATATATATACGCTGGGCATCTTCCTGGGTGCTGGGAGTGAGTGAGAGAGGGGGTTTCCCTTCCTCTCTTCTCCCCCTTTTTTTTATTGTTTTGTTTTATTTTTGTCCATGGATTTCTGAATATGTATAATATAAAACCCCACTAATGGAGATAGATGATCTCTTGATATGGCATGTAATATTTCTCTTTTTTGTTGTACTTTAGATTGTGGGATGTTTTTGGGTCCTGCGTGATGCCATTTCTTGTTTATTTGTATGCTGTATTTGCCTTCATTTTTGGTTAGAAATAATAATTAAAAAAACGCTTGTAAGTTAAAACTTTGGTATTGTGTTTTTTAAAAATGAATATTTTTTTCTTTGCATTATTCAAGGTCTGAAAACACTGCATCTTGTTTGTTATTTAGACCAGTTATCATTTTCTGCAAATAAATGCTCTAAAGGAAAAAAAAAAAAAAAAAAATTGGGATTTTGGAAAAACTTTTGTCAGTAGTTTATAGATTAAAACCAGAAAAACTGATAATTTTGCAGTGGTCTCTTAATTTTTCCCAGAGCTAGGCTAGCATGTCTATGGCTAAGAGGTGAAAAAGTCACCTCATTGAAAAACTGAGCTGTGCTTTGGGCAGCCGGTGGCACTTAAGTTAGTGCTGAAGCCACGGTTAAATAAAAGTACCTATTTATCAGTTTTTTTCTAAACTGATGAATGACGGTCACCTTTATTTTTAGTAAAGGTAAATCCTAGCATTTTTGAAATGCTAGAATTTACCATCACTTTAACCTTGGGTTTTCTCCTTTTTTTCTGCATTGACATATATTGATTATAACTCAAGGTTATCCTTTTCACATAATGTCACCACCGACTGGACAATGCTGAATTTGGTTCCAAGGATATCAGAGAATCTTTTGATGATTAACCCCTTGAGTGCTAACGACGGCTCTGAGCCATCGCAGAGTTTCTCACTCAGGTGCTAACGACGGCTCAGAGCCGTTGCTAGCACTCTCCCACCTTGAGGGAGATCTGGGGGCTCCCACCTGCTCCTACCCCGGCGATCATGCCTGTAGAGTGACAGGCATCGCCGGGGCTTTCCATTTTGCACGGTAACGTCATGCGTAATGACGTGATGACGTCACCGCGCAACTTTATTTAAAAATGACAAAGGACAATATAGGGAAAGGGGGCATGCTGCTTAGAAGCCTGTATCTCAGGCATCTAAGCAGCTACAGACCCCCAAGACCCACCATTGGAAAGGTAATTGCCTAACCTTTCCAACGGTTTAAGTCTTGGGGATCTGAATAGAAAAGAAATAAAAGAAAAAAATAAATATTTAAAAAAATGTAAAATTTAAAAAACCCTCAAATGTGCTTAGCACCCAGGTGGGAAAGTGCTTAGCACTCAAAGGTTTAAACAAGGCTGTTCCCATAACCCCCTACACAGACTCTAGCCAAATATATAATTTCATAATATATGTCTAATCTATGTGGTACATATCCTGTTATTCTCAATTGTATTGTTCAAACATTGATTAAAAAAAAGTTTAACGTTCCTTCAATTGTGTAATAAATATTTTTAATCTGTTCAGCACAACTGCAGTTGCATGGATACTATTCACCATGCTATTGTTTTTTCTCTTCTGTATCTTCACATTTGGGGGGGCTGATGCTGCTTGCTCCGCCTGATGTTTCCGGCTTGCCGGAAACTTAAGTTAAGAAGCAGCGATCTTAAGACCACTGCTCCTTAACTCATCCACCAGATATGATCAGGATGATTGACACCCCCTGCTAGCAGCTCATAAGCTCCAAATGTGCAAGGGGTGGCATTTCTCAAGCATTTCACCAGAAATGCTTGTGCAATGTTAAATGGCAACAGCACA
The DNA here is from genome assembly GCF_027579735.1 of Bombina bombina. NCBI lineage: Eukaryota > Metazoa > Chordata > Amphibia > Anura > Bombinatoridae > Bombina > Bombina bombina. The sequence goes on from NC_069504.1 coordinate 920,850,012, forward strand.
TTCTGTCTGCATTTAGCGATGTCGGGCGGACATGATTCGCTACAGCGAATTATGTCCACCCGCCATTTGTTAAGTTTTCTCACAGTTAGTGACAGAAGCAATGCACACTCAGAGCTCAGTGATTTTGTTGTCTTCTTGACAAGCCTTACTGTGCAATTCAGTTTAAAGTGTAGAAAACAGAGCAGGAGCTATATGTTTTGAAGGTGGTGCTTTGCTCTATATAATTCCTGAGGTTTTTTTAAAATATATTTGTTATGCAACATAAACCATGTACAAAAAAACTGCAACCTACTTGTATCACAGGATGCTACAATACTTGTTCTACAAGATGGCGACACTCATGATAAAGATACAGCGCTTTATCAAATAGATTATGTAATGGATTAAAAAAGAAAACAGCTGTAAATAGAGCTGAAGGCACAAGGGGAAAATCAATAGCATGGTGAGCAGTAACTATGCAACTGTAATTGTACACAGCAGTTTAATGTCCCTTTAAATAGCTAACATGGGGGCGGAGCCTGAAGCAACATAAAGTCAGTCGCATAGTGGAGCAGCTCCGTGCATAGCGGAGTGCAGGAGAACAAAATAAACCCTCATTCCAGCTGAAAATCTACTTCCCCGGAGGGGACACTAGGCTGAGAGCCTCTGGGCATTGAAATCAAAGTCTGGAATGGTTTAGGTGCGTGCTGTTGGAGAGAGATTGCTCCTGGTACTACTGTGAGCTGGGCAACCGGCGGACATCTTGGGGAGCCACGAGGCAATCCAGAGCATGTAAAGTTACAAAGAGCTAGGAGGTTATGGCTGAATATAGAAAGCTCCGGTATGGAGGTAACGGATGCTAGTGAAAAATGTTGTGAGTTGAAAGAAGTATGCTGGCAGTAGTGAAAACCCAGAAAACTGCCATTAAAACCTTAACCCTTATCTCATAATAAATATACCAAAGATTGCTCAGAGTCCCAGATATAAATATGAGCGGAGGCTGTATTATCTACACGGGGGCAAAGGAGAGGTCAAATTGGGGCAACAAAACCTTAAGTTGCACAGATATGAGGATATAAACTGAACGGAAAACAATCATTCCTATTATGCAGCTACTCAGTTGAACAGCTATACTGCCTCAGACCCTTATATTTAGATATACACAAATATTTCAGGATAACCACTGCAGCATGAAAGGGGGCATAACTTCTAGCTGAGGACTCTATCTTAGTATCTTACTAACATTTTGCTGGGGGACACAGACCAGACCCATCTTGACCCTGCGGACATTGCATCATCTGGGACTACCCACCTAAACATATCGACTAGAAAATCAAATAAACCAGCACAAGGGGGTAAAGCCCCAACTATGCACAACTTCTTTAAACAAATAAAGGGGGATAAAATCATGGAGGCCGCTATAGTAGACCAGGAGGGGGAGAAAGACCCAGACGCCAATATTATGCAACAAGGAGATGACCATACCCCAGTAACCAAGGCAGATATCAAAAATCTGGTCTCAAAACAAGATATATCTTCTAGCTTCGATAAGCTATGGGAAAAAATGGACGCTATGCAGAATACTGTAACAAGTATCCTGGCCGAAATTAAACATGATATCCAAGACCTGGGTAACAGAGTGTCCAACCTGGAAGATAGTGAAAATTCAGCCATGGAAGAGGTTGCCTCAATCTCCCAGCAGGTGACTTTGCATCAACAGGAGATGGAGACGATACAAGAAAGGATGGAAGACCTTGAAAATCGCAGTCACAGATGCAACCTGCGCCTGAAAGGGATTCCAGAGTCTGTGTCACTTACGGAGTTGGACAAATATCTGACACAATTATTCCAAGCCATCCCTGGTCACTCTGAAGAGGGCTGCTTTCAGATGGAAAGAGCTCACAGAGCCCTAAGGGCGAAACCAAAGGGGGATGCCCCACCAAGGGATGTCATAGTCCGTATGTTCCGCTTTCCAGAGAAAGAGACTATTCTGTCAGCCTCCAGGAAGAACCCAACCTTTACATTTCAGGGTTCGGTGGTTCAGTTCTTTCAAGATCTTTGCTTAAGGACCCTGCAGAGGAGAGGAGCCATGAGACCGCTTACCCAGATGCTGAGGAAAAACAAGATCAACTACAGATGGGGATTCCCCTTTGCCCTTATTATCATCCATAATGGGATTACCTACACCATAAGAGAAGTTCGGGACATCCCTGAGATTTGCAGCCATCTGGGTCTGGAGGCCCCCCGGATGCCCTCTGACCAGACAGAAAAAGGAACCACATTGAAGAGCACAGCTAGCTCTCTACCGCAAAGACAGAGCTGGACAAGGATTTCCAGGAGGACTCAGACTTCAAGACTTGAAACCCTGATTATAGGTACAATAAGGAGAACATAAGTATGGATCCTCTATGGTTCTACACATCCCGAGAGGACAAGCTGCAGATAAGTATTATTCTATTTCTGTGAAAAGAATTGTTTATCACTAAAGTGAGACTTATTAGGTGGACACTCAAGCTGATGTTTATTGGGGGAGGGGTCTCAGGGGTCTTATTGGACACTACAGCAAAAGGAGCTAATTTACAGAGACAATGTTGAACATGAAGAGGAACTTCATCTGACTTTGGCACTCTACAAATATGAAAGACTAAAACCTTTTATATATATATATATATATATATATATATATATATATATATATATACACACTTTCTGTTTGGGGAAGGGTAGAATGCTTTTCATTACGGGGGAGGAGATTATGCTTGATGACTATGTAATGCAGAATTCTCCTGCACTCACAATCTATATTTTTGCAAATAACAGTTTTGAATGCACGGGTACTGTTTTACATGCACTGTTAGACATAGTAAAATAATGTATGGTAGCAAGGTGTGGGCTGTCAGCTCACGCACTTTTCATGTTTCTCAGGTTCAATTATGGGATTATCTCTACCCAACCTATACCAAACATTGCAAAATTTCTCGCTGATCTCGGGCTACAAAATAAATTTAGACAAAAGCAAAGCACTCCCTATACACATCCTGCCACATACTAAAAAACTAATCAAGACTAACTTTGAGTTTGTATGGGCCACAAAATCAATTAAATATTTAGGTATCAAACTCTCAGACTCATACCACAGACTCTACGATCTGAACTATGTCCCACTTTATAGTATAATCAATAGAGATCTTAAAAAATGGAGAGCTCACAGATTCTCCTGGTACGGCAGGCTCTCAGCAATTAAAATGAACATTCTCCCAAGAATTTTGTATCTCTTTAGGGTCCTTTCAATCAAGGTAGCTAAAGTAGACTTACAAAAACTGCAGGCCTCTCTGAACTCATTTGTGAGGGGGGACAGAAGGGGAAGAATAGCCTCACATATACTGTCACGACATAGACAATTAGGGGGAGTGGGCCTCCCAAACTTGACAGACTATTATCAGGCTTAAAGATCTGGAAATTATTCACTGGGATACTAATCAGTACACAAGCTAGGTCAAAACCAATTAAACAACATACATACACAGGTGGGGAACAAGGGACTCTACAGGGTCGCCGACTTTTTGGTTGGTACCCGAATAATAACGTTTTTTCGGTTACAAAACAAAATCCAACCTCTGAAACTACAATGGTTTCTATACCTTCAGCTTTCCTCAGCTGTTCATAAGTTTTGCTTCCCATGGGTTTAACAAACAATGACGCCATTATAATGTCTGTGTACGATCCCAGATAGAACGAAAAGCTTAATCTCGACACTTTATCTAGCTATTCAAGGAACACAAAATTGAACTTACTCGACAATAAGCAATAAATGAACATTAGATACGGGACTAGACGTCCCAGGTCATACATGGGATAGGATCCTACATGACTCAAGTAAGGTAGCTAATCAACGCTGATCTAAGAGAAAATTGTATTAAGATGGTATTTAGATGGTATCTCACCCTGGAGCAGACACAACACTTCTCCGCTGAGGGAACCATAAGATGCTATAGGGGATGTGGGGCTAGGGGGACATACATACATATGTGGTGGGATTGCCCAGGAATTAGAACAACTTGGGACCAGCTACAGAGACTTCTAAGCAGAGTACTGGGAGACCCAATAACCCTGAGAGTTGAACATGCTCTGTTAAATCACAGACTCAAACCATACAACAAGGCTATAAATACGCTCATTAAAACTTTATGTACAGCAACCAGGATCTGTATAGCCAGACACTGGAAGGTGGGAGCCCCAGTCTGGATTGAAGTGCTGGATAAAATAAGACACATATATTCCATGTCGGAGATAGCTATGTCTATTCAGGGTGGTAGAGAACAGTTCATCAAAATCTAGTTTTACTGGATGATACAGGAGATGATAGAATAGTGGAGAAGAAGGAGGCTGTAGGGGGATGACTGACTAGACAGATATGTCTAAGGGAATTTCCCTTCTAGAAGATTAAGGCTCAAGTCTTGGCCATTATCTTATATTAGGACTAAAAGGAGACTTGACACTAATGGAAAAGGGTGTAGTGCCACTTAATAGTACCACTGAAATGTTTTAGTTAAGTTAGGAAATGTTATGGGTTTCTAATTAAAAGGAAAAAAAAAAGAGGGGGGACAAGGAGGATATTTTTTTCAGGAAAAATTCTTGTAGCACTCTATTGAGCGGGATTTGGGGAGGTGCTAAAACTTTTCGTAAGTCAAAGGGATACAATTTGTGACATCACTCATTACCCAATGTTGAATATTGGTGAATTTTCTGTTATATTGTGATATGCATTCCTTGTTAACCATATCAATAAAGAAATATTTCAACTAAATAGCTAACATTTCTGCACACACAGTATTATTATTATTATTATTCTTTATTTATAAAGCGCCAACAGGTTCCGCAGTGCTGTCCATGGGTACAAAAAAGTACAACAGTGAAACAATACAATAAAAGACAACATTTTACAGACAAATACAGGGGGAATTGAGGGCCCTGTTCCTGTGGGAACTTACAATCTAAATGGGTAGGAGGATGGGAAACAGGAGGTGGGGACTGCAGAGGTGAGAATGATATTAGTGAGGAGATAGATGAGGGCAACTGTTAGGTAAGTGAAATTAATTTGTTAAGTCGGTGATAAGCTACCCTGAACAAAAAGGTCTTTAGGGAATGTTTAAAGGAGGAGAGGTTAGGGGACAGTCTGACAGCTCGAGGAAGTGCGTTCCAGTGGGTTGGTGCCGCACGAGAGAAGTCATGTAGTCTAGCATGAGAGGAGGTGATGGTAGAGGATGAAAGGAGCAGGTTATTGTTGGATCTTAGGTGGCGGGCTGGAGTATATTTGTTGATGAGTGAGGAGAGGTAGGGTGGGGCAGCATTGGTGAGGGCTTTGTAGGTTAGGGTGAGAATTTTGAATTTAACTCTGCTGTTAATGGGGAGCCAGTGAAGGGACTCACAGAGAGGTGCAGCAGATACAGAGCATCGGGAGAGGTGGATTAGCCTGGCAGATGCATTTAGGGTGGATTGAAGGGTAGAGAGGTGGGAGAGAGGGAGGCCAGTAAGTAGGTAATTACAGTAATAAAGTCGGGAAATTACCAGGGAGTGGATTAGCTGTTTAGTAGTTTCAGTGATCAGAAATGGATGAATTTTGGAGATATTGCATAGGTGGTTGCGGCAGGATGAAGAGAGCATTGGATGTGGGGAATGAAGGACAGATTTGAGTCAAGTGTGACTCCAAGGCAGCGGACTTGGCGTGATGGGGAAATAGTTGTGCCGCCAACAGTGATAGAAAAATTAGAAACTGGAGTAGAGATAGAGGGGGGGGGGGGGGGGGAATAGAAGTAGTTCGGTCTTAGACATGTTTATTTTTAGGTGGTGAGAGGCCATCCAGGAGGAAATGCCAGATAAGCAGTCGCTGATGTATAAATTGACAGAAGGAGAGAGTGCAGAGGTGGATAGGTAGATCTTGGTATCTGTAATGATCTGTTTAAATATTGTCTGGTCAGGCTACCTGCCTGACAAACTCCCAGGTAAGTATATTATGGTATGTGTCAATTGTAATAGGTGGTTTGCTAGTGAGTAAACCAATCTACAACAAGTGTATTATTACTGCCCAAAATATTGTAAGTCAAATAATTATCAGCAGTAACTATGACAAGAATATTTAGGCAGAAATATTGGAAACTGAAAGTACAGGCTTCAGAAGAGATTTTACCAGAAAGAATGATGAGAGACACAGGTTACGTCTGATATACTGGTAAATATGCTTTATAACAGATATGCAGAGGAATCAGGATGGAGCGCATATGCACAGCACCTATTACTGGAAACAAGTAGGTAGCGTTACGCTAGTCCGTTCGGAGAATGTGCAGAGGTTGAAATGACATGTACTCACGGTCTGCTGCTTTAGTGGAATATGCCAAGCTGTTTGTGTGAATAGACCGATTAGTGCAGGCACTGGAAATAACTTGAAAACAGTCTGCATGCAAGTGAAATGCTGAGAGGAGGCTGTTGAGTCTGGCCAATAGGATTTTTTCTACCTTAATTCCGATTGGCTGATAAAATTCTATCAGCCAATCGGAATCTATGGGACGCCATCTTGGATGACGTCATTTAAAGGTACCTTCATTCGTCGTTAGTCCGTCAGAAGAAGAGTATGCTCCACGTCGGATGCCTTGAAGATGGACCCGCTCCGCGCCGGAAGGATATAGATAGAAGATGCCGTCTGGATGAAGGCTTCTGCCCATCTGGAGGACCACTTCTGCCCGTCTGGAGGACCACTTCTGCCGGCTTCGTTGAGGACATCTTGCCGCTTGGATGAAGACTTCTCCCAGTAAGTGAATCTTCAGGGTTTAGTGTTAGGATTTTTTTAAGGGTGTATTGGGTGGGTTTATTTTTTAGGTTAGGGCTTTGGGCCTGCAATAGAGCTAAATGCCCTTTTAAGGGCAATGCCCATCCAAATGCCTTTTTCAGGGCAATGGGGAGCTTATGTATTTTTAGTTAGGCTTTTATTTGGGGGGTTGGTTGTGTGGGTGGTGGGTTTTACTGTTGGGGGGGATGTTTGTAATTTTTTTACAGGTAAAAGAGCTGATTTCTTTGGGGCAATGCCCTGCAAAAGGCCCTTTTAAGGGCTATTGATAGTTTAGTTTAGGCTAGGGTTTTTTTTATTTTGGGGGGCTTTTTTATTTTGATAGGGCTATTAGATTAGGTGTAATTATTTTAAATATCTTGCAATTTGTTTTTTTTTCTGTAATTTAGTGGGGTTTTTTTTGAATTAGCTAATTTAATTTAATTTATTTAATTGTATTTAATTTAGGGAATTGATTTAATTGTAGTGTAGTGTTAGGTGTTAGTGTAACTTAGGTTAGGTTTTATTTTACAGGTACATTTGTATTTGTTTTAGCTAGCTAGTTATTAAATAGTTAATAACTATTTAATAACTATTTTACCTAGTTAAAATAAATACAAACTTGCCTGTAAAATAAAAGTAAACCCTAAGATAGATACAATGCAACTATTAGTTAAATTGTAGCTAGCTTAGGGTTTATTTTATAGGTAAGTATTCAGTTTTAAATAGGAATAATTTAGTTAATGATAGTAATTTTATTTAGATTTATTTAAATTATATTTAAGTTAGGGGGTGTTAGGGTTAGGGTTAGACTTAGGTTTAAAGGGTTAATAAATTTAGAATAGTGGCAGGCGACATTGGGGACGGCAGATTAGGGGTTAATAAATGTAGGTAGGTGGCGGTGATGTTGGGGGCAGCAGATTAGGGGTTAATAAATAGGGGTTAATAAATATAATGTAGGTTGCGGCGATGTTAGGGGTGGCAGATTAGGGGTTAATAAGTATAATGTAGGTGGCGGCGATGCTAGGGGCGGCAGATTAAGGGTTAATATTATTTAACTAGTGTTTGCGAGGCGGGATTGCGGCAGTTTAAGGTTTTATATGTTTATTCTAGTGGCGGCGATGTCCGGAGTGGCAGATTAGGGGTTACATTTTTTATTATAGTGTTTGCAATGCGGGAGGGCCTCGGTTTAGGGTGTTAGTGTACTTTTTAGCACTTAAGTTATGAGTTTTATGCTACAGCGTTGTAGTGTAAAACTCATAACTACTGACTTTAGAATGCGTTAGGAATCTTGGAGGTAGAGGGTGTACTGCTCACTTTTTGGCCTCCCAGGACAAACTCATAATAGCGACGCTATGGAAGTCCCATAGAAAAAAGGGTTTACGAATTTTACGTAAGTTGGTTTGCGGTAAGGCCAAAAAAGTGTGCGGTGCCCCTAAACCTGCAAGACTCGTAATACCAGCGGTAGTGAAAAAGCAGTGTTAGGACCTGTTAACGCTGCTTTTTCAGCTCACAGCAAAACTCGTAATCTAGCCGTTTAAGGAATTTCGCAAAGTGATCTTTTTTTTAGGTACTTTGAGATTATGGAGGTACTTCAGAAGATAATCATTTTGTAACAGGCTCTTTGTGACTGATACAAACACCAACTGAACATTTGTGATATATACAAAATTTTCTAACTAAAAAAATGCCCTCACTAACAGGTTTTCTACTTCAAAAGCTTGGGTGTTGAAAAGATAATGACCTCCCTGTGACCTTGAAAATCTAGTAGAAGATATTTTTTACAACACGCTGGAGGTTAAAAAACTGACAAATACCACATGCGCATCTCTGCATAGATAAGAGTAAAATTAGGTTAATACTTTATTTGAGAATATTGCTAATGCATGGTATTCTCTTGCATTACTCATATTGTTATGAATGATGAAATAAATATGAATATTTAAATCAGATAGTTAATTACATATTTTGTATTTCCACTGTGTTTTGTGTTTTTTTTCTCTTACACAGTAATATTATTCTCTTATTTAATCCATTGCTTCAAGTAATGAACAATTAAGAAGAAGTTCATAGGACTTGGCTCTCTAATTTAGATGGAAAACAAAATTCATGCTTACCTGATAACTTATGTGTTGGTGGTGAGAGTTCATGAGCCATTACTCCTGGGAATTCAACTCTGGCCACTAGGATGAGTTAAAAATACCAAACATTCCACACGCTTTTAATCGCTTTCACTTCTCTGATATCCCAAACTAACATATAGCCAGAAAAGGAGAATAATATAGAAGTAGGAAAGGACAAACCTGGGTAAATGAGATGCATACTAAACTGCCGTCAATTGTAAAAATAAAAGAGGCTGAATCTCATAGACTCTCACCACCATGAAAGAAATTAATTTATCAGGTAAGCATAAATTTTGTTTTCTTTCATAACATGGTGAGAGTCCACAAGTCATTAGAAAAAAAAAAAAAAAAAGGTACCGGCATTCAAAAGTGCATATAAAAGTTCCTTCTTTATTGGTTTAAATTTAAAAATGTAAAAAACAGCATGTGGCAAAGGTAAAAAAACACGGTCTTACGCGTTTCAACCAGATTGGCCATAATCATAGACCTAAACCCCTAAATTGGGGGCATGTTTATATAGGGTAGATATACCCCACGATTAAGAACAAATTAAAACAATTAACCATATCACTGCCATATCACTGCCAGAAAATAAATCAACCATTTAAATGTGAACAACCATACAGTATACTGCCTGTCTTCAAATCACTTGAAATATCCAACATATTTTACATATACTTATGTTATACAAAGAACACACTATGTTTCATAATCTTTAACATGTATTGTATAGAAAGCACTTATTGTTCATACACAAAAAAATATCCCTTAAATATTCAGAGGAAATTAAAGTAACTCATTCAAATCATATATACAAAGGAATGTTTTACCAAAAAGGGACTGGTACGATCAATTCAAAAACATTTTATTTCCAATAATTAATAATATCAAATTGGGAATGAAACCTTGCTGGTATTTGTGTCTTCAGCCTTTGTATCCAGTACACCTCTTGTCTTTCCAGAGCACTAAGGTTACTACCTTCTCTACGTAGTGCATGTACTGCTTCTATTGCATTCCATTTTAAATTATCTACGTTTTTATTATGTTCCTCTATAAAGTGTTGTGACAAGGCAGAACAAGCAAAATAATTTTTTATATAGCCCAAATGTTCACGTAGTCTTGTTCTAACATCCCTCGTAGTGAGCCCAACATATTGCTTTAGATGTTGTGAACACTCGATTACATAAACAGCATAAGTTGTAGAACAGTTTACACAACCTTGTGTGGCAAAACTTTCACCTGTAACGTATGATGAAAAATCACTCCCTTGTTTACGATATAAACATGCCTTACATCGAGCCTTCCCACACCTATAGGAACCTAAAATTCTCAACCATGAGTTATGTTCTTCTAATTCAGGCAGCATGCTAGGAGACAGCATGTTGCCCAAAGTTAGATTTTTTGAGTAAACAAAATCAAACCCTTGTTCAACTAAGTTTTTTAATATTTTATCACCATATAGAAGAGGGAAATACTTTTTAATGATCTCACAGATATCAAAAAATTGATTTGAGAATTTGATGACAAACCTCAAACCCCTTTGGTCAAGCTTAAACCTCCTCTGACTGAGTAGTTGTCTTCTATCTATTTTTTCTACCTCAATATAGGATCTCTCTACCATTCCTTTGGAGTAACCTCTGTCACTAAAGTGTGTTTAAAGGGACATTCTAGCCAAAAACTTTCTTTCATGCTTTAGAAAGAGCATGCTATTTTAAACAGTTTCCCAATTTACTTATGTTATCTAATTTGCTTGTGATATTGTTGGTTGAAAAGCATATCTAGATATGCTCAGTATCTGCTGATTGGTTGCTGCACATAGATGCCTCTTGTTATTGGCTCACCCATGTGCATTGCTATTTCTTCAACAAGGGATATCTAAAGAATGAAACAAATTATTTAATAGAAGTAAATTGGAATGTTGTTTAAAATCGTATTCTCTATCTGAATCATGAAATAAATTTTTTTGGTTTCATGTCCATTTAAGAATCGAACTTTCCCTGAAAATAACTTTTTTGTCTGTACAATTTCTTTTTACATGCATGAACTGACCCTTAGTAATCCCTTTAAAAAACATCTTGTGGGTAATTCATGTGTGCATGCCAAAGGCTATTACCTGATATAGGTTTACGAAACAAGCATGTATCCACTTTATCAAAAATTAACATAAGATCTAGAAAAGCAACCACTGTTGCATTCCAATGATATGTGAACTTTATATTCAGGTAATCTACAAACTCTTTCACTGTAAGTTGATCTCCATTCCAAATGCCCTTGTACGCAAGCCAAGAGCTAGTTTCTCTGGGTTTTGTTCTCAGCTGGGAAGGAGATAAGATATTGCCTAGAGTGTACGCCCGCCTATATGAGCACTTAAGCCCATTGTCAATTGTGTTAATCAATTTGGCATCTGCTTTTAGTAAACCAAAATGTTTGTGTATAATGCTGCAAACCTGTTTTTATTGTGCACTGTAGTTGGTCACAAATTTTACTCCTTCATATTGTGCTGTTTTTTATTGCTTTTAGTTAGCAGAGATTTCCTGTCAATGTGTTCAACCTCACATCTTGCCTTGTGTATATTCAAGTTCATATAACCCCTTTATTTGAGGCGTCCCACTAGCTCCTTTGACTGACTTTCATATAAGTCTGGGTTAGAGCAATTCCTTTTTAGGTGTATAAATTGGCCTTTGGCAATCACATATGTGACATGCGGAGGATGGCAGCTTTTTCCATGAAAAAAAGTGTTACCAGATATGGGTTTTCTGTAGCCATTGGTAACAATACTGCCATCCTGCATGCCTCTCATAGTAATGCCCAAGAAGTTTATTTCAAGAGATTGGGTTTCAAATGTAAATATCAGGTTTAGATCATTCGCATTAATCCAGTTTACAAAATTCAAAACTTGGCCTTTGCCTCCTTTCCAGACCAGTAAAAGGTCATCTATAAAATGCTTATAGATGACGATATCTTTGATGAACGGGTTCTCTTGAACAAAGACGTGGGACAGCTCCCACAAACCTAAATATAGGTTGGCATAGGATGGTGCAAATTTCGCACCCATAGCTGTCCCACGTCTCTGCAAGAAAAACTCCCCTTCAAATTCAAAGTAATTATGTGTTAATAGGAACACAAACCGTAACACAAACTCCTGAAATGGTACAGAAAAAGAAGATTACTCTCTCAGGAAGAACCTTATTGCCTGAATCCCTTGGATATGTGGGATTGTAGAGTATAACGAGGCCACATCAATGGTAACCCATAAATATTCTGGGCTCCAAAACACATTTTCTAGCTCGTTTAGCACGTGTGTGGTATCCTTGAGAAATTGATGTCCTCCGCCAATATACTTTTAAGCCTTGTTAAAGGGACAGTCTACACCTCAGTCATCTTAAAGTCTTCCCTTAGATTAAGCTGCAAATAGCCTCATGCACCCCTTTTCTCCTGTTAAGTGTAGTCAGTCCACGGGTCATCATTACTTATGGGATATTAACTCCTCCCCAACAGGAAGTGCAAGAGGATCACCCAAGCAGAGCTGCTATATAGCTCCTCCCCTCTATGTCACACCCAGTCATTCTCTTGCACCCAACTAATAGATAGGATGTGTGAGAGGACTGTGGTGATTAAACTTAGTTTTTTATATCTTCAATCAAAAGTTTGTTATTTTAAACGACACCGGAGTGTGTTGTTTCCTTCTCAGGCAGAATTTGAAGAAGAATCTACCTGAGTTTTTGTATATGATCTTAGCGGACGTAACTAAGATCCGTTTGCTGTTCTCGGCCATTCTGAGGAGTAAGGTAACTTCAGATCAGGGGACAGCGGGCAGGTTCACCTGCAAAGAGGTATGTTGCAGTATATTATTTTCTAAGGAATGGAATTGACTTTGAAAATACTGCTAATACCGATATAATGTAAGTACAGCCTTAAATGCAGTAGTAGCAACTGGTATCGGGCTGACATGTATATATGTTTACACTTAAGTATTTCTGGGGAATGGCACTTCACTGGGAAAATACTGTATGCATATAACTTTTAGCCTAACTTGCAGTGTGAGCGACTAGCAGCAGGCTTTTTAATGACATTTCATATATTACATTTTAAACGTTTACTGGCATGTTAAATCGTTTAATTATCTGAGGTACTTGGTGAAAATTGTTTTGGGCTTTATTTTCCACATGGCTGTCGTTTGTTTTAAATTAAAACAGTTTACTGAGCTTCCCTCACTGTTGTAGTGTGAGTGGGAGGGGCCTATTTTGGCGCTTTTACTACGCATCAGAAATTCAGTCACAGTCTGTCTTTTCTCCCTGCATGATCCAGGACGTCTCCACAGAGCTCAGGGGTCTTCAAAACTAGTTCTGAGGGAGGTAATCACTCACAGCAGACCTGTGAGACTGTGCTTGACTGTGATAAAAACGCTTATATTGTCAATTGTTATACGTTTTTTTCTGATATTAAGGGTTAATCATCCATTGCTAATGTGTGCAATCCTTTGCTAAATTTGGTTTATATAACTAATCCGGTTCATTTTTATTCAACTGTGTCAGTTTTTTGTGTGCTTCTTAAAGGCACAGTAACGTTTTTACATATTGCTTGTAAATTTAGTTGAAAAGTATTTCCAAGCTTGCTAGTCTAATTGCTAGTTTGTTTAAACATGTCTGACACAGAGGAAACTCTTTGTGCAATATGTTCAAAAGCCAAGGTGGAGCCCAATAGAAATTTATGTACTAATTGCATTGATGCTACTTTAAATAAAAGTCAATCTGTACATGTTAAGCAACATTCACCAGACAACGAGGGGGAAGTTATGCCGACTAACTTGCCTCACGTGTCAGTACCTGCATCTCCCGCTCAGGAGGTGCGTGATATTGTAACGCCAAGTACATCAGGGCGGCCATTACAAATCACTTTACAAGACATGGCTAATGTTATGACTGAAGTTTTGTCTAAATTGCCAGAACTTAGAGGTAAACGAGATCACTCTGGGATGAGAACAGAGTATACTGATAATGCTAGGGCCATGTCTGATACTGCGTCACAATTTGCAGAGCATGAGGACGGAGAGCTTCATTCTGCGGGTGACGGATCTGATCCAAATAAATTGGATTCAGACATTTCAAATTTTAAGTTTAAGCTGGAAAACCTCCGTGTATTGCTAGGGGAGGTGTTAGCGGCTCTGAATGATGGTAACACAGTTGCAATCCCAGAGAAAATGTGTAGGTTGGATAAATATTTTGCGGTACCGACGAGTACTGACGTTTTTCCTATACCTAAGAGACTTACTGAAATTATTACTAAGGAGTGGGACAGACCCGGTGTGCCTTTCTCACCCCCTCCTATATTCAGAAAAATGTTTCCAATAGACGCCACCACACGGGACTTATGGCAAACGGTCCCTAAGGTGGAGGGAGCAGTTTCTACTTTAGCTAAGCGTACCACTATCCCGGTGGAGGATAGCTGTGCCTTTTCAGATCCAATGGATAAAAAGTTAGAGGGTTACCTTAAGAAAATGTTTGTTCAACAAGGTTTTATATTACAACCCCTTGCATGCATTGCGCCTGTCACGGCTGTGGCAGCATTTTGGTTTGAGTCTCTGGAAGAGACCCTTGACTCAGCGACATTAGATGAGATTTCACTTAAGCTTAAAACCCTTAAGCTAGCTAATTCATTTATTTCTGATGCCGTAGTACATTTAACTAAACTTACGGCTAAGAATTCCGGATTCGCCATTCAGGCACGCAGAGCGCTGTGGCTAAAATCCTGGTCAGCTGATGTAACTTCTAAATCGAAACTACTTAACATACCTTTCAAGGGGCAGACTTTATTCGGGCCCGGTTTGAAAGAAATTATCGCTGATATTACGGGAGGTAAAGGCCATGCCCTGCCTCAAGACAGAGCCAAACCCAGGGCTAGACAGTCTAATTTTCGTGCCTTTCGTAATTTCAAGGCAGGAGCAGCTTCAACTTCCTCTGCTCCAAAACAGGAAGGAGCTGTTGCTCGCTACAGACAAGGCTGGAAACCTAACCAGGCCTGGAACAAGGGCAAGCAGGCCAGAAAGCCTGCTGCTGCCCCTAAGACAGCATGAAGTGAGGGCCCCCGATCCGGTAACGGATCTAGTGGGGGGCAGACTCTCTCTCTTCGCCCAGGCTTGGGCAAGAGATGTCCAGGATCCCTGGGCGTTGGAGATCATATCTCAGGGATATCTTCTGGACTTCAAAACTTCTCCTCCACAAGGGAGATTTCACCTTTCAAGGTTGTCAACAAACCAGATAAAGAAAGAGGCGTTTCTACGCTGTGTACAAGACCTTTTACTAATGGGAGTGATCCATCCAGTTCCGCGGTCGGAACACGGACAAGGGTTTTACTCAAATCAGACCAATATTGGATTTAAAGATCCTAAACAAATTCCTAAGAGTTCCATCATTCAAGATGGAAACTATTCGGACAATCTTACCCATGATCCAAAGAGGTCAGTACATGACCACAGTGGATTTAAAGGATGCTTACCTTCACATACCGATTCACAGAGAACATTACCGGTATCTAAGGTTTGCCTTCCTAGACAAGCATTACCAGTTTGTAGCTCTTCCCTTCGGGTTGGCTACGGCTCCAAGAATCTTTACAAAGGTTCTGGGCTCTCTTCTGGCGGTACTAAGACCGCGAGGAATTTCGGTAGCTCCGTACCTAGACGACATTCTGATACAAGCGTCAAGCTTTCAAACTGCCAAGTCTCATACAGAGTTAGTACTGGCATTTCTAAGATCACATGGGTGGAAAGTAAACGAGGAGAAGAGTTCTCTCTTACCACTCACAAGAGTTCCCTTCTTGGGGACTCTTATAGATTCTGTAGAAATGAAAATTTACCTGACAGAGGACAGGTTAACAAAGCTTCTAAATGCTTGCCGTGCCCTTCATTCCATTCAACACCCGTCAGTGGCTCAATGCATGGAGGTAATCGGCTTAATGGTAGCGGCAATGGACATAGTTCCTTTTGCACGCCTGCACCTCAGACCGCTGCAATTGTGCATGCTAAGTCAGTGGAATGGGGATTACTCAGATTTGTCCCCTACGCTGAATCTGGATCAGGAGACCAGAGATTCTCTTCTATGGTGGCTTTCTCGGCCACATCTGTCCAGGGGGATGCCCTTCAGCAGGCCAGACTGGACAATTGTAACTACAGACGCCAGCCTTCTAGGTTGGGGTGCTGTCTGGAATTCCCTGAAGGCTCAGGGATCATGGACTCAAGAGGAGAGTCTCCTTCCAATAAACATTCTGGAATTGAGAGCAGTTCTCAATGCCCTTCTGGCTTGGCCTCAGTTAGCAACTCTGAGGTTTATCAGGTTTCAGTCGGACAACATCACGACTGTGGCTTACATCAACCATCAGGGAGGGACAAGAAGTTCCTTAGCGATGATGGAAGTATCAAAGATAATTCGCTGGGCAGAGTCTCACTCTTGCCACCTGTCAGCGATCCACATCCCAGGAGTGGACAACTGGGAGGCGGATTTCCTAAGTCGCCAGACTTTTCATCCGGGGGAGTGGGAACTTCATCCAGAGGTCTTTGCCCAAATACTTCGACGTTGGGGCAAACCAGATATGGATCTCATGGCGTCTCGCCGGAACGCCAAGCTTCCTCGTTACGGGTCCAGGTCCAGGGACCCGGGAGCGGTCCTGATAGATGCCTTGACAGCACCTTGGACCTTCAGGATGGCTTATGTGTTTCCACCCTTGCCGATGCTTCCTCGTTTGATTGCCAGGATCAAACAGGAGACAGCATCAGTGATTCTAATAGCGCCTGCGTGGCCACGCAGGACCTGGTATGCAGATCTAGTGGACATGTCATCCTGTCCACCTTGGTCTCTGCCTCTGAGACAGGACCTTCTAATTCAGGGTCCTTTCAAACATCAAAATCTAATTTCTCTGAAGCTGACTGCATGGAAATTGAACGCTTAATTTTATCAAAGCGTGGATTTTCGGAGCCAGTAATTGATACCTTAATACAGGCTAGGAAACCTGTTACCAGGAAAATTTACCATAAGATATGGCGTAAATACTTACACTGGTGCGAATCCAAGGGTTACTCATGGAGTAAGGTTAGGATTCCTAGGATATTGTCTTTTCTACAAGAAGGTTTAGAAAAGGGTTTATCTGCTAGTTCGTTAAAGGGACAGATCTCAGCTCTGTCCATCCTTTTACACAAGCGTCTGTCAGAAGTTCCAGACGTTCAGGCTTTTTGTCAGGCTTTGGCCAGGATTAAGCCTGTGTTTAAATCTGTTGCTCCGCCGTGGAGCTTAAACTTAGTTCTTAACGTTTTACAGGGTGTTCCGTTTGAACCCCTTCACTCCATTGATATCAAGCTGTTATCTTGGAAAGTTCTGTTTTTAATGGCTATTTCCTCGGCTCGTAGAGTCTCTGAATTATCAGCCTTACATTGTGATTCTCCGTATCTGATTTTTCATTCAGATAAGGTAGTTCTGCGTACTAAACCTGGGTTCTTACCTAAGGTAGTCACTAACAAGAATATCAATCAAGAGATTGTTGTTCCATCATTGTGTCCTAACCCTTCTTCAAAGAAGGAACGACTTCTGCACAATCTAGATGTAGTCCGTGCCCTGAAATTTTATTTACAGGCAACTAAAGATTTTCGACAAACTTCTTCCCTGTTTGTCGATTATTCTGGACAGAGGAGAGGTCAAAAAGCATCTGCTACCTCTCTATCCTTTTGGCTTCGTAGCATAATACGCTTAGCCTATGAGACTGCTGGACAGCAACCTCCTGAAAGGATTACAACTCATTCTACTAGAGCTGTGGCTTCCACTTGGGCCTTTAAGAACGAGGCTTCTGTTGAACAGATTTGCAAGGCTGCAACTTGGTCTTCTCTTCATACTTTTTCCAAATTTTACAAATTTGACACTTTTGCTTCTTCGGAGGCTGTTTTTGGGAGAAAGGTTCTTCAGGCAGTGGTTCCTTCCGTATAGAGATCCTGCCTGTCCCTCCCGTCATCCGTGTACTTAGCTTTGGTATTGGTATCCCATAAGTAATGATGACCCGTGGACTGACTACACTTAACAGGAGAAAACATAATTTATGCTTACCTGATAAATTCCTTTCTCCTGTAGTGTAGTCAGTCCACGGCCCGCCCTGTTTTTTAAGGCAGGTCTAAATTTTTTAATTATACTCCAGTCACCACTGCACCCTATAGTTTCTCCTTTCTCGTTTGGTTCTCGGTCGAATGACTGGGTGTGACGTAGAGGGGAGGAGCTATATAGCAGCTCTGCTTGGGTGATCCTCTTGCACTTCCTGTTGGGGAGGAGTTAATATCCCATAAGTAATGATGACCCGTGGACTGACTACACTACAGGAGAAAGGAATTTATCAGGTAAGCATAAATTATGTTTTTATATCATGAAGCAGGAACAGTCAAAATTTTTTTTAAAATGAATATTATTTCTGGATAGTTTGAAATGACTGCCAAGCTCTGCCCACTGATGACATCACAATCTGGGCTGCATCTTGGCACTCTGCTGAATAGTATTGACAGTCTGCTGCATCCAACTAGTGAGCCTTTTGTGATTGGATGCCATATACAGCCCAGATCATGATGTCATCAGTGGGCTAAGCTTGGCAGCCATTTCAAAGTGGCCAGAAACAATATTCATTTTAAAATGATTTCATTTTAAAATAATAATAGTAATAATAGTAAATAACAGTAATAATTTACCATTATTGCTGCATGATATAGAAAAAGTGCAAGAGGCTATTTGCAGCTTAATCTAAGGTAAGACTTTAAGATGACCAAGGTGTAGATTGTCCCTTTAAGTAACTTTGTAGAAACCTTTGATACCATTAAGGTGTAAAATCAACCCTGATTCTTGTGGAATTCATTATTTTTATCTCTGTCAGAGAGGTCTCTCATACATTCATTCCTCTTTGCAGCCACGTGGTTAAATTGACGTGATAATTAAAAATGTATTTGTTCCATCAAAGAAAGAATATTTCAAAATGTATTACAGTGTGCTCTTGAGCACTACGTAATGGCTGGAAATAGTGTTGCCTTCTACTGCTGTTGCAAATGGATAACATTATTTTATATTGTGCTCCAGACATGTGTAAGCTCTTTCTTTTCAAAGAAATATGTTTTCAACAAGTAGAAGAGCTCAACCAGTAACAAACAATAGCTTAATAGCTTGTTCTCTAGCAAATTGCCACTCTGGAACAGATTCTTTTTGCTCAATTTTGTATTTCACAGAGGAGAAATTTCCTGGAGTATATCTGTCTGATCCTGCATTGTACAGGTCAGTCCGGCCCCGAAATACCAAGCAATCCTCCTCTGAATGAGGAACATGGCAAACCCAGATGATCACTTCAGCCTTGTTTGGGCCTTGTCAGTGGGGGGCAGCCACATCCCTCTAAGCACATTGGACAGGGAGTTCACTTCTGGTTACCCCCATGACAAAGGGATAAATTAGAAAGTTTTTTTTACTTCATACACTATCTCAATCATAAAAAAATGGGTTTTGTGTCTCTTTAACTGCAGCTGTGTCATGTACATGATGGGAACAAAATTGCACTGACCTATCTAACTGAAATTCTTGTTGTTTGATTGTTATTCTAAAATAACATTAAACATCTTTTGCATTCATGTAAAATAGTGATTGTTCCATGCTTCTTAGGACGCCAAAAAGCAAATTGTGTAATCTTTGTTACATTATTTGCTCTTGGCCTCTTTATGCACTGTGAGACAAAGCACACATTTTAAACAAAAACAAGAGGTGCTAAATGTCCTTTAATTTTTAACAAACAACTCTCCTCTCCATATGACCCCAAGTGCAAAAAAAAAAAAAAATTGACAGAAAATATTGGTTTTCAAACAAATGGGCACTTGATATAGTTACTGTGATTTTATAAACTATCTGGCCAAAGTATGTGGACACCCCTACTAATTATTAAGTTCAGGTGTTTCTGCACACCTATTACTTGCAGGTGCATAAAATCCAGCATATAGTCTTGAAATCTCCGTAGACAAACATTGGCAGGACAATGGGCCGTACTGAAGAGCTCACTGACTTTAAACATGGCACTGCCATATGATCTCACCTTTTCCACAAGTCAGTTTGTGAAATTTATTTTTACCAGATTTTCCCCATTAGAACTGTGCGTCAGGAGCTTCACATGCAACATGAACAAAGCCAAGTGTTGGCTGGAATGGTGTACAGCACTCTGCTACTGGACTCTGGAGCAGTGAAAACATGTTCTCTGAAGTAATGAATTATGCTTCAGTATCTGGCAGTTTAATGGAAGATTTTTGGTGTTGAGGATGCCGGGAGAATGTTACCTACCAGAATGCATAGTGCCTACTGTAAAGTTTGGTGGATGAGGGATACTGGTCTGGGGCTATATTTCAGGGTTTGGGCTAGGCCCCTTAGTTCCAGTGAAGGGTCATCTTAATGCTGCAGGATACAAAGACATTTCAAACAATTGGGTGCTTCCAACTTTGTAGCAACAGATTGGGGTAGGCCATTTCCTGATTTAGAAGGACTGTACCCTGCCCTGTGCATAAAGTAATCTCCATGAGGACATGGTTTGAAGAGTTTGGTGTTTAGAAACTTGACCCCAATTAGAATGCTGACTGTGAGCCAGACCTTCTCATCCAACATCAGTCCCTGAACAAACAAATGCTGATTTGGCTGAATGGGCACACACTTCAAAATCTTTTGGGAAGCTTTCTAAGAAGAGTTGCGTCCTAGCCACAAAGAAGAACAAACTTCATATTAATGCCCATGGTTTCAAAATGGGATGTCCAAATAGGTCATATGAGTATGATGGTCAGGTGTCCAAATACTTTTGACAATTTAGTGTATATTTGTCATCTGTTCAGCAAATTGACACTGAGGCAATTTTGTGCAGACTTTAACAACTTCCATTCTTTTGTCAAATTGAAAATTGAATAACTATTCAATTCAGCCTCATTTTTTGGAACAATGTCATAATTAATATTTATACTGCTTAGTCAGACACTTAAAGGTCCATTAAATTCAGTACCTAATTTCCCTGTAAAAATAATTAAGGTAAATAAAACAACATTGCAATATACTTTTATTATTTAGTTTGCCAGCTCTTCATTTAAAATACATGTAAAAAAAGTGCTTGTTTCACTTCTTTCAATAAAGTTTGATGACATTTACATGAGCCTGCAACATTTGACACAGTGACTGGTTAGCCTAGAGCACAAGTTCATTTATAGCTTATCCATGGACAACAAAGGAGATCAGGAATATGAATTCCACTAGGCTTTTAAAAAAGTAAATCCAGTAGGGGTCCTACAAGGGTATAAAACCACCCAAATCTTTCAGATTGCTCCTTCATTATGCTGAGGTGGAGGAGGGACAAAATAACCCATCTCTGCTGTTTTTTCCTCTTAGTCACACCCTTAACTGCCCTGTAAAACCCACTAATCCCTAACTCCAACCAGAGAACACCTGTTATGTCCCCATCACCCACAGTGAGTTGTGCATGGTACGCCTACAATTTCTAGATATGTGCACAGCGGAAAATATCATTTCATTTCCGACCGATTCAGATTTTTTTCTAATTTTGTTTCGGCCCGATTCGAATTTGGATACATTTGAATGTATTTGTTTTGATTTCATTCGGATTCAAATAAATTTGGATGTATTTGGATGTATTCGTTTCGGATTCGATTCGTAAATTCGAAAGTTCGGTATGTGTTATGTTGATTCAGATGGTTCCAAGTTACACAAACGGAATTTTTTCACTGTTCTATCACACTAAATCTCACTAAATTTAATTTTTATAATGAATTGTGATTAATCCATGGCCATTCTAATGTAACGAATATATCCAAACTAATTCGGATTTATTTGTTACAAATGCATTCGGATTAGTTTTGGTTTCATTGGTAGGGTAATTCAGAATTTAGAATCAATTTGAATCTCTGAATTTGGTGAAATTGTCCGAATTCCGATTCGGAACTAAACAAAACGCACATGTCTATAGGAAAAGCTTCTCTCTGCCCCACTATTAATCTGTTGCTAGAGCTGACACTGGGTGCTCCTTGAACTGCTCTTAATTTGCAAAACCTTGTAAACTGAGTGATAGTATATAATGATTTAAAAGCATTTCTTTTGCAATTATGTAATGTTTAATTGCTTATATATGCTATGAGCTTAAAGTGACAAGAAAGCAAAAAAATCTTTTTCATGAATCAGGCATAGCATACTATTTTTGTTTTTTTTAACTTACTACTATTATCAAATTTGCTTTGTACTCATGGTATTCTTTTGCCAAAGAGCATGCATAGGTAGGTAGTGTGCATGTGTCTGGAACACTACATAGCAGCAAACAATGCTACCATCTAGGGATCTTGAATGTATTAAATTAACACATTAATTACATTTAAATCATTACAACGTATAACACTGTTAAAAGTATTCTTGCAAAACCGCTGTGATATAGTGCTCCAGACACTTGCCCACTCCTGAACCTACATGCATGCTTTTAAACAAAGGATACCAATTGAAGAGTACATTTGATCATAAACATAATTTGGATTTTTAAAAGAATAATAAAAGAAGAATTAATGTTTCTTTGTTGTCCCTTTAAATAATCCCCCAAATCAACAGAAAGAATAAATATTTTAAAAGTGCAAAAATGTAATTGACTAATGACTTTCTGTCCATAAGAAACAGGAGAAGCCAAAAAGTGATTGGAAAAAGACGCCCAAGAGATGTAGTAGACATTAAATACAGTAAGGAAATTGATTCAGACAGAGCATGTCGTTTTAAGAGACTTTACGATTTAGCTTACTGGATGCTAGCTGGTGATTGGTGGTTACTCACATATGCCTATAATAATTGGCTCAACAGATGTGTTCAAGATGTGTTCAATTAGGTACCATTAGTTGATCTGAAGCTAAGTTTAACTATGTGTTTAACTCTTTTGCAGGGCTTACGCACATAGTTAAATGCAAGAAATAGTTCAAGAATAAATGTGGTAACACAATAGAGCATTTTATTTTTGCACTGTTATGTACCTTTTATTACCTTGGAAGTTCATTGTTACGAACATGTCATTGGTCATTGATGGCCAACTTTCTAACACATGGGAGCCAGAGGTCAATAGTTTTTATATCTTATGGGCCGCATATAAATGACTGACTATTAAACACCCAAATAATAATATTCTTTCTAAAAATATCCAATGGCACAGAGGATGTAGGTTAGGTTGCAGCATGGTAGCCTCTAGTTGCTGTTCTCCCCTCCAGAGGGCTCCTGAGTTTTGGCCACCCCAAAACACATTTCTAGTTTTGCTTTTCCCATGGTACAAACAAAACTGTGGCACACATTAGTTCTGCTCTTTTCCCAAGGGGCCAAAAGACTAGTGCAGAAGGCCACAAGGCTCTTGGGTTACTAGTTGGCCATCACTGTACTAGGTGATGATTTTAATGAGAAAAACATTTGAAATACATATATATATATATCAAAATAACAAGAGTATTGCATTGAGCAATGATACTTTTTTATTGGACTAACTATACATTTATAAGTTGACAAGCTTTCGGAAGAGTTCCTTCCTTTATCAAGTCTGAAGCAATACTGACCAATTCAATGGAATTTACAGATTATATCTTAAAACACAGAATAGCTAAGAAGACAGAAAGTGCAGGGAGAGAAGGAGGTGTCGTAAAAATCATGAGGGGGGCTTAGGTAACAGGCAGACAGTGTCCAGTGTAGGAGAACAGACAGGGGAAATATATAGCTATACAAAGAGCATATACTGACATAAAGTTATATATCAACATTGAATCAATATCTATAAAGATGTGAAATTGTATATACAGGGGGAGTACAAAAGTTAAAAAAAAGGACAAAAGTGTGGACATAGGCTTACCTGTGTACCTATGTATAAAGAATGTGGAATATACAATGTAATTGACTAAATGAAAGTACATTACAAAAAATTGTGATAATGTGTTAAGAATCCAGAGTCCACATTTAGTCCAGAATTAAACAGGTTGAAGTGCATTATCATTTTCATTTCAAAGGTTTTTCTTTCCATGGTGTTTTTGAAGTTGCCTCTGAGAATTTTGATTTTGAGGTTTTGGATGGAGTGGTCAGGTTGGGTGAAATGGTGACCAACAGGGGTGCAGTATTTTGTTTCACAGTGGTTTTTGATTGAGTGTCTGTGTAAGTTCATTCGAAGGTGCAGTTTTTGGCTTGTTTCTCCAATATAGCATCCCATTTCACATGCAGTGCAATGTATCATGTATACCACATTTGCAGATATACATGAATATGCCCCTTTAATGTTGTAAGATTTATTATTGTGGTTTGCTGTGCTGCTTTCACAAACGTGTTGACACAGTTTGCAGAGTGCTTTATAGCAGCACTTGGTTCCATTCTGAGTGTTCTTTTTCTCAAGGGGTAGCTTCCTATGTACCAATTTCTGTTTTAGGTTAGGTGGTTGTCTGTATGCCAGGATTGGGGGTTTTGGAAAGATTTTTTTGAGTGTGGGATCCTCTAAGAGTAGTGGCTGTAAGTCTTTTATGATTTTTCGTATCCCTTCCACAGCAGGGTTGTATTTGACTACTAGTGGGATACGTGATATGTTTTTCTTCTCCCTGTATTGTAGTAAGTGTTCACGTGGAGTATTGAGGGCAGAGTTAATTTTTTTATTTATAATCCTTGTTTTGTAACCTTTTTCTCTGAATGATTGGGACAGTGTGATGAGGTGTTTGTCACGGTCCTTTCTGTGGTATCTTGTAGCCTGACTGTAGATTATGGATTTTTTAATGTGATTGGGGTGGGAGCTGGAGCTGTGGAGGTAGCTGCATCTATCTGTTGGTTTCCTGTATACAGATGAGTGCAGTTTGCCATTTGTGATGGATATTGTTGTATCCAGGAAGCTGACACAGTCTCTAGAAAAGTTCATTTTAAGCTTGATTGATGCATGAAATAGATTAAATGATTTATGAAAATGTTCAAGGTTTTTTTCTCCTTCTGTCCATATGATGAAAATATCATCGATGTAGCGAAAGTATTTGAAGGGTTTGTGAGGGTGAGTGGCTAGGAATCTCTGCTCTAAGTCAGCCATGAAGAGGTTTGCGTACTGTGGTGCCATTTTGGTGCCCATGGCTGTTCCCATGGTTTGTAAGTAGATGGAGTGGTTGAAGATGAAATAATTGTGAGTAAGTATAAATTCTGTAAGTTTACTGACTGTAGAAGCACTATATGTCTGGAAAATAATGGGTACAATGAAGAAATTAAAAAAGAAATGCAACACTTCCACAAAACACAACAACAAAATTTTATCAAGAAGAAAAAGAAGAAACTTGCATGCCTGTCACAAAACAGAATAAAACACCAAATGCAAGAAAACAGAGCTCCAGGTGACAGATCAACTACAACAACAAATGACCAAACGTCAACAGACAATAACAGCACCTCATTTAAAACTCAAACTGTCACCAACCAAGAAAATCACACAGAAAACTCAGGGATTGTGAACCTTTCAAACTACCACCTGTCAGGGCCAGAGATATCAGTACTGTGTAAAGGATTATCATTCTGTCCAAGTACAAATCTAGACAAAATCCAACTGTTCTCAGACTTAGTGGAATTCTTCAGGAGATTGCGGCTAAAAGAATTCTTCTATAACAAAGAAAATACCAGCACTAGGGAGGACTACAATGAAAAGAAAAAGAACACAATCTTCACACCTGCAGCAGGACGCAACACAAAATTAGACAGCTATATTGAAAGCTTCCGGTTGAGAACTGCATCTCTGCTCAACACACAGCAGAAAAAAATAATGTATAACCTCTCACACTTAGAAAAAAACGCTATAAAAAACTTAAGAAATAATGAAAATATTACCATTAAGCCTGCGGACAAGGGAGGAGCAGTGGTGATCATGAATACACAGGACTACATCACAGAGGGAAATAGACAATTATCAGATCAAACTTATTACAAAAAACTGGAAAAGGACCCCACCCAGGAATACACTTTGCAACTTCGAAAAATAATTAAAACATTCCCTAAACACACGCAACATAAACTGGACAAACTGGTGCCCTCTAACCCTAGCATAGGGACATTCTACATGCTCCCAAAAATCCACAAACCAGGGAACCCAGGAAGACCAATAATAACAGGCATGGACACTCTGACTGAGCAACTATCGGGCCTAGTGGAGAATATTCTTAAGCCCTTAGTTATTAACACCACTAGCTTTATAAAAGACACCACTGATTTTCTTAACAAAATCAGCCAGATAACAGAATTGCCAGAGGATACTATACTTGTGACAATGGATGTGGAATCCCTGTACAGCAATATTCCACATAAAGATGGTATTGATGCCTGCTTAAACTTTCTTTCCTCCAACAGCCCTAACCAGACATATAGTGCTTCTACAGTCAGTAAACTTACAGAATTTATACTTACTCACAATTATTTCATCTTCAACCACTCCATCTACTTACAAACCATGGGAACAGCCATGGGCACCAAAATGGCACCACAGTACGCAAACCTCTTCATGGCTGACTTAGAGCAGAGATTCCTAGCCACTCACCCTCACAAACCCTTCAAATACTTTCGCTACATCGATGATATTTTCATCATATGGACAGAAGGAGAAAAAAACCTTGAACATTTTCATAAATCATTTAATCTATTTCATGCATCAATCAAGCTTAAAATGAACTTTTCTAGAGACTGTGTCAGCTTCCTGGATACAACAATATCCATCACAAATGGCAAACTGCACTCATCTGTATACAGGAAACCAACAGATAGATGCAGCTACCTCCACAGCTCCAGCTCCCACCCCAATCACATTAAAAAATCCATAATCTACAGTCAGGCTACAAGATACCACAGAATTTGCTCAGATACCAAGGACCGTGACAAACACCTCATCACACTGTCCCAATCATTCAGAGAAAAAGGTTACAAAACAAGGATTATAAATAAAAAAAATTAACTCTGCCCTCAATACTCCACGTGAACACTTACTACAATACAGGGAGAAGAAAAACATATCACGTATCCCACTAGTAGTCAAATACAACCCTGCTGTGGAAGGGATACGAAAAATCATAAAAGACTTACAGCCACTACTCTTAGAGGATCCCACACTCAAAATTTTTTTTCCAAAACCCCCAATCCTGGCATACAGACAACCACCTAACCTAAAACAGAAATTGGTACATAGGAAGCTACCCCTTGAGAAAAAGAACACTCAGAATGGAACCAAGTGCTGCTATAAAGCACTCTGCAAACTGTGTCAACACGTTTGTGAAAGCAGCACAGCAAACCACAATAATAAATCTTATAACATTAAAGGGGCATATTCATGTATATCTGCAAATGTGGTATACATGATACATTGCACTGCATGTGAAATGGGATGCTATATTGGAGAAACAAGCCAAAAACTGCACCTTCGAATGAACTTACACAGACACTCAATCAAAAACCACTGTGAAACAAAATACTGCACCCCTGTTGGTCACCATTTCACCCAACCTGACCACTCCATCCAAAACCTCAAAATCAAAATTCTCAGAGGCAACTTCAAAAACACCATGGAAAGAAAAACCTTTGAAATGAAAATGATAATGCACTTCAACCTGTTTAATTCTGGACTAAATGTGGACTCTGGATTCTTAACACATTATCACAATTTTTTGTAATATACTTTCATTTAGTCAATTACATTGTATATTCCACATTCTTTATACATAGGTACACAGGTAAGCCTATGTCCACACTTTTGTCCTTTTTTTTAACTTTTGTACTCCCCCTGTATATACAATTTCACATCTTTATAGATATTGATTCAATGTTGATATATAACTTTATGTCAGTATATGCTCTTTGTATAGCTATATATTTCCCCTGTCTGTTCTCCTACACTGGACACTGTCTGCCTGTTACCTAAGCCCCCCTCATGATTTTTACGACACCTCCTTCTCTCCCTGCACTTTCTGTCTTCTTAGCTATTCTGTGTTTTAAGATATAATCTGTAAATTCCATTGAATTGGTCAGTATTGCTTCAGACTTGATAAAGGAAGGAACTCTTCCGAAAGCTTGTCAACTTATAAATGTATAGTTAGTCCAATAAAAAAAGTATCATTGCTCAATGCAATACTCTTGTTATTTTGATATCTAAATCTCTGCACTAACATGGCTACTGCAATCAACGTATATATATATATATATATAGATATGAAACAATTTCCCATACATTGAAACACAGGGGGAACCAAATTAGCGCTCATGCTCGGGCATTAACTTTGCTAGATGGAGCCTTTTTGCACGTGTCTAGTTGTGCTCATATTACAAGTTGAAAGTAAAAAAAATTCTCACAAGCATAAACCTGACGTGCAACAAAAATTTATCGTGACCTTGTTAACTTTTTTCCCATACTTGAGTGCTAAGCCGAACGTGTATATTCAAGAGCGCTAAACCTGACATGAAATATTAATATTTCACATTCCAATGCTCTTCACATCGAAAAATATCTTCTTTTTATTCTTAAATACATATTTCTCTATATATATGTATATACCTATACCTATATATATATATATATTTCTAAATAATTCCAGATTTATGGATTTGTACCTGCATTATGAATTGAAGAAAAAAAAAAGGTTTCCTTAAAAACCTTTTAAAGTACAAAACTTTGGAAAAATGATTGTCAATTGAAGCCACAAAGGTTACCTTACCTTAGAAAAGAATTATTCAGGAATGATTCCACACATCTAGATCTAAATGATATAATTCTGTTGATAATTAAAACTCAATATATCAAAATGAATGCACTTCTGGACCAAATCCTTTCTTGGTTGGTTTTTCAGTTGCCTGTCCTGATTATAAAACCTAATTGTAAAAGTAAAGCAGTTTTATAGTCTAGTATAACAAAACATCTTTCTTTTGGGCCGATGATCTAAACCTCTCTGGGCTGGCGAGATTATTAAAGGGATATGAAAACCACATTTTTGTCTTTCATGATTTAGATAGAGCATGCTATTTTAAACAACGTCATACTTTTATTATCAAATTTTCTTTGTACTCTTCGTATTTTTTGTTGAAAAGCAGGGATGTAAGATTAGTAGGGATGTGCTGAAAGTGTAATTCATTTTCTAGAACCAATAGACCTGTGGATAATTCATTTTGAAAAATTGAATGTTGATAAGAATGAAAATCAATTAAAAATCTGTAATCAAATGTTATTTTTGTTTTTCGAATGTTCATAATTAGATTGAATATCTACATTCAAAATTTTGAATATAACATTCGATTTAGCAAATACTATTCAGAAGTTCAATCGTTCATATTGTAGGGAATTTACATAAATAATAGATACATGTATATCAATTTGACTGTTTCTATTTTGAATATTGCATAATTCCAATATTACATTTAAAGAGATTATTAGAAATACTCTTAAATAAATATATATATATATATATATATATATATATATATTGGTTGGAATATTTCAAATTCGAATATTGCATAATTAAAATCAAATTATTAGGAAAACTAGTGGTAAAGCCCGTGTACACATCCGTGTATAGGTCTGCCAGTACCTATAACCCCCTTTTTATTTATTATTATATATTTTTTTAAATTTTTCTGTAGTAAAGTGGTCCCACCAGCTCCCCCCTCCCGTGATCAACATTTAGTCCCCCTCCCCGCACCACCAAACCCATTTTCTGCAGTGTAGCTGCCCTATCCCTCCCTGTTACTTTAATCTCTTTTTAGCATAGGGCCCTCTCACTCCCTTCCCTCCCCACTCCGATGCTGAGCCGCCCACTTGCCTCCTGCTGGCACCAGCAGAAATTCTTTGCAGATGGTGACACACACCGTGTCACCTTCTGTAACGATCAGGCTTCTGCCCTCATATGGAGCCGGAGCACCAATCGCACTCTGGCTCTATATGCAGCAGATGCCTGAAGCTTCAAGTGCTCCAGATCTCAGCTGTAACATAACAGCTGAGAGTGCTGGAGCTTCCTGAACCTGTCTCGCCCTGCAGGCTGCGCACGCAAATGACAATAGTGACGGACGCGTTACAAACGCAATTATAGTATAGATTCAAATGAAATATTACGTTTAAAGAAAGTATTAGACATACTATTACATTAAACAAATGTCAGAATGTTGTACAAACATATGAAATTCGAAACGAACGAATGAACAAATGTGTTAAAATTTGTTTCATTTTTCGAATGTTGCCAAATATTCACCCATCCCTACATAGGAGCCTGCGCATTTCTAGAGCTCTATATGGCAGCAGTTTTTCAAGAATGTTATCCATTTCCAAAAGCACTAGAAGGCAGCACTATATCTTGCCATATAGTGTTCCAGATGCCTACCTAGGTATTTCTTCAACAAAGAATACCATGGGAACTAAGCAAATCTGATAAAAGAAGAAGAATTTAAACTTTTTTAAATTGAATGCTCTGTCTGAACCACAAAAGAAAAATGTTGGGTTTAGTCTCTCTTTACAGAATGCTACCCAGTACTTCTCTTTCCCTGGTGGAATGATCTAAAGCCACTTTGTACCCTGAAAACAGGGTGTCTCGCTAAGGGGCGTATACTGCATTCTTGTATGAAAAGTAAACAATAAAATGTATCATACCAAATTAAACATTGAACCATTAACATAAAAATAATCAGGGAAAAGTGTATTGTTAAGGTGCATCAAAAATCGTAAAACAAAATTGTTCACCAAAAATCTTATTTTATCAAAAACGCAAAATATTTATGTAAACTACACAGGAATAAATCATATTAACTATGCACAGTGTAACTCGTAATTTAAGTACACAGGATGTGCAAAAAAAGTAAGAAATTCGTACTTAAAAAGTATAAAATACAAAGCGTAATTGTTGTTGTTTTTTGTAAAATGGGCTGAACATGGGCACTCCATGGGCGAAAATGAAATTGTCTCTCTAATCCCAGCGTAATTCTGTTAAGATTGTCACACTGCAGATCTCACAGTTTTTTCTTGACAACTAAAAGGTGGTAAACTTTTCTGAAAACACTCAAAATACTTATAACCCTAAGAGACAAACACATGCAAATGAACATATAGGCCACTGTACCATGCTATATGCAGAAAGCAGGGTAATGTGATTTATATCAGCTGCAGGATTTCATTTTTAAAGTGCGCCCCCTGCTCACTGCAACTTCCCTCTATGGAGCGAAGAGTCCCTTTTCCAGCGAGCTCCATTACTTTTGATAGGAGACATCTCGTCATGGTCGGCGAGAAACAACACATCTGAAATTGCGAGGTTTAGATATTCAGGCCATATAAAATTCAAATTTGATTTCTTCAGAAGTGAGTACTAAATTTGATACTCATTTCTGAAAAACAATTTTGCTTGCTCTGAGAAAATATTTTGCAGCTTTTATGACAGGTAAGTCCTTGCATCATTAATCCAGAACAATATTTGTATTGCTGCAAAACTTACAGAAATAATTCTTGCTTCTATAAGATTTCTTAAACTCTGGGCAGTTCTTTAATAGCAGCACATAGAGCCTGATGATCAAATGTTCGCCATAACAAATGTGAAAAAACTGTTTTAGCCTTGCAGGGAAAGTCTTGGTGCAATTCTCAAAGAAAATGGGTTGTCCCTGTGAGTGCCGAGACGTCTCCCATAGGAATAATGAGAAGTCTCTGATGGGTAAAAATTTGCAATGGAGGATGAAGTACACACGCCTAATACAAATCAAATCAAAATACGCTGTTATCAGTGTACTGTACCTTAAAATGGCTGCTAGCTTTTAATGCATAGGTTTTCCTTTTAGAGTGTTTAGTGTTTTGAGTACTTTGATAAAAGCTTGCCACCTTTTAATTTGTAAGAAAAAACTTTGAGATCTAAAGGGTGGAAATGTTTTATGCTGGGATTTGAGAGACAATTTCATACATGCCCATGGAACGCCCATGTTCAGCACATTTTCCGATAAAACAACAATTATACTTTGTATTTTGTTCTTATAAGTACAGATTTGTATGTGTTTTTTGCGTATCAAGTGTACTTAAAGGGATATTATACACTCATTTTTTCTTTGCATAAATGTTTTGTAGATGATCTATTTATATAGCCCATAAAGTTTTTTTGTTTTTTTTAATTGTATAGTTTTGGTTATTTTTAAATAACATTGCTCTGATTTTCAGACTTCTAACCAAGCCCCAAAGTTTTATGAGAATACCATCATGTACCTACTCCAGTTTGCTTCTGTTTGTGTAAAGGGTCTTTTCATATGCAAAAGAAGGGGGGGGTGGTCTTATTTCCCACTGGCAGTGGGCTTTCCAGCTACCTTTTCAACAAAGCTAAACTGAGAGCTTCTAAGTAAGTTTTTAAACAGTTTTATACTGGATTTTTATATCAGTATCTGTGCGTCTTATTCTTTATAGTAGTGTCTATTACATGCAGTTATATGAAAATGAGTGTATACTGTCCCTTTAAATTATGGCTTATGCTTAATTAATGCAATTTATTCCTGTGTAAATTAAATAAAAAAAAAAAGAAATTTATGCTTACCTGATAAATGTATTTATTTCTTGACACGGTGAGTCCACGGAATCATCAATTATTGTTGGGAACACCACTCCTGGACAGCAGGAGGATGCAAAGAGCACCACAGCCAAGCTGTTAAGTATCACTTCCCTTCCCACAAACCCCAGTCATTCAACTGAAGGAAAAGGAGAGAAAGGAAATAACACAAGGAGCAGAGGTGCCTGAGCTTTATATAGAAAAAAAACTTGTCTGATAACAGGGAGGGCAGTGGACTCACCGTGTCAAGAAATAAATAAATTTATCAGATAAGCATAAATTTCGTTTTCTTTCTTAAGACACGGTAAGTCAATCTCCAAGTAGTCAGCTTCAGAGAAACTAAGTTTGGATGATGGAAGGGCCCCGGAAGAAGAAGATCCTTCCTCAGCGGAAGCCTCCACGGAGGTAGAGATGACATTTCTACTAGATCCGCATACCATATCCTGCAAGGCCACGCAGGAGCTATAAGAATTACCGATGCTCTCTCCTGCTTGGTTTGAGAGATGACTTGTGGAAGGAGAGCAAATGGAGGAAAAAGATATGCCAACCTGAAGTTCCAAGGAACTGCCAGAGCATCTATCAAAAAGGCTTGAGGGTCTCTAGATCTCGAGCCGTACTTTGGGAGCTTGGTGTTCTGACAAGACTCCATCAGATCCAATTCTGGTAAGCCTCATTTGGTTATTAACCTGGAGAACACTTCCGGATGGAGTTCCCACTCCCCGGGATGAAAAGTCTGTCTACTCAGAAAATCCGCATCCCAATTGTCCACTCCTTGGATGTGGATGGCAGATAGACAGCAATTGTGGACCTCTGCCCACTGTATGATCCGAGACACCTCCTTCATGGCTAAATGACTCCGGGTTCCCCCTTGGTGGTTAATGTAAGCCACTCAGGTTATGTTGTCCATCTGGAACCTGATGAACCGGGCTAAGGCCAGTTGGGGCCAAGCCATCAAGGCATTGAATATCGCTCTCCAGAATGTTTATCGGGAGAGCAGATTCCTCCTGAGATCAAAGTCCCTGCACCTTTAACGAATCCCAGACTGCTCCCCAACCTGACAGCCTGGTGTCCGTGGTCACAATAACCCAAGAGAATCTTCGAAAACACGTCCCCTGAGACAGCCACCACGGAAGGGAATTTTTCTGTTGATTGATCCAGAAAAATTCTCTGAGATAGGTCTGGATAATCTCCGTTCCACTGGGAGAGCATGCATAACTGCAGAGGTCTCCAATCCGATTACCTCCATGCATTGTGCCACTGTAGGCAGTGTCACCGAATGAAGGGACCAGCAAGCGGACAAAATTTTAGCTCTTCTGACCTACGTCAGAAAAAAATTCATGCCTAGAGAATCTATAATGATTCCTAGGAAGGTGATTCTTGTAGACGGAACAAGAGAGCGTTTCCCCAGATTTATCTTCCAACCGTGGGAATGAAGAAACGCCAACAAAATCTTTGTGTGAAATTCTGCTAGTTGCAAGGATGGCGCCTGAACAAGAATGTCATCCAGATATGGTACCACTACAATTCCCCGAGACCGAATCACTGCCAATAGAGCTCCCAGGATCTTTGAGAAAATTCTGAGAGCTGTGGCCAGGCCAAATGGAAGTGCTACAAATTGAAAATGTTTGTCTAGATAAGCAAACCTCAGATATTTGTGATGATCCCTGTGAATGGGAACGTGCAAGTATGCATCATTCAGGTCTATAGTTGTCATGAATTGTCCCTCCTGAATGATAGGCAGAATGGAGCGGATAGTCTCCATCTTGAAGGACGGTACTCTGAGGAATTTGCTTAGTAGCTTTAGATCCAGGATGGGTCTGAGAACCATAAACAGGTTTGAATAGAAGCCGAGACCCTGTTCCTGACTTGGAACAGGCACGATCACTCCTAAAAGGGAAAGATCCTGCACACATTTCATGAACGCCTCTCTTTTTATCTGGTCTACAGATAATCTTGAGAGGTGGAACCTGCCTCTGGGAGGAAAGGTCTTGAACTCTAACTTGTATCCCTGAGAAACAATATCCACTGCCCACTGGTCTATGACATCCCGCTCCCAAGATTGCACAAACTGAGAGAGCCTGCCCCACACTTGATCAGATTCTGGATCGGGCAACCCCTTCATGCAGACTTGGAATCAGCTGCAGGTTCCTTTGAATGCTTCCCCTTGTTCCAAGACGGACTAGGCTTCCAAGAGGGCTTGGATTGTTCCTGCTTGGTAGAGGCAGGGGAAGACTTACCTCTGAAGTTACGAAAGAAATGAAAATTAGTCTAGCACCCTTTCAATTTATTCCTCTTGTCTTGAGGCAGAAAAGCTCCTTTACCACCCGTGATATCAGAAATAATTTCTGCCAAAGCTGGTCCGAACAAGGTCTTTCCCTTGTAAGGAATTGCCAAAAGTTTAGATTTTGAAGAAAAATCGGCAGACCAAGACTTAAGCCATAGCGCTCTACGCGCTAAGATAGCAAAGCCAGATATTTTGGCTCACAACTTAATGACCTGTAAGGAAGCATCAGTGATAAAGGAATTGGCTAACTTAAGAGCTTTAATCCTATCCTGAATCTCCTCTAAAGGAGTCTCAGACTGAAGAGACTCTGACAAAGTGTCAAACCAGTAAGCTGCCACACTGGTCACTGTTGCAATGCATACAGACAGTTGCCATTGCAGCCCCTGATGCGTATACATCTTCGTTAAAAGAGCCTCCTGCTTCTTATCCATAGGATCCTTAAAGGAACAACTGTCCTCAATAGGAATAGTAGATCTCTTAGCTAGAGTAGAAATCGCTCCTTCCTCTTTGGGGACTGTCTGCCATGATTTCCTTATGGAGTCAGCCACAGGGAACATTTTCCTGAAAACAGTGGAGGGAGAAAAAGGGATTCCTGGTCTCTCCCATTCCTTGGTAATAATTTCTGTGGCATGGTCTGGCACTCGAAATACCTCCTCAGAAGAAGGAACATCAAAGTATCTATTTAACTTGCTAGACTTTTAAGGTTGACATCGATAGGAGTATCAGGAGTTGTCTAACATAGCTAAAACCTCCTTTAACAAAAAACAGAGCTTAAATCTGAAGGAAACCACTTCAGCATCAGACGAAGGAATTCAACTTTCTGAATCTGAGATTTCACTTTCAGAAGCTACCAACGTATCTTCCTCCTCCAATCCATGTGAGGGAGGAATCTGGTCAGCCAGAACAGGAATAGGTACCTTATCTGATTCTATAGATTTCCATTAATGCTTCACCTGTAGCATGGGAATGGCTGCCAGCACCTCAGATACCACTGAGGATACCTGGGCTGCAATCTCAGCCTTTAAAAACACTCCACCTGGAGCCTGAGATGAACCACAGGGCACTGCATGTGATGTAACTAGAGACTGGAAAGAGGCTGTGACAGAACCTGAACAGCATTATCTTGAGGGAATTGTGGCTCAGCATCAAAAAGCTTGTCTTTGTACAAAATAGATCTCTCAATACAATAACTACAAAATGGAAAAGGGGGTTCTATTTGGGTATCTGAACAAAGTCTACATACAGCAGGAGGCCCATACTTTAGGCCCATCTTGCTCAGAAAAAAAGAAAACATTTTAACTTTAAAGTAGTGTACTGTACTTTTAAGCAGAAAAATGCTCACAAGCGCTATTTAAAAATCAATCCCGTGAAAGAAAAAAGGATTTAACCTTCAAAGTTACTAAATAGAGTTCTGCATCTATATAAAAAGTGCTTCTAAGATAACAAACAGCGCTGATATAAATAATTTTAAGTAAAAAAAAAACAATAAACTCTCTGCACAATCTACACCTCAGCGCTAAGCTGATGTGCCTACCTGCTCCTCCTGACATGAAACAGAACTTTCAAAGCCCCCCGGACTGCAGAGAACCTTAGACAGCAGGAAGAAGTCAATAACACCTATGCAGAGAGACTTCTCCGTGAAAATGAGGCCAATGACGTCACACTCTCCTCACACTGCCAAAAATGGCGTGTGCCTAAGGGAAAATTACACACAAACCCCCAATTTAGCGTCTGCCTGTACAAGCAGATGCGCAACTGAGCAACATAAAAACAATAAACTGAAATTGACAAAAAATCTCCTACCGCCACACAGTACCCTGTGACCTGCCTGCATAACTTACTGACCACAGGAATAAGTGTCCCAAAAAGGTGCAGTCTTTCCATTTAATAATATAGTGCCAAATAAATCCTAAGATAAATAATATGGCACTTACCTGCACTCCTGATTGTCCGGCAGGAGGAACAGTCACTGGTATGGGAGGAAGCCGCTTCTCACAGGGACCTAGGAACAGAAGAAATGAGCAGAGTAAGCCTACTCTGTCATTCTAAATGAGGGCAGCAAACTGTTACTGAAAACCCAGCGAGGCCCACCCCACAAGTTTCTAACTGCTTAAAAACCACCACAGCCTTGCAGAAGAGACATAAGTGGAATACAGCTAAACCCAAGTGTCAGGAAGATCAGAGCAAGCCTGCTCAAGCTTCCAATAAAACAAAAAAATCTTGATAGAAGAATCTTAATCAGACACCTAATGACTTCACCTCCTCCTTGCACTAGAGGCAAAGAGAATGACTGGGGTTTGTGGGAAGGAAAGTGATACTTAACAGCTTGGCTGTGGTGCTCTTTGCCTCCTCTTGCTGGCCAGGAGTGGTATTCCCAAAAGTAATTGATGATTCCATGGACTCACCGTGTCTTAAGAAATAAATTTACATTTCTGATAAAATACAATTTTTAGGTGAACAATTTTCTTACAATTTTTGATGCACCTTAACAGTACATTTTTCCTCCGCATATTTTTGTTTGAATGATTAAATGATTTGTTATCTTATGTATGATTTTAGTTTACGATTTTCATTGTGCACTTTGTAATGCATGCATCTCCTTCCCATTCAAAAATGCAGAATAGGCCCCATAGCGAGACACCCTATTTTTAATGAAAAAGTGCCTTTAAAGAAATCCACCAGGAAAATAGAAGTACTGGTAAAGATTCTTAGAGAATCTCACCAGCCCAGAGATCTTTAGATTATCAGACCCATAGAGTTTCTCTTCTGTTTGAGTGAACAAGAGGAAGTGGCTTCTTAACAGAAAGGGGGAGGGTACATCAGCCCTGCACAGGCACAACTAAAGCAGCCAGCAAAGGCTGAAAGTAACTCTGTCAACTGCAGACAGAAGTACAGGAACAAAATAATGATCTAGCAGTGATTCAGCCCCTTACTTTTCTTAATTCCCTGGCATCTAGGAACTTCCAGACACATATTGTGTAAAATGAAAGAAATAGTAAATTTCTTTAAATTCACTTTGGCTGAACCCTGTGTCTCAACAGTGCAGTTAAAAGTGTCATATAAAGTCAGGGACACACATAGTCACAGTGAGACACCACAGCTGTGTCTCATGCCCTAGGGACTGCAGCCCTTAGCCCTACTGCACTGAGCTTCAATTCATTGTTCAGCAGAGAGGACAAGGTGGATCTGTTATAAGTCAGACACAGCAGAACTAAATCTTCATTTATTATGTATTTTGTGGACTAAATATTGTTAAAAAAATTGGTTGTCATGGAGCAATTACTCTGGTAGAGCCCAGAAAAATCAGCATCATATGACCTGCAGCACACGCTACAAATATAGGGTGGTTGAATTCTTTTCTCTAAACAACAGCAATGGTGAGCAGGCTCAGATAAAATTGCTATTCTGTACCCACTGGCATTTTCCCTGGTAAGGCAACCTCCTAATTAATTTGACATGTGTGCCTCGCATATGGATTTATGAGCTTCTCTGTTGCTGGTATTGCTTTGTTGCTCCAACACGAAAGGTGGCTTGTGTTTCTTTTACAGCCCTTTCTCAGCTAACCTACAGTCACAGTTAGGTCAGGTAGCAGGCAGCAAAGGGGCTTCTCATTCATGCTATTAGGCTCAGCCTACTGAAATAAGAGAGCAGGTTGCTGTTCCACTTCGGCCAATCTATCTCTCTGCATGTCCTTGTCAGGGACACTGACTGTCATTATGCCAGTGGTGTTAGAGCACAAAATACTGCTGGTGAATAGGGGGACAAAAAGAGGGTCAATAAATTATACAAGTGGAGCCAGTGCCACTCCAACCCCTCTTTAGCAACACCCCTGGTTGGGATGGGGGGCGCCAAAACAGTTTTTTTGGGGGGCCCGGTGAGATCAATTTATGCCCCTGTGTTTTACCATTGTGTAATATATAAATTAACAACAATAAAAATAAAAATGAGAATAGAGAGTTTTGGTGTACTAGCCATTTATAAACATTGAACTAACCTGTATTTCAGACTAGAAAATTATCTTATCAAACTAATGACAACATCAAAACTTAAATCCTGTTCAATGGTATGTTGTATCCACTTATTTCTAATCCAGAAGGAAATCATCAAGTGAAAATCTCATAATGAGTATCCTATAGTGGACAAAATTGTATTTCTTCCACCATGAAAGTTATCTCAACTGTGATATTAGCACCACAAGCTACTGCAATAACACTGCAATATACCTAAACATAATTTGTTCTATTTTATTTGGGTCTATACACTAATATAACACGATGCTTAAGCCTGCCAACTGCTATAGAAAAAACAATAAACAGAAAATGATCCTCTTTTACTAGCCGATAACAAGACTGTTGAACTCAGATGTGTAGTTTCAAGGAAGTTTTAATTCTATAGAAAGGAGCACATAAAAATTAGTAAAATATTGGTGTAAAGCAAATATGCTAATTTGCAGTTTACAGTATTCTAACACTGCACGTACTAGCCATGCACAGTCCTATAATATGTTTACTAATGTACCTATTATGCCAATTTTATGTAATCACATGATTGGTTGTCATTATAAGCATAGAGAATGTTTGCTTGCTCACATCGGGTGAAGTCAAAATGGATAACTAGATTATTAGTTGAGGGTTCTAGAAATATTTTATTTTTGACAAAGGCTTTTGCAGCAAATCACAATATCTTGCTACAAGCCACCTATTTTTTTTCTGTCCTTTTCTCTAAAATGCTAAAGCTGTACATTCCTGCTTTTACCCAGGAAAATTGCAGTTTTTATTTTATTATTTTTGCTTTAGGTATGAGCTGGCTTTACATATATTTAACAATGTGAGTGGGCCTTATGCTAGTTAAGTGGCAGCAGTCTTAAACCATCTTTGTCAGTTCCGACCAGGATGATTAACAAATGCAGGGCGGACAGGTTTCTGAACAGTAACCTTGCCCATTCAGTTTTTGATAAATGGAACCTATATAAAATATTAATTTTCATTTCTTTATTCCTTCAAAATGTTTTTCTACAGGGTCTGAAACAACACATTCATCTAATCATAGAATATTATTACAAATTTAATCCTACCAACTTTTGATAACTCTTTTAACTCTAACATAAATGCTATGTATTGATGTTACCTTTTTGGGAGCTTCTAATGTAAGTATGGAAATCTAAATTGTTCTACTTTTATGTGTGAACAGGTAAATGATAATGATCCAGATTACAAGTGGAGCGCTTATGCACAAGCAAAAACATAATTTATGTAAGAACTTACCTGATAAATTCATTTCTTTCATATTAGCAAGAGTCCATGAGCTAGTGACGTATGGGATATACATTCCTACCAGGAGGGGCAAAGTTTCCCAAACCTCAAAATGCCTATAAATACACTCCTCAACACACCCACAAATCAGTTTAACGAATAGCCAAGAAGTGGGGTGATAAGAAAAAAGTGCGAAAGCATAAAAAATAAGGAATTGGAATAATTGTGCTTTATACAAAAAAATCATAACCACCACAAAAAAGGGTGGGCCTCATGGACTCTTGCTAATATGAAAGAAATGAATTTATCAGGTAAGTTCTTACATAAATTATGTTTTCTTTCATGTAATTAGCAGTCCATGAGCTAGTGACGTATGGGATAATGACTACCCAAGATGTGGATCTTTCCACGCAAGAGTCACTAGAGAGGGAGGGATAAAATAAAGACAGCCAATTCCGCTGAAAAATAATCCACACCCAAAATAAAGATTAAATGAAAAAAACTGAAATTATAAGCAGAAGATTCAAACTGAAACAGCTGCCTGAAGTACTTTTCTACCAAAAACAGCTTCAGAAGAAGAAAACACATCAAAATGGTAGAATTTAGTAAAAGTATGCAAAGAAGACCAAGTTGCTGCTTTGCAAATCTGATCAACCGAAGCATCATTCCTAAATGCCCAGGAAGTAGAAACTGACCTAGTAGAATGAGCTGTAATCCTTTGAGGCGGAGTTTTACCCGACTCGACATAAGCATGATGAATTAAAGATTTCAACCAAGATGCCAAAGAAATGGCAGAGGCCTTCTGACCTTTCCTAGAACCAGAAAAGATAACAAATAGACTAGAAGTCTTTCGGAAATTCTTAGTAGCTTCAACATAATATTTCAAAGCTCTAACTACATCCAAAGAATGCAATGATCTCTCCTTAGAATTCTTAGGATTAGGACACAATGAAGGAACCACAATTTCTCTACTAATGTTGTTAGAATTCACAACCTTAGGTAAAAATTTAAAAGAAGTTCGCAACACCGCCTTATCCTGATGAAAAATCAGAAAAGGAGACTCACAAGAAAGAGCAGATAATTCAGAAACTCGTCTGGCAGAAGTAATGGCCAAAAGGAACAAAACTTTCCAAGAAAGTAATTTGATGTCCAATGAATGCATAGGTTCAAACGGAGGAGCTTGAAGAGCCCCCAGAACCAAATTCAAACTCCAAGGAGGAGAAATTGACTTAATGACAGGTTTTATACGAACCAAAGCTTGTACAAAACAATGAATATCAGGAAGATTAGCAATCTTTCTGTGAAAAAGAACAGAAAGAGCAGAGATTTGTCCTTTCAAGGAACTTGCAGACAAACCTTTATCCAAACCATCCTGAAGAAACTGTAAAATTCTCGGAATTCTTAAAGAATGCCAGGAAAAATGATGAGAAAGACACCAAGAAATATAAGTCTTCCAGACTCTATAATATATATCCCTAGATACAGATTTACGAGCCTGTAACATAGTATTAATCACAGAGTCAGAGAAACCTCTTTGACTAAGAATCAAGCGTTCAATCTCCATACCTTTAAATTTAAGGATTTGAGATCCTGATGGAAAAAAGGACCTTGCGACAAAAGGTCTGGTCTTAATGGAAGAGTCCACGGTTGGCAAGAGGCCATCCGGACAAGATCCGCATACCAAAACCTGTGAGGCCATGCTGGAGCTACCAGCAGAACAAACGAGCATTCCTTCAGAATCTTGGAGATTACTCTTGGAAGAAGAACTAGAGGCGGAAAGATATAGGCAGGATGATACTTCCAAGGAAGTGACAATGCATCCACTGCTTCCGCTTGAGGATCCCTGGATCTGGACAGATACCTGGGAAGTTTCTTGTTTAGATGAGAGGCCATCAGATCTATTTCTGGAAGTCCCCACATTTGAACAATCTGAAGAAAAACCTCTGGGTGAAGAGACCATTCGCCCGGATGTAACGTTTGGCGGCTGAGATAATCCGCTTCCCAATTGTCTATACCTGGGATATGAACCGCAGAAACTAGACAGGAGCTGGATTCCGCCCATACCAGAATTCAAGATACTTCCTTCATAGCCAGAGGACTGTGAGTCCCTCCTTGATGATTGATGTATGCCACAGCTGTGACATTGTCTGTCTGAAAACAAATGAACGATTCTCTCTTTAGAAGAGGCCATGACTGAAGAGCTCTGAAAATTGCACGGAGTTCCAAAATATTGATCGGTAATCTCACCTCCTGAGATTCCCAAACCCCTTGTGCTGTCAGAGACCCCCAAACAGCTCCCCAACCTGTCAGACTTGCATCTGTTGAAATTACAGTCCAGGTCGGAAGAACAAAAGAAGCCCCCTGAACTAAACGATGGTGATCTGTCCACCACATCAGAGAGTGTCGAACAATCAGTGTTAAAGATATTAATTGAGATATCTTTGTGTAATCCCTGCACCACTGGTTCAGCATACAGAGCTGAAGAGGTCGCATGTGAAAACAAGCAAAGGGGATCGCGTCCGATGCTGCAGTCATAAGACCTAGAATTTCCATGCATAAAGCTACCGAAGGGAATGATCGTGACTGAAGGTTTCGACAAGCTGATATCAATTTTAGACGTCTCTTGTCCGTTAGTGACAGAGTCATGGACACTGAATCTATCTGGAAACCTAAAAAGGTTACCCTTGTCTGAGGAATAAATGAACTTTTTGGTAAATTGATCCTCCAACCATGATCTTGAAGAAACAACACAAGTCGATTCGTATGAGATTCTGCTAAATGTGAAGACTGAGCAAGTACCAAAATATCGTCCAAATAAGGAAATACCACAATACCCTGTTCTCTGATTACAGACAGAAGGGCACCGAGAACCTTTGTAAAAATTCTTGGAGCTGTAGCTAGGCCAAACGGTAGAGCCACAAACTGGTAATGCTTGTCTAGGAAAGAGAATCTCAGAAACTGAAAGTGATCTGGATGAATCGGAATATGCAGATATGCATCCTGTAAATCTATTGTGGACATATAATTCTCTTGCTGAACAAAAGGC
This sequence comes from Bombina bombina, assembly GCF_027579735.1. NCBI lineage: Eukaryota > Metazoa > Chordata > Amphibia > Anura > Bombinatoridae > Bombina > Bombina bombina. The sequence continues at coordinate 920,893,103 of NC_069504.1, forward strand.
AGGATAGTCCTTATAGTTACCATCTTGAATGTTGGTATCCTTACATAACGATTCAATATTTTTAGATCCAGAACTGGTCTGAAGGAATTCTCCTTCTTTGGTACAATGAAGAGATTTGAATAAAACCCCAGCCCCTGTTCCAGAACTGGAACTGGCATAATTACTCCAGCCAACTCTAGATCTGAAACACATTTCAGAAATGCTTGAGCCTTCGCTAGGTTTACTGGGACACGGGAAAGAAAAAATCTCTTTGCAGGAGGCCTTATCTTGAAGCCAATTCTGTACCCTTCTAAAACAATGTTCTGAATCCAGAGATTGTGAACGGAATTGAACCAAATTTCTTTGAAAAAACGTAATCTGCCCCATACCAGCTGAGCTGGAATGAGGGCCTCACCTTCATGTGGACTTGGGAGCTGGCTTTGGTTTTCTAAAAGGCTTGGATTTATTCCAGACTGGAGATGGTTTCCAAACTGATACCGCTCCTGAGGATGAAGGATCAGGCTTTTGTTCCTTGTTGTGACTAAAGGAACGAAAACGATTATTAGACCTAAATTTACCTTTAGATTTTTTATCCTGTGGTAAAAAAGTTCCTTTCCCTCTAGTAACAGTTGAGATAATAGAATCCAACTGAGAACCAAATAATTTATTACCCTGGAAAGAAAGGGAAAGCAGAGTAGACTTAGAAGACATATCAGCATTCCAAGTTTTAAGCCATAAAGCTCTTCTAGCTAAGATAGCTAGAGACATATACCTGACATCAACTCTAATGATATCAAAGATGGCATCACAAATAAAATTATTAGCATGTTGTAGAAGAATAATAATGCTATGAGAATTATGATCTGTTACTTGTTGCGCTAAAGCTTCTAACCAAAAAGTTGAAGCTGCAGCAACATCCGCTAAAGATATAACAGGCCTAAGAAGATTACCTGAACACAAGTAAGCTTTTCTTAGAAAGGATTCAATTTTCCTATCTAAAGGATCCTTAAAGGAAGTACCATCTGCCGTAGGAATAGTAGTACGCTTAGCAAGAGTAGAGACAGCCCCATCAACCTTAGGGATTTTGTCCCAAAATTCTAATCTGTCAGATGGCACAGGATATAATTGCTTAAAACGTTTAGAAGGAGTAAAAGAATTACCCAAATTATTCCATTCCCTGGAAATTACTTCAGAAATAGCACTAGGGACAGGAAATACCTCTGGAATAACTACAGGAGATTTAAAAACCTTATCTAAACGTTTAGATTTAGTATCAAGAGGACTAGAATCCTCAATTTCTAATGCAATTGGGACTAAGTAAAGAACGAATAAATTCCATTTTAAATAAATATGAAGATTTATCAGCATCAACCTCTGAGACAGAATCCTCTGAATCAGAAGAACCAATATCAGTATCAGAATGATGATGTTCATTTAAAAATTCATCTGAAAAATGAGAAGTTTTAAAAGACTTTTTACGTTTACTAGAAGAAGGAATAACAGACATAGCCTTCTTAATGGATTTAGAAACAAAATCTCTTATGTTATCAGGAACACTCTGAATATTAGATGTTGACGGAACAGCAACAGGTAATGTAACAGTACTAAAGGAAATATTATCTGCATTAACAAGTTTGTCATGACAAACAGTACAAACAACAGCTGGAGGAACAGATACCAAAAGTTTACAGCAGATACACTTAGCTTTGGTAGCTCCAGCACCCGGCAGCGATTTTCCAGAAGTATCTTCTGACTCAGCTTCAATGTGGGACATCTTGCAATATGTAATAGAAAAAACAACATATAAAGCAAAATTGATCAAATTCCTTATATGACAGTTTCAGGAATGGGAAAAAGATGCCAGTGAATAAGCTTCTAGCAACCAGAAGCAAAAAATAATGAGACTTAAATAATGTGGAGACAATAGTGACGCCCATATTTTTTAGCGCCAAAAAAGATGCCCACATTATTTGGCGCCTAAATGCTTTTGGCGCCAAAAATGACGCCACATCCGGAACGCCGACACTTTTGGTGCAAAAGAACGTAAAAAATGACGCAACTTCCGGCGACACGTATGACGCGGAAACAGAAAATAATTTTTGCGCCAAAAAAGTCCGCGCCAAGAATGACGCAATAAAATGAAGCATTTTCAGCCCCCGCGAGCCTAACAGCCCACAGGGAAAGTCAAAATTTTAAGGTAAGAAAAAAAAATGAATTATTCATATGCATTATCCCAAATATGAAACTGACTGTCTGAAATAAGGAACGTTGAACATCCTGAGTCAAGGCAAATAAATGTTTGAATACATATATTTAGAACTTTATATAAAAAGTGCCCAACCATAGCTTAGAGTGTCACAGAAAATAAGACTTACTTACCCCAGGACACTCATCTACATGTAGTAGAAAGCCAAACCAGTACTGAAACGAGAATCAGTAGAGGAAATGGTATATATAAGAGTATATCGTCGATCTGAAAAGGGAGGTAAGAGATGAATCTCTACGACCGATAACAGAGAACCTATGAAATAGACCCCGTAGAAGGAGATCACTGCATTCAAATAGGCAATACTCTCCTCACATCCCTCTGACATTCACTGCACGCTGAGAGGAAAACCGGGCTCCAACCTGCTGCGGAGCGCATATCAACGTAGAATCTAGCACAAACTTACTTCACCACCTCCATAGGAGGCAAAGTTTGTAAAACTGATTTGTGGGTGTGGTGAGGGGTGTATTTATAGGCATTTTGAGGTTTGGGAAACTTTGCCCCTCCTGGTAGGAATGTATATCCCATACGTCACTAGCTCATGGACTCTTGCTAATTACATGAAAGAAAAGGGGTTTATCTCAGGTGTTTGCGCGCATTGGGTTTTACACTTGTATTACAAGTTAAAAGTTAATATGATTGCTTTAGCGCAATAGTGATTTACGCTAGAATGATTACTGCATCATCAGAGCAACAAACAGAACACAGTTACCCGGGTCAGGGGTCAGTGTCGCTAATTCCCTACCACTGCCCAAAGGGTCTGTCTCCTGAGCAGTTATACACAGGAGCATGACACTAATTTGAAAGAGGAAGAAGGCTCATAGAATGCTTGGCCTTGTTCTAACTGGATTAAACTTTCAGGAAGATCTGGAAGATTCAGGTCATTGAAAGGACCAGGAAGATTGTTGGTTCCTAAATTGACAAAGGGAACAAAAAAAGGACTATTTGTTATGTTTTCCTTTAGGCTATTTATCCTGTGGGAGAAATGTTCCTTTTCATCCAGACACAGTGGAAATAATAACGTCAAGACCAGAACCAAATAGATTCTTTCTTGAAAAAGAGAGCTCAAATTCTATCTTTGAACACCCTTTTTGCTGACAATGACTTAAATTATAATGCCCTTCTGGTCAGCATTGCTAAAGTCATATACTTAGTATAAAATTGAATTATTTCAACAATGGGGCCACAAATAAGTTTATTAGTTGAATTTAGAAGCTTCAAACTATTATGAAAATCTTAATTCACAGAGTCTTCTGAGATTTGCTAAGACAACTTGTTCCACAAAAGAGCAGACACAACTGCTACAGAAGCAATGCTTGCTTAAAAAGGGCTTTCAATGAAAGGTTAACAATTTTATGTCCATATAGTTCCTAACAAATGTATTATCCTCAAAGGGAATAGTAGTGCATTTGACTAAAGTGAATAGCACCATCCACCATTGGAAAAGCTTCCCATGTCTCTACATTAATAGCCAGTAAAGCAAACATCCCATTAAATTTATAGAACAGTTTTAAAGATAAAACCAGGCTTGATTAACTCTCTGAAAATTATTTTTAAAGGGGCTCAGGAAACAAAACTCTTTTGACTTAGCAAAAGGTTTAAAATGTAAATCTAGTTATTTGGAAGGTTTTTCCTCAGATGATTTAGGGTATTGAATACCTGAAGTACTTAAAACTTCTAGGAACTTATAGAATAAAGCCTGAGACATATGAAGCAACCTTGGGCAATAAGTATTAAAGGAAAACATCCTTGTGTAATAATGGTAAATAATAATAATGCACTGCATAAAATCTAGTCTGGCAAAATAATTAATATAAATATCTTACAACAAAGAAGCATTTGTGGAATTTCAAAAAAAGAGAGAGAAATTACCCTGTAAATATGTAAATAACTGTAACGTCTGTGCTAAGTCAGTGCACAAAAAACATAAAATACACAAAGAGACTCTCCCTCACATTGCCAAACAGTTAAATCCTTTTACTGTGTATATTACAGAGGGTATAAGGTTGCATTGAGATGTAACTCCCAGGTGAATTAGCTGCATAGTAAATAACAGCTATTACCACATAATATTTTCCATAAGTATGAAAAGTCTAAGTAATAAAGGTGGAATTAGTCTATTACATGTGTATTTCCACTGGCTATTATGTACTTCAAAATTGGTGTACCTACTTATAGCCTGTGGTCTATGTGAGTGTGAGAAATGGCTGCGCTTACCTTAGATGCACCCACTTTACCAAACATATTGACTGCAGAAAAGACTGCTTCGAGTAGAGAGCAAATCCAGTGCTGTGTACATCACAGCAGAGGATCTGTGGGGAGTATATCGATGACCCAACAGGAGGAGACTAAGTGAACCATCCTCATGATACCTCTTGCAGAATCAGGACTAACTCCTTACTGGGAGAAATTGTTTCACTACCCAATACTCCAATCTCTCCCCCCTCTCAGTTGCAGGCCTCAAATTGGTCTGAGGACCCCTCTCAATTAAAAATTTGGGGAAGCTTATTGCTTCCCAATCCTCCTGTGGAGTCAAAGAAAAGACAAGAGGGATTAAGTGCTCTTAGAGCTTTGGGAATCTTTGCATCTGGGGCAGCTCAACCATTGCACTAAGTGGGTTCAACAGACCTAGACAGCACTTGAAAAGGGGCAGTACTTAAGTGACTGATTTAGCCACTGTCAGAACCAGCTTGATTCAGTCCTCTGTCTCCATGGGGGAAGTCACAGGTTCTCAGCAGCATAACCTCGTCATCATGAACAAAGATACAAAACTGGTCAGGGGCGACATTCAACTTGGGACAATTGCATCTCTTCCCTAACTTTCTTCACACTAATAGCGCAACTGTGAATAAGCATTGGTTGCATGCCGATAGGCAGGTCAGCGGCCAGGCTGCTAGGTTAATATGTTAATCAGTAATGTTACTACTGCGAGGGCATCATTGCATTCTTGGACCCAGGCAGCACAAAATACTGAGCATAGACTCTCACCCCCTTATGAAAGAAGTTGTGTTTTTCTACTTCTTCCTGAGAAGCTGCAATGCATTTTGGGGAAAACAGAACTCGGAACCTCCTTTATTCTGCACAGTGGTTGGTTGATATGTTCATGAGCTTATTTATATAAGTGCCTAATTGGCCACAGTAATGGGCAGGAGAATTGAACATTCAAGGTTCTTTTTAAAGGGTTGTGTCAATAGACCAAAGAGCAATGCAGCATTTTCTTAAAATTATAGTTTTATATGATTTTAAAACATTCATTACTTTGTAGATCATTTGAAATAAAGCGACAAAAATTGGTTGCACATATAAATAGCCCAAATAAAATTACAAGATTAGCTGCTTTGCTAATTTTTAAATACATTTGAAATTTGAACCCCTGGCAGTCAGTTTTAGCCGTCTACCTTTGGTAACTGCTTTATCCTTCAGCTCTCATAGGCTTGGATTCACCTAAGTAATATTCTCCTGCTTCCACACCTGTATCTGCCTCTCTCATAAATGTACAACTGCATTCTACAGTTTCTTCTAACACTCTCATTATTTGTCTCCTTCTTTCCTTCTCTTTTTCTCACCCTTTCCCCACTTGTCAGCCTCATATATTTTACCCTTGCATATTCAGTCACTTATACTCCATACTAATCACTTATGTAGATATGAGAAAAAAATAATACACATTTAGTCTACTGCAAACATGTTTTGTCTATTTTAAAAGTTCCTCAGACTTCTTGTCCAGTCTTTTATCTTGTCAAAGAAATGCATAGCCATATGACGCTGACCAAAACCTAAACTTTAAAAAAAAAAAAAATCAAACGATTTATCTAGAAAAATCCCTATAGACTTTAAAGAGGGTTTTCTGCAAAAAAAAAAAACCAACAAAAAACATTTGATACATTTTCTAAAGGATTATGATGAACACCTTTATTTACTGCATTTTATAAAATATACATCATCTGAAGGATGGGTCATCTTTGTAAGAGTATAATCCTAAAACGATGTGGCACAATTCACTTTGATATATCATAAAATAGATAAAAGAAACAGAAATAAAATTAATTGTGCCCTTATTTAAAATGGCTGCTGTAGTAACTGTATTTAAGAATAAAAAGGTCACCCAGGAAGAAAAAGACAGGAACTTTGGGTGAGAGACAGAGGAAGTGTGGTGGGGACAAGAATTAGAGTTTACACAGAGAGAAATGAATTAAAATTATTTTTGTGTTTTCAGTCTGGAAGAAGTTATTTAACTTGATGTTTGAATGTCATTCCCAGCTTAAACGTTTTTACAACTGGGGAATTTCAAATAGAGGGCAGTGATGATTTTATATAAATATATATATAAATATATAAACAGTTTACATAGGAATGTGCATAACCTGGATTAAGTGCACAACAATTTACTTAAGAAGTTAATCAAAAGTAGTGTGTTTAAGATTGTAATAACAGCAGGAACTGCAGATGTTCATTAAACAGGCCTGAAATTGACCTATCATTGTTCAGACAGAGGGGCCGATTTACCAAGTGTCTGGCAGACATGATCCGCTGTAGTGATCACGTCCGCCAGACAGACAGCATATGCTGTTGGCATTTATCATTGCACAAGCAGTTCTGGTGAACTGCTTGTGCAATGCCGCCCCCTGCAGGCTAATCCTCCACTAGAAGGGGGTTTCAATCAACCTGATCATATTCGATCGGGCAGATTGATGTCTGCCTGAAGGCTCGCATGGAAAAAGGGGTATACG